>NW_003852411.1:27055916-27101670 GCF_000181295.1 Otolemur garnettii | reverse complement strand
TTCTCTCCTCTCCTGCCACCTCCCAGGCCAGCTTCTCTCCTCTCCTGCCACCTCCCAGGCCAGCTTCTCTCCTCTCCTGCCACCTCCCAGGCCAGTTTCTCCCGGGGACCCTCTTAGCTTTCCGCACCCCGCACCACCAACACAGCTTTGAAGGGGGGAGGCAAAGATAAGTATTTGATATCTTTGCAGGTTAAATGTTCAATTTATTTGAGATACCTGTGTCCCCTTTTCCCCTTTTAAATTTAAGAATTCATGACCTGGGTTGGCCTTGAGGCAAGCAAACATTCCTGTAGAAATACAGGAATATAGTTGTGCAAAACCTTGGGAAAACCTAGCCTGGGGTCACATTTTGAGATATAGTTTTCCCTCCCTATTAACTCTGTTCCTGCGCCATAGCCCCTTCTCAGTACAGGCTTTTAAAAAATGCCATTGATGCCTAGCGTGGTGGCTGACGCCTGTACTCCTAGTATTCTGAGAGGCTGAGGCAAGTGGATTGCTTCAGCTCAGGAGTTAGAGACCAGCCTGAGCAAGAGTGAGACCCCATCTCTTAAAAAAAAAAAAAAATAGAAGAGTATTGTGGAGATGCCTGTAGTCCCAGTACTTAGGAGGTGAGACAAGAGGATTGCTTGACATGAGTTTGAGGTTATAGTGAGCTATGATGCCAGTGCACTCTATCCAGGGTAACAGGGTGAGACTCTGTCTCAAAAAAGGAAAGAAAATGCTATTCATTAAAGAGGACCCATTGCTCAGGGCCTTTTCCAGGCCTCTGTCTCTACATGGGGGTGAGTGAGCAGATAGAGCCCTGGGTAGCATGAGTCCAAATGTGGGTTGTTCATGACAGACACAAATTTCCCAATTTAAAATTTTTTAACTGAAGGAAAGGGAATGTTATGGTCTATTACAATGAAGAGTTTAAGCTTTGACAACTCTCGATTTCAGAATATTAGACTAGAATCCAACCTACATCTTTCTTGCTTTAGTCTTTGGTGTTAAGACAGTGATTGCTTATTGCTGTTTACCTGTCTTAAAACTCTAGAAAAATGAGATAGAGATATAGATATAGATATAGAGAATGGGTGAGATGAGTTTGCCTTGTCTATGTGTGTGTGTCTTCGTCCAAGGCCATTTTCCAAATCTCCCCTGTTTAGGTTTAGCCATCAACACCTATGACCATTTCCAGGGCCTCCCTCCCCATCGTGTGTGTAGGATCCCCCTCTCTTTCTTCCGTCTCGCCATTAAACAGGTATAATAAAGCTGGGGAATCTTTACACTTGGTGATTTTATATCATAGATCAAAGATCAAAGCAGAGGAATACACAGCAACCGTAAAATTAACTGCTTTTTCAATTTTACAATGCTTTCAGTGATAGAGAATCTTATAAATTTAATATTAATTAAACACTTAGCTTTTAACCTCCTTCTGCATCTACTTTTGGCTGGTGGCTGGAAAAAATTAATTGGGCATCTTAAATCTTGTATTACTCACGCCGTGACAGGAGGGGTTTCAGAAGCACTTAGAACTCCAGCAAAATGCACTTGGAACATTTGTCCTTCCACTCACCTAATTGAAAATGCTTTCCTGTTTTTCCCCTTAAGGAAAAATGAACCATTTGCTAATTTTTTGAAAGGAAGCATAACTTACGGTAGCCTGAGACTTAACACAAGATCTTGGCACATTTAACACTTCACAAAATGGAAGATGTTGAATTTCCACTGTTATAAATGCCCCGTTGATTTCTGAGTGCATTGGTACAGACGTGGCTGGCGGTTGCCTGTCCTGATCCTTGTGTCACCTGACATCTATGCATGTTCAATCCAGTGAGAGTTGCCTCTTGTTTGGGTGGGCATGGTAGGAGACAGGGCCCACCTTGGCATGGCAGAATCAGAGGTGGCAGCATCTGAGAATGGACTTTCAGTATCTTGAACAGAAAAGTCAGAATAGCAGTGAAAGGAAATAGTATTTCTCTTAAAGGAAGTCTTAGGGGATAGGAAGCCAGTGTGATGGAGGAGAGATGTTCTGGGGAAGCTGAGCTAGGCTGTCCACATCTTCTGAGCTCCAGAAGGGATGAATGGACTACGGCCTTTTGTGGGTTGGTGGGGACTGGGGTGAACATCATTTTCTCTTTAATAGCCAGGTAGGTATTCACATCTGAGCGTCATAGACGTCTCAGTAGAAGTAACAATACCAACACATGACATCTCTATAGTACTTTCCTCTGGTGGGCTCAGAGCACTTTCACCCAGGTAATCTCATTTTTTCTTATGTGTCACTGTGAAATAGTCGTGGGTGGGATTAGGCTTCCATAGTTTACCCAATCTGATTCCCTGCTGTGATCATACATTTGAAATTGGCAACTGGGAGTTATAGTAAATAGCACATGAACTCCAAGAAGGCATCTTTCTGCACCTGTTTTAGATTCAGGCGGCTGAGAGAAGTACATCGATTAATTAATTCGGGGGGACAGAGTTTCTGGCACTCTGCCCAGTGAAATTCCCTGGGTTAAGGAGTATCTCACTTTGAGAAAACCTACAAAAAAACAAATTTGAAAGGGGGAGATTAAAAAAGTCATTACTTAACTTTACAAAGATGTGCTTAAAATTCTACTCTAAAAGAGTTTACTCCAAGTTACATTAACTTTCTGAGTTTTCTAGTCCTACAGTCCTTTATTGAGAGTAATCATCAGTTTGCAACTGATATTTTCAGTAGTGTATTTTTTTGAGCAAGGGAATATGTGACACAGCAGACTCCTATACCCTGCCCTGGGCTGGCATTGTCTCTCCGGTCTAGTCCTAACTATCACCTTGACAATCCCTGATGGCAGTAGGAAGCATTTATTCCAGCGATGAAATAATATATTAGCTGTGGATTCACCACTCAGGTAGGGAATCCTGGCTTTCTGCACCTGGCTAGTGTGCATTCCCTGTGAAACCATCTCTGTTTTTTCTCATTGCAGCTGAGCTTTCTGAACCTTTTAGGAACTGAATTGATGGGATGTGGAATTTGATAGCCAATATATTAAGGATATTGGCAAATGTAACAACGCTATTAGAAGATAGCATTTCCAAGATCAGCAGCAACATTTGCTTGTGTTGTTTGTGAGTGTATCTGCGGAGATTCTTTATATATGTATCTTTCTGTTTCTCTATCCATCTAGATATATATGATATGTGGGGTGCTATAAAATTTTTAGTGCCTTAGTTTGGGTTGACCGCCTTATTACTCACGAGTGAGCTATACAGGTCTTCCTTAACAAGTGGCAATAAAGACTTTACAGCACCCCTTACACCATCACATATTTTTGTTTAGGCCACATATTGTCTTTTTCTTTTTAAGTCTCCCTTTGCTCATGTCCCTCTCAAGTGCCTTTGTTGCCATGGCAACAGTTTCATTGTTTCTTAGGGTAAAGCGAGTGACATCTTCATGCAAGATTCTTTAAGTCAGTGCTTGTTTGGACTGACCTCAGACACCCAGCTGGGGCCAAGGCTGTGGCCCGTAGCCTGGTCATCTGTGGCACTATTTTCTCTTTTATGCCTGAGGCTCTGTTTATTAGACTGCTGTGTCTCTCCCTGCATTAATCATTTGCTGTGTCTGTGTGGACCTGTCTTCTAAGGAATGAGAAGAAGCTGACATGCATGATCTAAAAATGGGAAGAAAAAAAGTTAGAGTTAAGCATTTTGGGTTAAATAGGGAGCTTTGTAAGTAGTTCAGTGTATGGTAAATTCTTTAGCCAGGCTAAAGGGTAAAGGCAGCTCTTCCTCTATATACCAGAGTCTCTCTGGAATTCCCTCCTAGGCATGGTTCTGACAGGTTACTCTATGCCTTTTTAGCTGATTTTCTCTCTGTGTCTTCAAGGTCTCTTCCAGCAGACTTTTCTACTGCTTGGAAATGGAGTGTCAGTCCTGGAAGGGAGTCAGAGAATCGAGTACAACCCACTGATTACATTTGTGGGGAAACTGAGGCCCAGAGGGACATGTAGCTTGTTGAGGTCACACGTCTTTTAGTGGTGCAGGTGAGATGAAAACCCCTATCTCCCAGCCCCTAGCTGGACTGCAACTTTGCCACAAGTAGTCGATGCTTTAAAATAGGTATTATTCAAAAGATTTTACTGTCAAGATAATTTCACAACAGACTGGCTCAATTATTTCTTTAAAACATGGATGTAGCATACTGGAGAGATTGTTTGGCAAATGTTGACAGGTGGTGAGGCTGTGCCTCCCAAATCTCTTAATTTTTTTTTTTTTCCAACAAGAAGGTTGGCTTGCCAACTCCTTGGTAAAAGGTAGGAGTTTCTGTAATCTGTTATCCCAACCACATTTGGGATGCTTGTATATATGACTACATATATTTATATGTCTTATATGGGCAATATTTTGACTGCTTCTTTTTTGAAAGACAGTGCGAATGAGTATGCCAAAAATCACAGATGATATGAGAAATGTTATCATAGAATATCAATAGAAGCACTTTTTTAGAAAGGTGAATAAAACAACCCCCCAAACAATGTAAAACTTCCCTTAATATCATTTTGAAAAGTCATTTTAAAAGCCAGTGGTTGTGACCACTGGGTGTAGAGGGGGGTGCTAGTGAAATATTCCATGGCTGACATTAGAGATTGTTACTGGGGAAAGAATTCAGACCTGAAGAGTCTTTTGGCATGAGCACAGACAGAAAGATTGTGAAATTCATTCTTGGATAACATGAAAAAGAACCCGAAATATATTTTTCTTTTCTGTGTTTCCAAAGTCTGAGTGAGGATCTTCACATTGGTGAGTTGTGTGGCATTTTAGGAGGTGGGTCCTGTGTCCCGTTCTTTTTTAGACCTTTGCTTGGACTTTCTAATTTGTAGGGCCAGTGTGGTGTTCCCCTATTTGATGAGTGGGGATATAGGCTACCTGTTGCAATCAGAGATTTGCTGTCAGTCCATCTATTTATCAACCAGGAAACACTACAATATCATACTCGATGTCAATTTTATGTTACCCAAGTACTAGGTAAAAGAGAAAGGTACCTTGTGCTGCACTCCTGCCAAGTACAGGAAATGAGATAATGGATGCAAAGTACATAGAATCCCCGTAAAGGGATTCTTATTCCCACCTGACAGATGAGGAAACTGAGCCCTAGAGAGATTAGATAAATTGCCTCAATCTTCTATAACCGGTAAGTAACAGGTTTCTCTGATTTCAAAGCCTGTGTTCCTTCCTGAGTCATCCTGCCACTCCTAGGGACTTGTCATTTACTCTCTTGGGAAAGCTTTGGATCTTTGCTTTGATAATGTGCGTAATTATTCCCTTCACAACTCATAGTAAAATAAGAACGAGGAGCTTTTGGCATCATCACACACAAGCCTGAGAGTCGCCAAGTCTCACCTTACTATGAAGGTGGCTTTTTCAGCCCCAGCAGCTTTGTAGGTACAATGTATGATGTTACCAACTGAATAGATTATGAAATAGCATAATAGCCGTATCTGGAGCCCTGGGGGCCTGGCCAGAGTCACAGGTGGGAGAGATCGAGAGAGAGGGAGGAGCAGTACATTAACCTTAACATAAAAAATTGTTCTTTTTCTTGTAGGTCAATGCACGTAATTATTGTTGTAATTGTTTGGGGTCTTCTTCTTCTTTTGGGGGGGGCGTTGGTTTTTAGGATTTATTTTATTTTATTTTTATTTTTTATTTTTGAGACAGTTTCACCTATCACCGCTAGTAGCTCACAGCAACTTCAAACTCTTGGGCTCAAGCAATCCTCTTGTCTCAGCTTCCCAAGTAGCTGGGACTACAGGAGCCCATCACAATGCCCGGCTTTTTTTTTTTTTTTTTGGTTGCAGTTTTTGGCCGGGGCCGGGTTTGAACCCACCACTTTCAGTATATGGGGCCAGTACCCTACTTGTTCAGCCATAGGAGCCGCCCCTGCCTGGCTATTTTTGAGAGACAAGGTCTTGCTCTGGCTCGAGCTGGTCTCAAACTCCTGAGCTCAGGCAATCCACCCACCTCGGTCTCCCAGAGTGCTAAGATTATAGGCGTGAGCCACTGCCAGACCTAGGAGACCTTTTAAATGCTACATCTGGCTTAGGTACTAGATGAAAGCAAATCAGTTTATAAATCTAGTGGGAGGGGCAATTTTTACTTTCTACAATGTTCAAAGTGCCGTCTGCACAACCCAGAGAAGTCAGAAAACATGGCTCTTGGGTTCAAGTAATAAAAGCCTGGGGAGTGGAAGAGAGGGGCAAAAACTTAAGCAACAGAGGAAAGTAAAAGGCATCTCTCTGCACTGACCCTTTTACAGCAATAAGGTGCAATGCATAAATAATCCACAGAGATAGTGACAAGTTCACTTACCTAATTCATTATTTCTTTTAGTTATTGGAGAGCCTCATTGCTGCTTAGCCTCTGGGCATATTTACAAGTGTGATAGAAAAAAGACAGTCCCTGCCATTACTGTTTACAATCTACAATGGATAATATATAAACAAGACATATTATTTTTATAGACAGATGCATCCAGATACACTTTAAATAAATGAGGGTAAAGCAATTAATGTGCATAGGAAATGAGGAAGGTAAATCAGCTATGGTAGCACATGAGGGAAAGTAATCTGAGTTAAGGAATTCAGAAAAGGTTTGTACACATCTGACTGTTTTCATCTTTAGAAATGTCATTTTGGAAGACACTTTGGCTGCAGCAGAGTCCGGAATTGGGTGAGCAGAGTTGTGACTTGCTGGTTCCACAAGCGGAGCCGGGCAACACTCAATAACACCCCTCACCTTCATGGGCCATCAGCCGTAGAGAGGCAAATTAGAGCAGCGGCATAAGCCACAAATCACAGGCTGTTGTTAGAGTCGGCCTGACCCTTAGCATCATTTTATCTGAGTCCTCTTGGATTTAATGTGATTCCCTTCGCACTATCCCCTCTGTGGACAAATACTAGTATTGTTATTGTTACCACTTTGATGACTTGGGGCTGACCTAATATCCCTCTGCCCTGAAACCACAGGACCTTGCCATGGCCTAGGCATTAATAGCCTTCCCAGCACCTCCTTGACATGGCTGTGCTGGAGTTGAAGCTACACAGCAGGGGAGTATCATTTGGTGCCCCCTTTGTCCTCATCACATTTTTTCTTCTTATGGTGCTTCCCACTTTCCCAAGGAATTTCCATCTCAGCAATTCTGATTTCAGAGGAGGGTGGGAGAGGAAGTCTGGCTGGGAGTTCAGGGAAGTTAGAGCTGGTGCACTTGTCCTCAGGTTCACAGCACAGCCTTTCTCTTCCTGAACCTGGGAGTGGAAGGAAAGTCAATTATCAGTGACCTTGACTATGGAGAGTTTCATCATCCACAAATGATTTCAGGAATTACAGACGTATTGTTTGTGTAGAACATGCCGAGTGCCCACTGTGGATTAGCACTGCACAAATCCTGTGTCTGGGTTTTTTTCTCAAATGGTGGCTTTCTCTCACCTTCCCAACACACTTACAACCCGGCCTTTATAATGGTTAACAGACTAGGAAGAACTGATGGTATGGACACATGAGGTGCACGTGGTGTTCCTCTGAGGTCCCAGTCCAATATTGTCCAGACACTATTAGGAAGCAGGCCACAGAGCAGAAGGTGAACGGCAGCCAGTGAGTGAGGCTTCATCTGTATTTACAGCCACTCCCCCTCACTGGCAGCACCTGAGCTCCACCTCCTGTCAGATCAGCAGCAGAATTAGATTCTCATAGGAGCGGGAGCCCTGCTGTGAACTGCGCCTGTGAGAGATTTAGGTTGTCCTCCTTATGTAGGTTTGATGCCTGGTGCTCCGAGGTGGAGCAGAGACGGTGATGCTGGCACTGGGGAGCAGCTGCAAATAGAGATTATCATTAGCAGAGAGGCTTGATGGCACAGAGACCATAATACATCAATTGCTTGCAGACCCATATCACACCCCCTCCAACACCCTCCCACTACTCTGCTGTGGGAAAAGTGTCTTCCATGAAACTGGTGCCTGGTGCCAAAAAGATTGGGCCCCACTGATACTTATGGTTTGGAGAGTATTGTAACCGTGAACTCACTGTTGCCCTCCACAGCCTTGGTGGTGGTGGAAAGGTAAGCATAGAGGCACAAAAGGCTACGATTAGGGTGACTCTGAAAGTTATCTAAAACTAGGAAATTGCTTGTATGGGCTTTGGACTCTAGGGCTGCTCACGTAGGCTTAAGAACTGGAAGAGACTTTAGGAATCCCAACCTGTTGTTTTATCAATAAGAAAACTCAGAGCAGAAATTAATTCACTTAAGGTCACATGGTTAGTCAGTGGCATAGCTGGGACTCCAAACCACTTTTCTTGACTAGTCTTCTGTATGATGCTCTCCAGGCAGCTCAGTGTTCTCAAAGGAATGGTGTTACTGACTTAGAATTTGTTCTTCCATCAGGCCCATTCTCCCTACCTACATATACTGTTAATAATCACATCATTGTCTATACTAATATTTTCATTGCCAGGTCCATTTTGCTATTATTCACCGGCCTCGAAGTGGGTCGCTTCTTGGATCTGGGTGAATGTGAGCAGAACACGTCATCAGGAATACTGTATTATCTGGCCATCTCCTGGAGGTGGCACATGGCACACAAGGAGAATTAGCAGGCAGTGGGTAAGGGTGGGGACTCTGGTTACTGACTGCCAGGGTGTGAATTCCAGCTCTTTCATTTATGTGCAGGAAAGCTTGGGCATATTATTTAACTTTCCTTTGATTCCGTTTCCTACTCCATATAATAGGAAGAACAATAGTGGTCTCTTCATCGGTTTCTCCCTCATAGTTAACTCACGACACGTAAAGCAATTAGAACAGTGCCTGGCACATGGTAAGGCTGATAGGGCATCTGTTGTTGTTTTTGTTATTATTTATTTTCTTTACCCTCTAGTCCTTGAGCTACCTGAAAGGTTATATGATTTAATCTCCTATTCAGCTGAGGGAGGAGCCCTCTTGTCACAGTCCTAGAAAATGTTCTTTAGCTTTGCTGTTGCACAGCTGCCAGAGAGGAAGTCTTTGCCTGGTGAGCCATCCCCCTGCCACCGCGCTGTTCCGTCTTTAGTGCTGACTTTGTCTCCTAGACTTGCACAGAGTAAGGCTATTCCTTCTTGTTTGGAGGTAGCTCATGCTTTACTCACTGACTATTCTTTTTCCTGGTTTCCTCAAACCTACAATTTCGTTTAGTTTCTGGGAGATTTGGCCAGAGGCTTCTTGGGGGATAAAGTGGCCGGGTGACTCCTGAAAGTTGAGGTTGGTGCCGGGGACCTTCTCAGTACCCAGCCTGGCTTCACACCTGCACAAGCTTACGTTGGACTAACAGGATGGTTGCACGTAGAATACAGCACTGGCACAGGTAAGAGCTATGGAGAACACAGTCTACCATTTCCCGTTCCTTATCTCCTTAAGCATCTATCATTTCATGAAGGCTTTGAAAAGAGAGTGCTTTTTGAGCTTAGGTTACTGTTGAAACCGCCTGGACCAGACTACCCTGGTAATGCTTAAAACCAATTTGTTCTTTTCCTTCCTCTTACAATGCAAGTTGGGTTTCCTTCTGGAATATGAATTGCCCAAATTAGTCGACCTGTCTGGTAGAGGAATGTGAGCTCAAAGGGAAGTAAGCCTCAGCTTCCCATTAGTACACCATCATCCCGCCATGGGCACAGACTCCTTTTATTCGGCATAATGGTGAGAGGTCAGGACTCCCTCAGACGTTTTCAGGGTCTTTGTGTTAGGGGAATATATGCTTTAGGCGAGATGGTAACTCTTAGTTATTTCCCAGCCTGTCAGGAGTTAGAAAGCCCCCCCAATTTTCTGGGTGGGACCTGCTGCATTTGGTGTCTTAGCGAGGGCCGTGTTTCTTGCACCGTGCCCACGTGGTTCTCCATACACTTGCCCACTGGCCCTGCAGCCGCTTTTGCAGCCTCAGGTGACAAGGGGCTTCCTTGTCTTCTCTCTTTAGAACAGCAGGCAGGAGTTGACTGGGCGCCCTCCGAGTCTTCCTTCTTCTGAGAGGCAGCTTCCAGACCCTGGCTGAAGCCGGGTGGGGGAGGGGGTGTGGCAGGGTGGGGGGTGGGGAGAAAAGGAGGAACAACTGTAAAAAATGTTAATTTATTAATCACTGAATATATAGCAGTTCATCTGAAATGCTGTTGCTATGCCAACACCCTGGGAGTTTATTTTCTTAATCCAAGAGAGGAGCTCTCAGTCCCCTGCTCCCCTGCTGTGTCATTTGAATTCGCTGCTGCCACCGCTGCCACCATGGTATCTGTTTTAAAAAGTGGGGGGTGGGGGGGCGGAAGGGGGAGGGAGGGGAACCAGGCTAAACCACCAAAGCAGTCACATGCAAAGCAGTAAGAGGCCTTTCTCAGTGCGACTTAGTAAAAATGACACAAATTAATATACTCTACTTAAACCAGACCAAGATTAATGGTTCTCTTTCAGTGCAGCTTAGCCCAACTGTCACTCGACAGGCGTTTGTCGGACAAAATCAACACTAATCAACATTTATTCGTCTCTTGCCCTTGGGTCTGAGCCGCGCGCGGGCTGCGCCATTCTCCCGCTCGTCTCGCCACGCTTTTCACCCTCCATCCAGCCTCGCCATACATCACCCTTCCTCCCGTGCCTCTCCTCGGACGGATCCACACACTCAGCTATCAGGGTACATTAGAGGCATGATAGATTTTCTGTTTTAATTTACATCTATTATATTACAGCATAACAGATTTTGATTCAGTAGAGACCAGTGTCTCCTATAGCCAGACTCCTTGGGAAGACTTCTGCATTCACTTATTAAGGTTCGTTAGGATGCAGCTTCAAATAGACTCCCTTCTCCCTGGCTCCCTCTGTCCCTCTCTCCTTCTCTCTCCCTCTCTCTGGCATGCTCAGTAGAGACGTCTTAGTGTGCTTTATTCACCAGCACAGCTCATTTTCTTAAGACTAGGCTTCCCGTGCTGGATCACACTAGGCTGGCTGGGTTCCTCCCTTACCTTCTGATTGGACTTTGATCAGCCAACGATGGGCCTTATGAGCCTCCCCCTTTCCTGGCCCAGCCTGGGTAAATGGGCCTTGACAAATCTGGTGGCCTTGAGTCGTGGGCTCTCTCTTCCAGGGTTGACTTCTAGCCCTCAGCATCTTTTCCCCCCTCCCCTTTTTTTCCCCCCTTTGATCTGAGTTACAGTTAGATTTTATTTATATTGAAACTTGGGCCTGCAAAGACAGGGAAAATAAAGAGGGAGAAAACCAAGTTGGTTGGGTTAACCAGGGAGAAGGATATTGAAAGGATGACTGAGAGAGTGAGTCTGAACAAGGCTATTTCCTTTCCACGGGACCGCCTTGAAAGCGTCTTATTCCAACCCGGAATAAGAGTGCATGAGCCCAGCTTGTCGCATGTGGGATGTGTGTATTTATAGTTCCTTGTGGAGTGCCTTTCCACCTCATTTATGAAATTGGCTTTTTATTTTTGTCTTTTTCTCCTGTTTCCTTTCACCAGAGCCATAGTGTTAGGCATATCATCTTTTACTTGTTACCATGGTATTATATTTCCTCTTGATTTTTGGTGGTGCTGGGATGTTTTATGACTGTGGACTAAGGCCACGCTAAACATTGGCTGTCTGGCCACCTGCTACAGAGAAGAGCTTGAGGAGGAGACAGAAATCTTCCCGTCTGCTTGGACACCACGGCTTTGTCAAATGCCCAGGAAGACTGTGCCTTTATTCTCAAATTAACTGTGGCACTAGACATCCTGGCCTCTCAGAAGGCCTGAGTGCTTTATATCATGTACCACGCTGTTGGTTCTAAACTGTAGTGAGGTTTCCCTTGTGGCCAGAATGCAGAGAAGCCCGTGGCTGAGTTGGGAATGTGGTGTGTGTGTGTGTGTGTGTGTGTGTTTGTATGTGGCCGCTGAAGTGTAGGATATATTAGGAGGATAGCTTAGGACTTCCACTTTGGTTTCTTATTACACAGCAATAAAGTAAATGACGCTTAGTATAACTTTGCACTTATAGAACTGTAGCTCAATTTAAGAAACAAAACTCCACCAACAGGAGTGCTCAGTATCATGAGCTTGGGAAACTGACCTCGTTAATTTTAATGAGGGGAAAAATTCTGCAGCTGGGACTGAGACGAAAATCAAATACCAGGGAGGTTATCACTTTGGATGATCTCACTGCATTCAGAGTACAATTGGAATAAAGCTTGGAGAATTTTCTGAACTCCTGTAGAGAGATTTAGAAGAGAATGCCATGCCCTTGCCTAGTATCAAGAGATGGCTTGCTTGCCTGGTAGGCAGAGCGGAACTCTGTATGATCCCTTTTATTGGGGTTATTCAAAAAGTCAACATATTAAAAATTGGAGCTAAAATTAAACAGAAAGGGAAAATGAATTACATGATTCTTACGTGAGTCTGGCTTGGAAGCAAGCAACGGGGCTGGGCCGTGACGGTTTAGGTGACTGATGGGAGGCCAAGGGCTTCTGAGTTCAGGTGCTCACTGGGATGGTAACTTCCTGTGGGATTTTGGGCATCTGCTTCTTCATCACTGAAAGGCAGGAGGCAGGTTGAGCGAGTCCTGTTATTCAGTAGGCAGTGATTTGATTTGAACAATAAGTTGATGACTTTGGCCCCACTTTGAAGAGCTGGCAGACTGTGACCAATGAGGTTGGGTGAAGGGAGGACAGTTTGCCCTCAGTTAGGAGAGTTCCACTGACATTTGGCTGGGGTTGACAGAGACATCTCCCTTCAAGGCATTTGGCTCTCTCCTTTTGTCCTAGTGCTCTAGATGGCTGCTCTCGGGAAGAAGTTACTGTACCAATGGACTCCTCAGAGATAGGGGGCACCTGGCACAGGCTTCCTTCTCTAGAAGTCTGACCTTAACTGACTCAAGTACTCTTCTCATCTCTCTGGCATGTCATTCTCTGCACTCAGGAGAAGATTTGTGCAAGTGTCACTGAAGAGACACTTTCTGATTAAATGAGGCCATCAGGATATCAGTGGAATGTTGAGAGGGGTCTATTAATGCCTCCAAGTTCTCTTGAAATTCAGGGCTTTTCTTTGAAAGCCATAAGACGATAGTTCAGGGCACTTGTACTGCGGCTGCGGCTGTGTGTGTCTGTGATGGGAAATGCTGGTTGCCAAGCAGCAGGGAATGGACATAATCATGCTGCCTAGCAACAGCAGCAGCGTGGTCACTTGCGCGGATTTCTGCACCTCTTCCTGTTTGGTCTGCTGGAAAATACAGATGGCTTCTACGGCTCACTCTCTGCCCCGGCCACAGTGAGATGCAGGAAAACATCATCAACCAGGGTGGATAAACACACACTTACACGTTTTAAAATGGTTATCTTGCAGACTCTTGAGGGCTGAGCATGGATTTTTGCAGAACATCCCTCAGTTTCCCCTTTGAAGTTATCGTGCACGTGCAGGTCAGCTCCTACGCCAGAGAGGAGTCTTAGAAAAGTGTCAGGGCCTTTTGGGGGCTGCCTCTACTGAGCCTGCTCAGCCTCTCCCCTTTACGTGAATATAAAACAGCCAATTTTCTGATAAAGACACACATGTACCACACACACACACACACACACACACACACACACACAGCAAAAACAAGTGGAGCAGAGCGTGACTACTGATTGTTCTGTGAGGCCTGAGGAACAAAGCACTCCGGAGAGATAAAGGCAGGCAGTCCCTGCTGGCTTGCCCTTTCTCTCGGCTCTGACCGTCACCCTCACACGTGACAGTCCTCAATGAGGTCACCTGCTCACTACAGGTTCTACAGAGGCTTGCTTGGCAGAGGCCTCCTGGGTCAGAGCGCCAGACTTCGCTGTTCTTGGCAGTTGTGTGTATGCAGCATTGGAAGCGTTTGGAGCTAAATGCTTAAGGAAGATATTATTCGGCAGCAAGAAAAAGGGAGCAGGTTTACTCCTCCACCCTCCCAGGATGAGTAGTGCCTGCCCATTTTCCCCTTTACGGGAGTTGAACAGTAGCCAAAGTACAGGTTTGGAATCAGAAGGCCCTAGTTTAATCCCTACCTACATACCTAGCAGAGTTGTGGCTTTCTGCAAGTCTCATGTCCCATCAGAATTTTAGTGCTCTTGCTGGGTGTGGTGGCTCACACCTGTAATCCCAGCACTGTGGGAGGCTGAGGCAGGTGTATTGCCTGAGCTAAGGAGTTGGAGATCAGCCTGAGCTTGAGGGAGATCTTTAAAAAAGTATCTCAAGAATGGAAGAAAAAGTATCCAATGTACTCAGCCTTACTATGAAACCAATTTATAGCTTTCTTATGAAAGCTACAACCCAATTGTAGCCCAAGAAGAAGGGGAGAAGGGAGAGGGAGGGGAGGGGGAGAATGGGTGGAGGGAGAGTAATTGGTGGGACCATACCTATGGCGCGTCTTACAAGGGCACATGTGAAATTTACTAGGTGTAGAATATAAATGTTGTAACACAATAACTAACAAAATGCCCTGCAGGCTATGTTCACCAGTTTGATGAAAATATTTCAAATTGTATATAAAACCAGCACATTGTACCCCATGATTGCATTAATGTACACAGCTATGATTTCATAATAATAATAATAATAATAATAAAAAGCTGGGCGTTGTGGTGGGTACCTATAGTCCCAGCTACTTGGAAGGCTGAGGCAAGAGGATCACTTGTGCCCAGGAGTTTGAGGTTGCTATGAACTATGATGCTAGGACACTCTATTGTGCACGTGCAGGTTGGCTCCTATGCCAGAGAGGAGTCTGAGACCAGTGTCACACCCTTGGGGGCTGCTTCTACCGAGCCTGCTGAGCCTTTCCCCTTTATGTGAATATAAAACAGCCAAACCTAGTGAGGTGGCTGTGAGCTATGATGACAAAGTGAGACTCTGTCTTAAAAAAAGAAAAAAAGAATTTAAGTGCTCTTATCTGTAAATGTTAGCTTCATGGGGTGGGCTGGAAGGTCAACAGAAGTATGTGTGTGTTGGCACATTTGGTAAGCAGAGAGTGAAAAGTAACTGTGGCTGTTAGACTCCCAGTGTTAACAAGGTGGACGCTGGGAGGAGAAGGCAAGCGTTGGAGTTATTCTGTTTATTACAAACTTCAACCTCTTGGTTTTTGACCTCAGTTTTAGCCATCCAAACAAAGAGCCTTTCTATACCTCCATTTAAGTTAGAAAAGATGCAAGATCTCTCTTCTTGGGGCGGGGAAGGAAAAATAAAAAAAAGATCTTTCTTCTTGTAATGATGGACTTGATTCATTCGTGCCGAGTAGGCATTAATTTGTTGTTAGTTGTTTCTTAGATAATCTTTAGAGAATCCGGTTGGATGGTTTGTGCCCATTTCACAGAGGTTGAGACAGTCATACATAACAGGGATATTATTTGTCTGGAATCCTAGAGACTGTTGGTTCCAAGATGAAATCAAAATCCTACAGCCTGAGGGGTGGCCCTAGGCATAGTCAGAGGGTTGGAATAGGATAAAAGCTACGGTGGAGTCTGAGGGTTCTAAGATGCTGACAAGACTTGAGATTTAGACTTTAGACTTGTGAGATCTGTAAGTGTTTCCTGGATATGCGGTGTGTTTCCCATGGATGTACAAGGTGGGTCTGCAGGGTTGAAACAAGGCCTTGCATCTTTCCTGATGTGTGTGCACGTGTGTGTCCACTAGTATGCATGGTGGTAGCAAAGGGATTCAAATGGACAAGGCTCTGGTTCTAACTGAGTCTCTAACCTCAGCTCATCAAGTTCCTCTAAGAAGTCTCATTCCTCAGGATGGTGGTAACATCGACTTACTTCTCAGCAGATGGCAGGGTTGGGAATTGCCAGTTTTGACTACTGTAAAGGGTTCTACTTGGCGATTGCTCCTTGCACAGGGAAGGTGCTTGGAAACAGTGTGATGACCCTAGCATGAAGAACAGCGCACACTTATTTTCAGTGGTTCCTTGTGTCTTACAGCAAACACAGGCACAGTATTCTGGGCAAACAAATGTTAATGGCTTAACCTCTCTATCAAAGGAGGGGTTTGGACACTCAGCACCCTCCCGGCTTCCAAAGTTATAACTGTCCCATCATCCTTGGCCATTTCTCGTTCTCTGTGTGGGGGTCTGTGGGGGGAACCATGCCTCAAAAAACTCCCCTTGTAGCAGCCATTCCGGGGCTTTGAGCAGAATGCTAGAGGCAGTGTGGTTCTAAAATGCCACACCACCTGTTCTTTCAGTTGAGTCCTCTCTGAGCTGCCTCTGATGGTCGCATTCCATGGCTGTGTGCCACAGCTGACTTGTGATACTGATCTTAGAGTTTGACTTGGCTGCTGTGGGCAGGGAGAAAGGAAAGAAGGAAAGAGAAGAGAAGAGGGGGGAGAAGTGGGGGCAGGGCCCATTTATGCATCTGTCTGTTGGTAGGGGGTCCAGAAACTTCCACTTTGGCACCCAGGACACTAGCTCAGACCTGAAGGCCACCCAGTGACCTAGTTTAGACCAGTAAAGCAATTAGGGTTCCTTCTGGCCTCAGACATGCTTGCTCAGCTATCCTCCCATTTGGAGAGACCTGGAAATGACCTGCTGTCCTGTGCCCTGGTTCAACAAGGTTTCCTTTATGTGGTTCGTGGCAGAAGCCGTGGTGGCTACCCAAGGCAGCCTGTGGTGTGGCATGGGGTCTAGGCCGGCTCAGTAGCCATCCCTCAGCTATTCACCTGAGGACACCGGGGCAGCAGGCCGGGTGGACAACTTCAAGGCTTACGTGTCTTCCGTGGTGCTCTTTCTTTGTGTGGATTTCAAGCATGTCAGCCTTTATTCTAAGTCAGAGAATACTATGAGGAAGGCAATTTTATTGCCTGCTGGGTTTCAACCCTTTCTAAGTGATACGAGCCTGTGGATTTGCGGCCTTTCCATGACAGATACCACAAATTGGGTTTGGCTTCGAATGTTCAGGGTGACTTCAGGTTTTTAGCTAACACCCTTCCTTTAAGGAAGTTAGAATGCTTGATAAATTTTAAGCCTTTGATGCTCACAAATACCCCTGGAAAAATGAGATCCAGTGAGGCAAAGGGCCTTGATTAGTTAGTTATATAATGTGCTCACTGTTTTCTGGTTAGGTGCCACCCCTCCTGATTTTGTTAAAAACTTGCTTGAAAGTCCAGGTCTTCAGTATCCTTATAGGACAAGCCCTACTTCTAGTACTGGTTCTTTCCCTCCTGCCTATTTTTCAGGGGACTGAGGTGCATCTCCACACTCCCATCACCTTCTCCGAGAAGGTATGCTTGACAGGTTTGCTGTAACCCCACTTCGGAGCTAAGGAACCCGGTGCAGCCTTATTCTATCTTGTGGAAACTGAGTCTCAGCAAGTAGAAGTGAGTTGCCAAAGGGATCTGACCATGAATAGGAAATGGAACTAAAAATAGAAGCCAGGGATGACCCCACACGCTAGACCTGGCTCTGACCTACGTTATCTCTCAGTTTGGCCTGAGACACGGGCATTCAGACTATCTTTCCATTTTCATTGCAGAGAAGCATCTAGGTATGTCTTATTCGTTGGTTAGGAGACCAGGTATGTTCTGGTCTAACATGTGATGGTGAAACTTGTCAGGGCAGTTCCTAAGGTCCTGCGGTCTCAGGTTAGCACATTACTTTGTCTTGTAAAGTTTTTGGCAAATAGTAAGTCTTTAGTATTCATTTATTGGTTTGATGTGGTGTTTTTTTTTTTAATCCTAGTAAATACAGTTCTTTGAATATCAGCCAGTGATCACATGCTATTTGCCTCACAGAAAAATAGACATGAGATATTAAAAGGAAATAGAACAAAAATTACTAGGCTGCCAGGAGCCCACGGTCTAGTTATGGAGACAGGGTACACTGCACGCACTGTTGTCACTGTGCCGACTCTAAGGTAACGGGCCTCCTCTTATTTTGTTAACCAGCCCAGTTGTTTGAGATGAAAGGATGGAGAGGCAGGCATCTGCCATGATGGAAGTGATGTTTTATTTTAAGATAAAGTATGGAAGCAACTGATTGATGGATTATAAACTGGGAGGTTCAGGATAAAGCTTCATTCTGGGGCCATCAGTATATTTCACTGGGAGCCTCCTGGGCATTAATTCTGCCGTTAATTTTGTTATTAGAAACCTAGCCAAACAAAGGGAGGTGGTGAAGCTCCAGGCTGGTTTAACCTTGATGAAACAGTGATTTCACCAAGGATGATGTTGCCCCATCTATCTTCATCCATCAAGGCACTGCTGAAATATGCTAATGAAGCCCGAAGATAGGAGCACAGAGCAGTTAAATGGGGCGTTGCAGGCGCTCTCTGTACCCCCGTGACAGGGCGATGCCACTTACTGTCCAGATTTAGTATGGGAAGAAGAGCAGTGCTTAAGTTGTATGTGGTGGAAGAGAGATGTTCAGTGGAGGGTCTACCTAGGAAAAAGGGGACCGCTCAGAGGGCTGTACTCCAGAATCAGATGGAAAAGCTTGGTTTTTGGCAAAGGATTGTATCTTTAATTCTCTTAGACCAGCCTCCAGCCAGTCCATGTTAGAACCAGCTATATGGCACCCTGCAGATGGGGCAACATTTTTAAGTTCCAGAATGTGACCTCCCACTTAGTGCCAAATCAGGCTGTCTGTCACCATGTCAGTTTGCATCATTGTGTTTGTTTCTAATGGGCGAATGAGCTAATACTTAGGCTTTTTTATTTAAGTTGTCATCTATTGGGTACTTATTACATGGTGGGCGTATCACCGGGTTATTTTATATAACTCAATCTAATTAAATTCTTATAAACATACTATAAGAACTAAACATGTAGCATATTTTTATAGATGAGGTTTGAGAGGTTAAATTCATGTCCAAAATCTCATAGCCACTAAGTGGCATAGTTAGGGGTTCCAACTCATGTCCATCCAACTCCAAAGCCTTTGTATGAAGCTATCATAATCTGATGGCTCTTATATAGTGGGGAATCTCCCATAGCTCCTGGGAGCAGATCGACTCACTTATGTATTCATGTGTTCTTTGGGTTCGGTTTGACTTTGACTTTGGTATTCTTTTCGCAATTCTTTCTTTCCTAAGTAGACCACAAGTTTCCTGAGGCCAGAGGCAGGGCCTTCTCGTGTCCCTTGA
The DNA here is from genome assembly GCF_000181295.1 of Otolemur garnettii. Classification (NCBI taxonomy): domain Eukaryota; kingdom Metazoa; phylum Chordata; class Mammalia; order Primates; family Galagidae; genus Otolemur; species Otolemur garnettii. The sequence continues at coordinate 27,082,586 of NW_003852411.1, read as the reverse complement.
AGGTTTTGATGTTCTTCCTTGCTGCCACACGATGCTTACTTCCACCAGGCTTCTAGTGAATGGTTTTAGAAGGCTGGCCACCTGTTTGCTGGTTTTCATATAGTAGATGAAAGCCGCTGGGGATTTTATTTGTCTTTAAAAGTTAATCTTCTAGGAATCACAGTAAAATTTCTGTTGCTTTTACATTATTGGTGGATTCACTCTTGTTTCTTACTAGTTCACAGGATTTTTCCTACTTAATCTGTATCTGGCCATGCAAAGAAGAAAGTCCATACCAAATGAAATTTCATTATCACTTATTAAATAGCATCTTTGGAGCAGTCTATGTTGGGAGCTATGTACAAAATCGTGCTGATCCTAGGATCCTGGAGACGTGCTCTAAGGAAGCTTTCCAATCTTCTCTCCCAAATGGAGACCTTGAACTATGGGGTGGTCTTCGGCAAACCCAAAATTCTCAAATTTAAAATGTTTATCAGTTGTTTTTTTTTTTTTTTAAATGGGGATAAAGGAGGAAGTTAGAAAATAAAAAGAATAGATTTTAAAATATTTAAATAGATGCTAACTATAATATTATAAATTCCCTGAAATAAACTGTATTAGGACAAAAACTCCATCTTGGCCTGCAAGTCTTTTCTGCCATTTATTAAACAGTTTTGAACTTTGGAGACTGCAGACTGGTATTAAAGAGTTAACAACCAAAGGCCCAGGATGTTGTGTGGGTCAGTGTATCCTGCCAAGAGGTAACATCAGCCAGTGGAATCAGTTGGGCTCTCCGTCTGGCAGATCTGTCCTCCTCAGCTGCTCCTCCTCCAGTTTCCAGTCTTGGAGTTCATGTACAGTAAATCTTTCTCTTAATAAAGCCGTTTTTCAAATCTGACTTTGGACTAGGGACTGCTTTTTCTCCAAATGCAACAGCTGTTAAACATGGTGCATTGGGCACGGTGTATATCTCTTTGTTTAGTTTTCGGTTTTTAATATGAGCAGAGACGTAAGGGAGAGGGAGGACTCTATTGATTTCTTTCTACTCATGTCTTCGACTTGTTTTTGAAATAAGGCCTCCAGCTCCAAAAGGCTCTGGGCTCTGTGGACTTCTTACCCGTAAGGATGAAGCCTATTGTCTCCTAATAACCAGTACACAGTTCCCCCCTTTCTTTTGGTAAGATGGAATTGTGGAGCTCAAGGTGTCAGCCAGCAGTGGCCAGACCCTTTGGCCCCTATCTGTCCTGGTTACATGGGGAAAGACATTTTGCCCCCTTGCTCTCTGGTCCTTCTGTCACTGTCTCCTTTCCCAGTGCACTGGGGAGCATTAACTCCCTGAAGGGGAAAAAAGTTCACAAAAGAAATGAATTATGCATATGGAATTCATTTCCTTGATGAATAGGGAATCTGAACAAACTCCATGGCTGTTTGATTTTAAGGCAGAAGGGAAGGGGGGGCTTGGGGCTAAGGAGGATGGAGGGCGGGATCAAAAAGAACTTGGAACAAGGGAGGGTGGAAGAAAAACCAGGGCTGAAGGACTTGGGATGGAAATATTTAGGACAAAGTAAGTAGCTCTTTGGAAATAGTTTATGGCCCATTATTCTTGCCAACACGTACACATGGATACGTACCTCACTCTCGATTAATGCACAGATTTGTCCGCAGAGAAATTGGGGGTGGCAGTAAGATTATATTGGGAAGAAGTGACAACACCAGGGTGATGTGACCCTCCTGAGTTAAAGTTTTTCAGTGATTTTTGACTTACTTCAGTGCAACCTAACAATGGCACTTAAAATTTTGAGGCAGGAGTTGTGTGGTAGGTAGAACCACTGGATTTAGAAGAAGACTTGGAACCGAGCCCCAGGAGACACAAATGGGAGGACCTTGGGCAAGTCACTTCATCCTTCTCAACCTCAGTCATCTCCTCTGAAAATGGGGATGGTGAAAACTGCCTTGTGGAAAATGAGAAGGGTCAAACAAAAGTGCTTTGATGAATAATACAAAATGCAAATCTGAAGGGATTTTGTGTTTCCCTCTGGGCCTTCTTTTCTTGACTGACTTTTAGATGACCAGACCTAGTCTCTTCAGCAAGCCAGAATGAAGACTTAAGAATGAAGGGGAAGTTGATTCAGGAGCAGCAAGGTGATTAAAAGAATTAATAAACAAAGAAACAAGCAATGAGTCCTGTTTCGATCTTCACCCATCTATGATAAGAATCATTGAAAATAATCCAGCTGATGTTTTTGGCAAATTTAGCCACTGGAGGTGTGGTGGCTGCTGCGTAACTGGTTTGATCAGCAGGAGGAAAGTTTGTTACTGACAGTCACAAGAATTGAGGAAGCCATCTCAGGGTGGGTTTTAGAGCCTCTTGTGTAGGCTGAGTACCAGGCACCCTCTCTCCTGGCTGCCAAAGACCTGCAGATGCATCCAAGGGAAAAATGTGGCCAAGCCGACCTCTTCCTCCTAATTGTTCTCCATTATTCCCTGCTTCTGAATGGAAGGGGGCTTGGGGACACTAAGTCTGGAGGACAGATAACATGCCCTTCTGTTAGGGATATTTCCCTTCTTGCTGAAAGGAGAGGGATTTCTGGATAGTTGGGTGGAGCAGGGGAGACTTCAATCCAATTTCAGAACTGAGTGGGCCGAGCAGGTCCAACCACTATCATGTGTCTTTGTTTTTCTCATCACCAAATTTCAGTGTATGTGGTTTGCACAGAGGTGTGCATTTGTTTTGTAACAAGTCCTTGTTAGAGGTGAGGACATGCATGGAATTGTATGCATATCCTTTTGACTGCCCACCACACACAGTACAGGGAGGATGTGCGTGTAATTGTATGCATCCCTTTGACTGCCCACCACACACACTTAGTACAAGAGGGTGTCCTGTGGTGTAGTCTTCAACCTGTGCCCCACAGGCCCTGGGAAGAGTGTTGAGGTATCCCGTGACTGCCGTTTTGGCAGTAGGAAGTGGGTGGAGAGCCCACAAGGCTGCAGGCCCCCACCCCAACTTTAACCCCTGAACCTCTGTTTCATGGTTTTTGTTTGTTTGGCTTTATGGGTTGGAGTCTGCTTTTTAAGAAATGCTTGAAAGCCAGTGGTGCAGAGAATAGACCTGTGCCTCATATGAATTATTTATTTGTTTATTAAGATTGCCAGGGCCCCTTTCCTCTTAAAGCTCAAGGCACTGTATGGAATACTTCAAAATGATAACAGTTAGCATTAAAGACTGAAAATAGAGCCAACGGAGGAGGAACCACTGGGGAGGATGAGGAAAGAGGGAAGATAAGCAGAGAGAAAAGGCTGGTGGTCCACAGCCCAGCACCGCCTTCCAAAGAAGGAAGGCCACACAGACCCAGGGCTTTGTGGGGGGAATGCTGCCCTGCAGTGAATCCTGCCCTGCAGGAAAAGTCGCCTCCCTCTCTTAGCCTGGTTCATAAAATCTGGAAGACCTATGGTGCTCCCAGGCTCCTCCCAGGAATGATCTTTCAGGAAGGCTGAAGAGCTTTCCTTTTTAGGAGAGCAGCCCTAACCTTTCTGCCAAGTTGTTATGGTAATAAACATGTAATAATTTTTTTTTAATGTTCACTCATAAACCTTTCAATAACAAGTATGTTTGGTACAGATCATTTTCAACCCTGGCTGTTCCTTAAAAATCACCTGGGGAACTTTGAGATAGTAACACCAGTACCTGGGATCCACCCTGGAATAATGAAATCAGAACCTCTGGGGGCTGGTGCTGAACATGCCAAGTATCTCAGAGCCTCTTGGCTTTTTATCTTGCACCAGGGTTGTGAAATACCTCGGGATCTAGGGAGGGTGATGAGAGAGGAGGTGAGGTTGAGAATACCCAGAAAAGCAGAGAGAAGGCTTACTATGATGGCTATGATTTTAAGTGCTTCTCCTAATGCACAGTGGAGGAAGGGAATTGCAAACTATGCTTTGAGATTTTCAAGCCCTTGGTTATTCTTGTAATAAGTATAGTCCATTTGGCTTGGACAGCTCATTTTTTATATACCTCAAGACTGAGAAACCTCAGAAGTTTTGTGGCAAGCCTCGATTGTGTCTTTGGCCACCACTTCTGTACCTGCCTCCCCCTGAAAGTGTCAACCACAGGACAGGTGCTGTTCTAGGGATATGGCACTAAGGATGTTTCAGTTTGGCATGTAGCAGAGAGGTTGGCGTTACCCTCCTCATTTTACAGAACAGGAAACAGAGGCCTAGAGACCTGCATGATTTGTTCTGGGTCCCCAAACTTGTACATAGCCGAGAAAGGGATCCAACTTCTTTATCTCACGCTAAGTCAACCCTCTTTTTTCCACGATCTCCCCAAATGACCCAGGACTTGTGAGTTTGTCAGCTGCCTCCCCTTGGTGGGGAGGCCTTTGGCTTTCTTCTTTCAGATAGGAGAGGAAAACACGAGGGGAGAAATCCGCTTTCACAGCCATCACCTTGGAGATTGAGCAAGGCAGTGTGGTGTAGAGAAAATGGAGCAAGGTCGTCAAGCCTCAGGGGCAAGCCTGCAATGAGAACTGGGCCAAAAGAAATAAAATCGTGGTTGAGTCCAAACAGGATTTTGATTTAACTGCCACGCCTTTGGTGTCACCGATGTCACCTGCGCTCTCTGCCTTGGTCATTCTAATGTGGCAGGCCTCTCTGGTGTTACTGCTTTGTTCACTGTGGACTTCTGGACCCCTCTTCAGGTGGCCCATGCTGGAATGTGCTCACCTGTGATGACATTGGCCAACCAAGCAAGTTCAGAGCTCTCACACCTAGCCTTCTAGAACAAATAAATGGACTGCCCATGTTGCCGTCCCTTAATGAAGTGTTCCACAGTCATATTTTCTAGCTTAAAACAAAATTAGCCTTTTAAATGTAAACTACATCTAAAGCACTTTTATTAATGGATCACTCTCTTAAGGGATTGTAGTGCTTAGTATGAGGTTCTGGCTGCCCTCTTTTCATGCCTCTTTGGGAAAGAAGGTATTAATCATTCTTTTCTAATGTAGACTGAGCTTTTGTTGGGACCTGTTAGGCTTTAAACCTGAGGTCTGCTTGGCAAAATTGTCAGGGCCCCCAGAAAAGATGATGCCCTAACTCTGTTAGCTTTTCCTGCAGTGTATAAAACAGGCAGTTTTCAGGCATTGGTTTTTCCTACCTGTGGCTGGAAGTCACTGCCACACTTTGAAGCTTAAATCATGTCTGTAGGTTCAAGCATAGGGGCTCCCACTTGGCTGCACTGGCAGCCCCATCCTTCCCATGCCCTGGACAGACCGTGTAACAAACTTCCCACATTAAGCTTTTTGGTCTCACCGCCTCCCAGGGTTGTGATAGGGCAGGGGTAAACTCATGCAACTCGAATTGGCCATCCTGGGTCTGTTCTAAGTTTGAGTTTTGACCTTGATCTAGCCTTTACCTACTTTCCTTTATGAATTCCTTTTAATGTTAGTTAGCAAAAATATGCTGGCTTTCTTTTCAATTCTTGTCACATATCACCAGCCTTGGGGTTTGTTGAAAACCTTGCTTGAGAAATCCGTGGCCAAAGAAAACATTGATATTTGACTGGAAAGTATGGGCTTTACTCACCAAGGTTCCCTCTCTGAATACGGTGGAGGGAGAGTTGAAGGTTTCTGGGAAGGGGCATTGGAGCCACGCTCAAGTCTGGCCATGTGGATCTGCAGGCTAAATTGGGGGAATCGTGCTGCTACAGGTCGGAGACACTGTGGGCTCACGCTGTGGCCGGCCACACACAGCCAGCCCTTTTTGGAGACAGGGAAGCCACCAGGCTCTCAGGCAACTCAAGTAAATAAAGGGAGACTTTTCCCTTTGCTCCTACAGACAGAGGATTTTTTCTATTGGAGGAGAAGGCAGCCCTGATTTAGTCTGATTAGGGAGTCTGTTCCTTCTACATTATCTGGAGAAAAGAAAGCATCATAGTCCCTGAAACTTTCCTTGCCAGTTAACCTTGCTGGACAGAACTGGAAACCCGGCCCTTGCTTCTCGAGGTGCCCACACACATGAAGTTCTTTTCACAGAGCAGGTGTAGCTCATGCTGCCCTGGAATCTAGTAGATGCTGCCTGAATTTGCCCTGTCAACCCCCTCCGCTCCTCCCCCATTCTCAAGAATGTGCAGGAGATCGCTTTTCTCTTCTGTCTGTCTCCACCACCTCTTCTTCTTTTCCTCTTGCCAGCACTTTTTTTTTTTTTTTTTTGGTAACAAGGAGCGATGGAGTTATGGTGGTTGAAGGTGAGAGAATGATGTCGTTCAGGAAAAAAAAAATCAGCCAAGAGAGCTTGGGGGGGAGGGGAAAAAAAGAACACCTGGGGCACAGCACAGCCCTGGCACGGCAAGCCCTCCCCCCCAGCCTCCTGGTACCTCTTGTCTCTGAAGGAGGGTGATGGATTTGGTTTCTGCCACCATTAAACTGATAAATGAAATTTGTATGTTAAAACAATGATAATTTCAAAACAACAAAAAATCAAAAAACAAAAAAACAAAACAAAAACAAAAACAAAAAACAAAAAAACAAAAAAAGCAAAAAAAAAAAAATGATAATTTAATTGTATTTTCTTTCCTTCTTTCCCATCCACGCTTCTATCACCCTCCCCCACTTGCTCACCCTTCAGCTTTGGGGAAGGGGGTTGGAGGCTGTGGGGAGGGGGAAGGCTTTGCAAGCTGTCGGTTTGCATTGTGCGGACGGGGAAAGGTCTCTACCTGGCTCATTTTGTCCCCTTTGCTTAGGCTGTCACTGCTGACAGTCCTCATGTTTATTTCATCTCGCGTGGTGGCTGTCTCGTTTCCCTACCCTCCGATGTCATTAACGCACAGAGAGCGGGCCCTGCAGTGTTGAGCCTAATGAATTCCGCTGTGGCTGCTCTGCTCCCCACCTCGTTACCAAAGCTCAAGGTGTCAAATTAAACCCAGCCTGGAGAGAGAGAGAGAAAGTGCGGGAGAAGACGCAAGAGCAGGGGAAACGGGAGGTGCTGGGAACACACATAAACAACCCTCCCAAAAGAAGAACAGTTGGGGGGGAGGTGGGAGAGGGCGGGGAGTGGGACAGAGAGGAACCTCACAAATGGGTGACTTTCTTCCTGCCACCAAATCCACTTCAAGCAAGGTGGCGCCGGTGACTCGCAGCAGGAACCTAATGACCTATTCCTCACAGGGGTGGGGTTTTGTACCTTGGCCTTGGCTGCGGTTTGTTGCCTTTTTCTCATTGCCTGGTTGATTTATTTTCATGGTTTATGCAGATTGGGCACCTTGCAAAGCAGGCAGAGCAAGTGAGAGCAGGCAGGGCTTGGGGAGAGCGTGTGTATGTGTGTGTGTATAAAAAGGAGATGCCCAATGGGAGCTCCTGGGTTAGGGCTCACATCAGCTGCAGAAATCCGTGTTGCAAATGGAGGAGAGAGAAAAGTATCCCATAAATTTAAACAGTCCCAGGGAGGGTGCTCTCTGGCACATTTCTCTGCCTTTATTCCACTCCAATTTGGGAAGTGGTGATTTCCTTCATCCCTTTTATGCATAACCGTATAACATTTACAAAGTATTTTACTGTCTGTTATCAGCATTTTATCTTTGGGGCATTTTGTTTGATACGACCGTTAACAGAGTCTTCACACTTTACAGATGGGGAAAATGAGGAGTACAGATGCCGACTCACTCAGACAGAGCTAGAACCCGACAGAACAGGGGTGACATTTTTAGTCCCCTTCAGAATTCAAGGTTTTGTCCCCCTTATGTTACTAAAGTTCCTAGAGTTACCAAGAGGGGGGTTGGTGAGAAATAAGCTTATGAATGTTAAAAATTGAAGTAAATTTATATACGGTAAAATGGATAGATCTGAAGTGAAGAGTTTGGTGCATTTTGACCAGTTAACACACCCCGTAACCAATTCCCCACTTGAGGTATAAAACATTTCTGTCACTCTAGAAAGTTCTTCTGGTCTTTTCTCCTTCTGTACTTGAGTCATCCCCCTTGCCCCATCACCATTGTGCTCTTTTATTCATCTCACATTGTCATTTCTGTCTGCTTAAACTTCCTGGGAATGGGATCATGCAGCACATATACTTTTGAGTCTGGCTGTTACCCATCATACTGTTTTTTGAGATTTATCCTAGTTACTTGTTGCATTAATAGTTGGCTCCTTGTTATTGCTGAGTAGGTGTTCCATTGAATGAATAGACTACAATTTGTTTATCCAGTTCGATATGTAATTTTTTAAAGAAAAAAACAACTTTGGCTAGGCCTGTTGGCGGACACCTGTAATCCTAGCCCTCAGAGTGGCCACAGTGGGCAGATCCCTTGAGCTCAGGAGTTTAAGACCAGCCTGAGCAAGAGGCTACTAAAAAGAGAAAAACTTAGCTGGGCATTGTGACAGGTGCCTATAGTCCCAGCTACTCAGGAGGCTAAGGTAGGAGGATCACCTGAGCCCAGAAGTTTGATGTTGCTGTGAGCAAGGCTGTTGCCACAGCACTCTAGCCTGGAGCAATGATTTTTTAAAACAATTATTTAGTGTTTAAGACACAAATTTTGTAATAGTTTTGGAGCACATGGATGGTCAACTAGGCCTGCTTTTCCTGGATTCAGTGGCAGGGCCATGGTGCCTGGCAAGAGGATTGGGTAAGTAGAGGCACAGGCCAAACAAAGCCTTCCCGGCCACCTCTTTCTAACCTCAACCCACACATTGCTGCTTTAGGGAATTTTCTCTTTGCATAGGGCTCATTCTCTGGCTCACCATCCTTTGCTAGATATGACAATAGAATGGCATGCCCCTTCTTTTTAGAAATTTTCTGTGTTGGTTATTTGATTTCAAAATTCTGCTCCTTTTACAAGATTAAAGTGGAATTTTGTTTTCAAGTGATTTCCACTGTTTTCTTTCTAAATAGGAGAGTCAATTAAAAAGCATCACAAATCAGAACTAGAAATCTCTGGCAGGTATTTTATAAAAACAATGTGTTGGGGGTAGGGTGTCTAGCTATGATACTCCCATTTTGTAACTGGGGCCAACATAGCAAACTTTGTCACCCACTAAGATATTTTGGTACTTGGAATAGTGAGAAAGTATAGGTTTCCTGACTTGTAACGCAGAGCTTCTATCTTGAATCAAGAAGGTAGAGTATATGTATGTGTGTGTGTGTGTGTGTATAGTGTGTGTGTGTGTGTGTTTATGTTTGCATCTGTCCCAGAGTCCCCAAAATTTGCCATTTCTAAGGACAGAAAAGAGGTCTAGTCTTAGGTCCTCTGGTTAGAGTTGACATCATGGCAAACAGTCCTCAGGTTTCGCTGGTGTTTGAGCAAACTTAGATCCACTGGCATCAGCCATGCTGAGCACATCAGAGTAGGAACAGAATCAAGAAAGTTTTTGAAAGATGGGGACAAGTGAAGGGAGAAACACTGGAGAATAAACTCTCCTTTTTAAAAAAATGTCTACTGGTGACGTTAGTACTTTATGAAGAGTGGTATGGGGGGGGAGGTAAGTGACCTGAGATCGCCCAGGCCTTCTTTCTTTTCTGCCTCCAGCTACATAAACTTCCTGAAAAGAAATTCAGTTTTGTAGCATTTTGATGCCTATTCAGAAAGGATTTGTAGTCAGTTGATGGAAGAACCGAGGTGGTTAACCAAATCCTAAGCATTTATTCATTCATTCCCATTTATTGAACGTAGTGTAAGAAATAGATAAGGCAGCCCCTGCCCTTAGGAGCTCACAGCTGGAGAGGGCGTGGAATGTGTGTCATCACAGACAAGAGCACAGGTGTGAGGGGCAATGGAAGAAGGACATTTGCTTGGGCCAGGCGTGGCATCCTGGATAGGATACTTAGGAAGGGAACTGATTTTATGGAAATTAGCTAAAGGAGTTACTCATTAATTCAGCATAACTCCTTCCCTAGTCTCGGCCATCTTTTTTGAGCACCTGTTTTCTGCCCAGGTACCATGCAGTGGGAGCGTGGCCTGGCTTTTGGGGTAGAAAAGTCCAGTGTCAATGCAAGTAACATTGACATTCATGGCTATCATCATCACTCATTTTTACTTATTTTTTAAAATTCAAAAAATGTTAAATTTTGATAGATTCAGGGATACAAGTGGTTTTTGGTTACATGGATGAATCAGATAGTGGTGATGTCCGGGATTTTCATATGCCATCGTCCAAATGGTATACATCGCCCCAAATAGGTGGTTTTTCTTCCCTCACTTTGTGTTGTGACCACTCTTCATCTCCCAAGGGTGAGTTACTTCTAATGTCCTATTGAGACAATCAAGTCAACGTGAATATTTCTGGTAATGATCAGTGAATTTCCTCCGTGTAATCCGGTGTTTACATTTGGTGGTCTGGAACTCTCATTGACCTCCTGGACTGTGATCATCTGTTTTTGTTTTGTGTGTTTACTTGTACTAGGCTTTTGATTTGTAAAGCATTATATGCAATTATGTCATAGAGTTGTCCTAAATCTTAGTGAGCGGGATCTACAAGGCATAGATATGTTGGTTTTACAATGAACTGCTACAGTTGCTACGGTCTCATATGGTATGAGGACCTGATGTAGATTGTGTATGACAGACAAAGCTGTGGCTGCTTTTGGAGGTCAGTAGATACATGGAAGGAGAAGAAATGTAGCGAGTCACCCCAACACTTCAACAGTTGGGGATCATATATAATGAGCCTTCACCTGCAAGTGGAGAATTAACATGGTATGTTCTTAAATATTTTAGAAATGATTTTTTTAAGAGTCAAAATAAGATACTTATTATTTGATTAATTAGTCGGAAATTGGGGCTGCTCAATAGAATGAATAATTCTTAGGATCTATTGATATAGCTACTTGATGGTAAGAAATGTTACATAAATATTAGGACTGTTCGTAAATAATTATATAACACTGGCCAGTTAGCTGGGGCAAATATGAATAATAGCAAAAGCATTACATCTCAATCAAATGTAGGGTATACCTGAATAGTTAATAAAATCAGGGACCTGGGGGGTACCTGTGGCTCAGGGAGTAGGACCCCAGCCCCATATACCCAGGGTGGTGGGTTCAAACCCCACTCCGGCCAAAACTGCAACAAAAAATAGCTGGGCGTTGTGGCGGGTGCCTAGCTACTTGGGAGTCCGAGGCAGGAGAATCACCTAAGCCCAGGAGTTGGAGTTTGCTGTGAGCTGTGACTCCACCGCACTCTACTGAGGGCAATAAAGTGAGACTCTGTCGCTTAAAAAAAAAATTAGGGCGGCACCTGTGGCTCAAAGGTGTAGGACTCCGGCCCCATATGCCGGAGGTGGCGGGTTCAAACCCAGCCCCAGTCAAAAAGTGCAAAAAAAAAAAAAAAAAAAAAATCAGGGACCTTTTAAAGTAAATAATTGAGAAGGCAAATATTTAGCAAACCTCTTAGATATTTTGTTCTAGCTATATCTGCCTATGCAGGCATCCTCAAACAACAGCCCGCGGGCCACATGTGGCCTGCCGAGGACATTTATTCAACCCGCTGGGTGTTTTTGCCACTGCTGCCTGTCTTGCTTAGCTTCCGACCCGTCCCGGGGCCCACAGTCTGGCCCTTAAATGGTCTGAGGGACAGTGAACTGGCCCCTTGTTTAAAAAGTTTGAGGACCCCTGGCCTATAGAATATGTGTTCTTCTAATACATGTAATCTATATTGTGAGAAGTCAGAAAATTAAAATAATAATAGAATCTATCTTATCTGAGTTAGTTTAGACCAACATTTTGGTAGTGCGGAGCATTTTTACTTTCCTAAAATTAAATTATAAAAAATACTTCTTTATGGCATTCCGTATACTAATTAGGCTGCCAAATCAGTATAGGGCCACAACACATCTATTTCCTTCATCTTAGACAAACTGTAAGGAGAAAACTGTCTGGAATTTGGCTAAAGCATAGCAGGCCACATTGATACCGCTGGAGGATTTGTTGTGTCAATTTAAGATTGAGTGATGGGAGCAGAGGAAATGATGGGGGGGGAGACCCAAATGTTCTTAATATGAAATAGAAGTATAAGGGATAATAAAATGCTAAAAAATTCTTACACTATCACTAATTGTGTATGAAGCTTATAATCAGTCCTTCTGGTGGTATCCTAATGTTATACAATTGGCATATTATTGTATTATACATTATATTATATATTATGCTCTCATATTATACCAAACATAGACGGTAAGATTTTCATCAATTGGTCATCCAAAATGTGAGTTGATACGTTGGTTAACTGTGAATTATAGATAAGTTACCAACTCTTTATTTTTTACTTTTTGTTTCCTATGTGGAGTATTTGAGTAAAGCAATAATATTATACTAAAATAACATATTCCTGTCCAAAGAAGGGTAGATTTTGCTGTTTGATAAAACAAAACTATAGAGTATATTAGTATTGATCCTACAGAGTAGAAAAGTAACAGGAGTGTAGAGATGATAAAAAAGTAGTTGGCCCCAGAGACAAGCTTCTGAAATACACGGCGATGGAGGGGCGTCAGAGTGGGGCAATATTTTCAGTGGCTAGGATAGTTCTAAGTCCTCTGGTTTAACATTTTTAGGTTAGGAGACCCATCATACATTGGTATCCATTCAGAAGGTGGGACATCCGTTGTCTGTCATGTAATTGGGAGACGTTTATCTCAACAGTAGGCAATAATAATGTGGTAAACCAAACCTCATATTATCATGATGCATTAAAACTGGATTAATCGAAGCAATAAAATCAAAGTAACAATAAGTGCTTAAACAATGTGTTATATAATATTTACTTAAGTATTAGAAATGCAATAATAATATCACATTCTAGCAGATATATTTCATGATAAGCTGTTCCAAGAGGGCAGAAATAAAGACTCAAAAATTTGCCCAAGACGCTAATAAGAACTTAGTTGGAACTAACATACGGACCCTTCTTGTTTAACACGAGCTGATCTGAGTGTGCCTGTTTTTGAGATCTGCTCAGGATACAGGGACCCCCACTTTGACTTCTATAGGGTGGTTGAGGAAGGAATGAGTTAGATTTGCTGTCTTTTTGCCTTTCATATTTCCTCAGATCTGTGTGGCTTTATCAACCACTGTGGTTTAAGCCCATGTACCCTGCATGCTGTGTGGGAAAGAAAGGTGATGGGCAAATAGCCCCAGAGTTAAACGAGTTCCTGTTTTGTGGCTTGCTATTCCGTCTTTCCAGTGGTTTGGGGGATGGCCTTCTGCTAAGGCGCTTCTGGTCACGACTGTGACATTTACGTCCCACCGTGCGGTAGATTCTAGGCAAGGGAAGAGCAAGTGGGTAGTGGATGAGGAGACCTACAGTTAAAAAGTTGGACCCTTTCACATCCAACCTTGCCACCTGCTATAATCCTGCAGCCACGATTTAGCTCGATTGTAAAGTGACCCAAACCACCAGAAAAGCGAACGCCATCATTTCCATACACTTTCACCAGCCTCATGTAGAATCAACCAATCTAAAACTTTCTATCTGCCATGATCATAAGGATTTCTGGCAATTTCAGTTCTTGCCTTTCTAAGAATGACCAAAATAACTGCAGATGATTACTAGGGATAAAATACTGGAGAGATCTATTAATGCAGATAATTACCATGATGGTTCCTTAGCATGAAAAGGAACTATGGCCTTTTCTCTGGATAGCAGCTTGATGTTTCTGGATATGTTTGATGGACAGTACATAAATACACACACAGCAGAGTGGCATGGAAATAACACTCATTGGTTTGTAGAGTCAAATCCAAGTTTGGTATTCCAGTTCTGCTACATGTTTACAGATAAAGGTCAAGGTTTATGACCTTGGACAGGCTGTTAACCTCTCTGAACCTCAGATTATTAATGGGGACTTGAATAGCTACTTATAATAGCCAATATTTATTGAATCCATACATACCAGACACTATTAAAATAGATTTACATATATTATTTATTTTAGTATTCACTGCAACTCTCTGAAATAGAGGCTCTTATACCCATTTTATAGCTGAGGAAATAAAAAACAGAAGTTGAGTAGCTTGCCTCCACTGACAGTTATTAAATGGTAGAACCAAGGTTCCATCACAAGACTTCATTCATGATTTCCAGAATCCTTGTCTGTTGCTCATCACTTCACTGGGACTGGTAGGAAAGCATCAGTGGCGATCACACCTACCAACCACAGGGCCTGATGGTGCCTGGTGGATAGGAGGCACTTGGAAAGGGTCCATTCTTACCACCACCTATTTTCTCTGTTATGAATGATGTACGATGGACACACAGAGGAAATAGATCCTCCCCCAAATGTTGAGAACTAGGTTTGTTGTTTCAAACTGTAGAAATCATATTCTGGGCACAAGCCCAGATTTGAAGACCCAGTTTGGTTCTCAACATCTGAGCTGGAAAGGGGGTGAAATACCATTAGGTATTTTGCATCCTAAGTCCATAAGGTGGGTGCAAGGACAGGCGTTCCTTGTCTTTTTAAGGTTAAGCAAGGCACATGCGTCTTCTTGCCACCTCCTCCTTGGGAATGTAACTCAGTTCTCTGGGAAGATCTGTAGCGTGTATCTTCTGGCAGTGCCCTGTGTTCCCTTGTATCCTCAAAGCACCCAATACAGAACCAAACAGGGGCAGTGTGTGGATTAACAGAGTAGTTGCTGAACCATGTTGGGTTCTCTGATGACTAAAGAGAAGTCGGAGTGTGTGCCGAGGAGGCAGGAGGTAAGTCTGGAAGGGTCCTCTCCACTGTGGTGCAGATTGGCCAGGTGCAGATGTAAGTTGCATAGGGCCTCCCTTGTATGTAAGTCCCTCTCGCCTCTCCCTGGCAGCTTGGTCATGAGCACTTAGCGCTTGGCCAATTGGAAATACATATATTCCCAGCCTTGAGTTTTTTGTTTATTTGAGACAGAGTCTCATGATATCACCCTGGGTAGATTGCCATGGTGTCACAGCTCTCAGCAACTTCAAACTCTTGGGCTTAAGTGATTCTCTTGCTTCAGCCTCCCAAGTAGCTGGGACTACAGCTGCCCGCCACAATGCCTGACTATTTTTTTGTTGCAGTTGTCATTGTTGTTTAGCTGGCCTGGGCTGGGTTTGAACCTGTCAGCCTGAGTATATGTGGCTGACACCCTACCCACTGAGCTACGGGCACCGCCCCCTAGCCTTGAGTTTTGGGAGATTATTGTAATTGCTTCAGAGGTGGCAGCAGACTTGAGGATGGTGGCAATGGCGGGGATGAGTCCCCAAGGCCAGCAGTGCTGAACTCTGTCTCCTAACAGATGTCCTCTGGCAGTGCCCTGGCTGTGTTCTCAGCTGCTAGTGCTTATTTTTCTGAGCTTGATTCTCTAGGATTTCTGTCCACTTTGTGAGGCACTGCCATCGGCTCTGTGAGGCAATGCCGTATCTGTCCAATATATTCCTTTCTTGGGTAGGTGAGCCAGAGTCCATTTCTATAGGTTGTGACCCAAAGCCTGGACTGGTAGAAGATATTCGGGGAGAATCACATGCTATCTCAGAAACTGCTTCCTAGGAAAAGGAGGGGGCTGGGGGTACTTTTCTCCAGGGTAGGTGATGATAAGGACAGAGTTCTCGGAGTGAGCTAAATATTTCTGGTAGAGAATAAATTTTAAGCAAACTGGGGGAAGAATTGCACCTGGCTTTGAAATATAAGGGAATGTTGTCTAAACCTGAAATTCAGGTTTGGGCTTTGAATGGAGCCCTTTGGGGACCTTGCCTGCATGGGACATGCCAGGGCCTGGAGCTTTGGGGAACTTAACAATGGGCTTGAAAAACAGCTGTCAGGAGCTGAGGAGTCTCACCTGCAGCTGACATGGCAGTGCTGAGACCCCAAACATCTGCATGGTAAGGCTGGCAAAAGATCAAGGACACTTTAGGGATCTCCTGGGATACAGGGTAGGATCTTTGCCATAACATGAATTTCCTTTATATTAACTTGCTGTTCCTTGTCGCACTAAAAGGTAGATAAAAACGAAGTCAGTTGCAACAACATCATGAGAGGAAGAAGGAGGCCGTTTTGTCTAGAGGTCACACTTAGGATGTGTTGTATTGACGCCTGCGGTTCCTGCTTTCTTTTCTTGGTTAACAAACAGTGCTGCTTATATGGGCATTATCCTTGACTATAGTTCTTCAGTGCCTTTGAGCTTCAGTCATTGAGCTTAGAAAACAGGGAGGATTTTTTTTTTTTTTTTTTTTAGTATCTCATCTCCATTCTAACAACAATAGAGGTTGTAGTCTGTGTACAACAAATACGTAACACATCAGCTGTTGCTACTACTAATTCCCTTTCTAAGATTCATAACTACTCCCCCCAAATTCTGTTTAGGCCTAGGTTACCTACCTTTCCTGGGGAGCCAAGCACCTTATTAATACCTGCACTATTCTGGCAAGGGAGGGAACCAGAGCCTGCCTCCCCTGTGGACTTGTCATGTGGGCCTTGGGGATGTGTCCCTGCCATTGCTACATCAGAACAGCTGATTGCATTTTGAAGGCAAACACATCATTTGTTGTTGAGTCTGTTCACTTTATTTTAGGCAACACAGGTTGGAAGCAGCCAAAAGGAGGAAACCTCTGTTCTGTTTTTCTCTGATGTACCAACCTTTCCTTATTAGACTGTGAATTCTTGACAACTTGTGCCCCTGTAGCCATCTTCTTGTCCTTTACTTCTTCGGCATCTGTAGGAAGGGGAAAGAAAGAAGTGCTGGTGTTTTGAGCATCAGTGAAGGAATCTGGCAGAGGCCTTCTTTCCCTGGGATGTGTCTGGAGGTGAGCCCAGCCGGCATCAAGGATAACACTACCAGTGACTCATGTCAGAGACCATCACCCTCTCAGGGACAGCCCTGTGTGTCCTCAGTGTGGCCCAGGGGTCACCAGCAATTTCGCTGTAAGCCAGTTTCTTATACTGATGCTTGTCGTTTTATTTTTGGAACTAGTTAACGTATACATAAGCATTATCGCTTGACTGGAAATTCAGAAAAAGTTGTGCCGGCTTTTTAAAAATAGAGTAAAAAATCAAAAATAAAAAAGAAAGAAAAACTGAAGACCTAAAAATGCACATCCATGGAGGCCATCAGTTGCCTGAATGTTTTCTTTTTAATGCTCTCGAAATCCTATCGAATCAGTTTCTCCCAGCCTTGAGGAGCCTTCTTTTAAATATCTCCTTAGTTTGCGTTTGGAAATTCAGTCAAATTGAACTTTAGGACTTCTAGGACACAAGGTTCAGGAGGAGTTTATAGGATTTTTATAGAATGCCTTGAAGCCATGGGAAGCCCAAGTACATCTTTGCACTGGTGCCGGTACTAGGCCAGCTCTAAACTCCCACAGTCAATTGTGATGATCTGGTGTCATTCACGATAGCTCAGAGTCACAGGAGAAATCTTCAGCTTATTCCAGACAAGCCTGAAGCCTCCCAGGGACCCATGGGATGCCCTGCAGGATTTGGGACTGTGAACTTGGAGCATTCCTCGGATCAGGGCCTCTTACCCAGCCTGGTGGCAGTGGGAAGCCTTTGTTCTACACCCAGCCTGCACTGGTCTTTTCCATAATTGCCTGGAGCTTGGTTGCTTAGTCTGGTGACCATTCTTTCCTCCCCATTGTTGTCTCCCTGTGGCTTGAAGGTTGGTCCTTGTGTGTTACTCCATGCATGTGGACATGTATGTGTATTTATTGTCTTGTGCCATTAATGTGCAGAATTTTGATCAGAAGTAGTTCTTCTTTCTCCTAAACGAGAAACATCTTCCTCTCTTATTCTTTTATTATTGTGTTACTACAAAGAACTACATCTCCAAGATACAAATGTCTTTAAATTGACTATGATATTGTGGACATACTTTGGCACTAACATCAACACAAGCTGAAATATGTCCTGTTCAGCTTTGTAACTTTCAGATACTTTCCTAAAAGCCGAGGCCTTAAGGATGTGTCAGCCAAGGGAATGATGTTAGTGGGGGAGGCTGGCTTCCTTTCTTTTGTCCTTTCTTTCTTTCTTTCTTTCTTTTTTTGAGACATAGCCTCAAGCTATTCCCTTGGGTAGAGTGCTGTGGCATCACAGCTCACAGCAATCTCCAACTCCTGGGCTCAAGCGAGTCTCCTGCCTCAGCCTCCCAAGTAGCTGGGACCACAGGCACCTGCCACAATGCCTGGCTATTTTTTTGGTTGCAGGTGTCATTGTTGTTTGGCAGGTCCAGGCTGGATTTGAACCTGCCACCTTAGGTGTATGTGGCTGGTGCCTTAGTCACTTGAGCCGCAGGTGCCGAGCCTCATCCTTTCTTTCTCGTATCTTGAGGTTTGGTCAGACCGCAAGGTATCTTGGTGGGGCACTTCTCCCTACAGAAATAACATGATCTGGTGTAAGAATATATTACCATTCATGCAATGTGGAACCTATTCAACATTATGTGCTTTGGGCTCTGGCCTACGGCCTCCCTGATCTAGGCCCTGAATGTGAAGATACTTATCATTGACACGCTGTGTGTTCTTTAAAAGTAAAGCGATATCAAAGATACTTACATTTAATGAGATGATTGCACCTGTCTGTCATCGCAATTAAAACATTTATGAGATCATCAAACACTTTTTTGAGGGCTCCTCAATGTATCGCTCTTGGTGTGATATCCTATCCATCATAGTCCTATGCAAATAATTATATGAGCAAAGTATGGTGAAGTGTGTTGGTGCCTTAAGTAAAATATCAGTTGCCAGGTGAGTTTGGGGTGAACCCTGGGCCAACTTTCATAGTACAGCTATGACTCATCAGATGGTTGTTTGAGTTAATTACTCTTCCCAGAAGCCAAGCATTGAAGAAAGTTAGAGAGGGTGGGAATCCAAGCACCTGCTGGATGGTACCTGATTATTTCGTGGAGGGCTTCAAACAGTCTCCCCATCTGTGGCAGGTAAATCCTGAAAGAGTAAAAATGCTGCTCTGTGAGTCAGAGACTGAGCAGGCAAGGAGCCACTTTGCATGTGGCCAATATATGACCTAACATTAATCTCTATAATCCAGGGAGGGGACTGTGTGTCAGAGAGGACACAGATGTCTTAGCAGAAACAGATTAACTGAGGTCATGGAGTTTGGAAAGCCCACTTCTCCCTCATCTTCACAGGAAGAATTTCCCTCTCATTATGTTCTGAGTTAACCAGCTGGGGCCTTCTTTAGGTGTCTTGACCTTTTGAAGTTCCTTTTCTTCCTCTGTAAGGTGAGGAAGCTTCTTAGTTTGTGGCCGTCTTTCTAGTCAGGTGTCCACTCTGCCTTTGGTAATAAGTAGCAGCAGTACCCACATTGGTTATGATATCAGCCTTCCTGTGTATTAAGGTTTTTTGGCCTGAGTTACACCCCCATCATGAGAGTCCGGTCCAGGCATCATTCCCCATTGTTCTGGAACTTCATGATGGCACAAACTTGGAGTCTGTTTTGTAGGACCTTAGGAAAACAGGCCTTTTGTAAAAGGGGAGAGGGAGACTGTGAGTCTTCTTAAAAGGAGCTTGAATCCTGTAATGAATCCTGGGAATAGTTTAGCTCCAAGGTTCTTGTCTAAATGAGCAGAAAGAATGGATGCTCTCTCAAATATTGGCAGTATAGCTCCACTGGCCGGGAATTTTAGTTGCACTAACAATAATCCATTCTGGCTGCTACTTTTCAC
The DNA here is from genome assembly GCF_000181295.1 of Otolemur garnettii. NCBI lineage: Eukaryota > Metazoa > Chordata > Mammalia > Primates > Galagidae > Otolemur > Otolemur garnettii. The sequence goes on along the minus strand of NW_003852411.1, from coordinate 27,062,996 downwards.
ACTATAAAAAAATTGTGAACAATTTTGGGTTGAATAAAAGCTTAAAAAATACATGGGACACTGCTTAGCTCACAGAATGTCGGGAGGGCTTGACAGCCTGTGTCTGTAGCACCCGCCTGCTGCATGATGGGGTTTCTCTGCTGGACTCATCTCTGACTCTGCTGCTGAAGCCGGGACACTCAGGACCTGATGCCACTGGTGGGATGGCTTCCACCCCTGCAGAACTACACACCCATCATCATGGTTGTCGAAAGATCAAATTCCCTGAACTCGGTTGCTGCTCCTCAGGATCTAAGTCTGTGAGGCTTCATCATGTTGGTGGAACCCATTTTATCTGCTTCTACCTAGTGATGAGGGCATCTGGGATGTTAAGTTTGCTGCCTTGACCTTGAGAAGAAAGGACTCATAATGCGGGGAATTATCAAAATGGTAATGTCTCACAGATATTAGGCAGCCATAAAATTGCAGTTTGGAGAAACTCCAGGATGGTATGGCACATGAGATGAGATGGAGCTGAGAAGATGGGGAATGTGACTCTTGGGTACTGTTCACTGTTCCTATGAATCCCTCCCCTCCCAGAGGATGTCCCCATTTGCTATACTCTTAGAGTATCTGTCTAACTTAGTTCTCCTGGGGATTTCTCACCCTCGAAAGCTGGATGGAATGAAAGGAGGCTGTGTTCATTTCTACATTCAGCGGACACATTATGAATGCTAACAGGTGGCTTAAGTCCATGATTATCATTATTCTGATGCTTTTCTGTATGTGTGTGTGTGTGTGTATATATGTACATAAGCCTCAGGTTTCAAAGGTTCAATGATATGTTTCGCTAATGTTTAAGTTGTTGTGATGCACTGGTGTGTTCGTTTCTCAGATTAATGCAAGGAAGAAAAATGAAATAATGATAGCTGCTCTAAGAAGCCTGATAACAGATTCTGGCTGATGGAGCAGATATTCTGCAGCTTGATAAACTCATAGAATTGTGGGGCTTTTGTTATTGCTATTCTGGTAATGGCAATGTCCCCACACTCCTTTCCAAGAATATCAGTCAATAATGTAAATAGGCCTAGGAGAGGGGCTGGAGCAAAGGTGGAAGGTGAGGGAGGAGGAGGAGAGGATTCTTGAGAGTAACTAAATCTTAGAGTTTCAGAGGCTAAGGCATTTGCAAAAAGAAAAAGTAGTAACAGTGAATAATAATTTAATAATTGCTACCTTCTATTGAGTCCTGATTATGTGCTGAGATTCTTATTAGGTTATCTCACCTAATCCTCGTGGAACTCTTTAAGGAAGGCATTGATTTCCTTTTTCTCAGATGAATAGACTGAGGTTAAGAGATTTTATGTAACCGGTTTTTGTCACACAGTTTGTCCCAGGTAGAGCTGAGATTTGAACCTGGATATTCTCTTCAGCACCAAGCTACACCCTGAAAATAAAGCCTGACGTCATGTCTGCCTTGGGATCATTCTGCCCACTTTCATTAATAACTGCAAACGTCATTGCTCTCCCCACCCAGATTGACACTGCTTCTGAAGACTTTTTCAGGCCATCTGCTCCCTCTTCAGGAGCTCCTGGACTTGTGACCTTCCCTTTTTCTTACTGATCCCATCTAGATCTTCCACTGTGTCTGTACGCATTTAGTTCTTATCTTTGCATAGCAACGAACTAAGTAAGAAGCAATGCAAGGACCTCCTTAGCTAAGGTCCTGCCTTGTAGAAGTTTACAATCTGAGAAAATATATATATTTGCAGAGCAATAACTCCAACCCCTACTGGAAATACAGAGAAGCAGAGGCCAGATGGTCACTGGGTAGCTGCTTCAGCCTCAAGGCATCGTATGGACAAGGCCTCTGTCATAATTTGATAAGTAGTTTCACACTTAAGCACAGTAGACTATTGGCATTCAAAGATTTAATAGCCTTGGTTTTAACTACTAAAAAATGGCCACAAGTGTTGATGGCATAGAATCAGCTGTAATTTTGCTGAGGCACGCATTTCAAATGCTTTTGCAATAGTGAGTCATTTAGCTAGTGAGAGATCCCACCCAGCTGCCGCAGCCCCATCTCACTGAGTGAGATCCTCAGATTCGGGGATTCCCAGGGGTCTTCAGGACAGCAAAGTTTATTGTAAACACAGTTTGTACTCCCTGTATTATTGTTTCCCAGCCTGTCCCAGTTTGAGGTCCAGATGGTGAAGTCCAGGAGGCCAGCAGGGCGTCCTCTGGCTCTACACAAATAGCCTCCCCATCTCCTACCTCCCTGGAGTGGGTAGAGTGCTGGTTACAGATCTCTCCCCGATTGATAGGGCTTATCTATGGAAGAAGAGTGATTGATGTCCGTTTCTGTGTGCTTTTACGATTTTGGTCAGGAACTATGTCATCACCATCCTCCCAGTATCCGGTGTTGACAACCCAGTGCTACATGCTCCTGAACTTGCCTTTACGGGACTCCGTGAGATAGAGCATGAAGTCCCACCTACCCTAGAGACCACTTTTTCCTAGGAAGACTTTTTTTTGGTCAACCTAACTAAGCAATTGGTAAAGGGAGGAGTGTACCATGTCTATTGTTTCCTCACCAAACCTTAATTTGAGGAGGTGATTTGACTTGGAGGCTTCGACTTCATTTCTGTAGCAGAAGTTGGACAAGTGTGACCAAATCCCCTCTCCTCTGACCTGCTGACATTTTCCTCCACCCAGCCCACCTCCACCGTGACTTGTGATCGCCTGAGTGAGAATTGAAATGTGTGATCTGCCAGCCAAGACCCAGCTGGGCTGGGTCCTGAGGTGATCTTCAGATGGGGCAGATAACAGGGAGCCTCCAAGCCCTGCCAAAATCACTTGGCCGCAACCCCAAGATAATATTTGAAGCCCTTGTGCTCAAGAGCCTCAAAGTATAACTGCTCTTCCCCTTTCCCCTTACCTTCCCTGGGCACAGCCAACACTTGACATCTTTTTATCAGATGAGCTTGGCACCGCCAGGACCAGCTCCTCGCGCCAATGTGGCAGCAGCCACAGCCCCTCAGCTTGTTAGACTGAAAGAATGTGCCGTTTTAATTAATGATATGTAAATATCCTTGAATGGGCCGCATTTGCATATTAAGAGAGATTTGCGGAATCTGCGGAGTAATATATTTTAATTAAGGATTAATTAAAAATAATGGGAATTTCATTTCGCCTGGCAGAATCCGTTTAGATTTTAGCACACGTCTGCTTGGGAGTCTGGTAGGAAGGCTCAGCGTTGCGATTCCCGCAGATGAGAGAGGCACTCCTGTGTTTATCATCCTGGAGCCCCACTCTGGGGAGCAAAGGGAATAGAAAGGGGGTAACATTTTCCTCTTGCCTCCCCCGTCACCCGCCCTTCTTCTTCCCTCCTCTTTGTGATTTTAGGGCTGTTTTGGTATTCTTTATGGTAAAGTAAGTAAATGGCTCTGAGACACGGAACACTAGTTGTGTTGGCAATTATGTTAATGGGATGCTATTAGGCTATGATTCTATATGAGCAATTGGGGAGAAGAAATGCCTTACTGAGAGAGAATGATACAACAGACGTCTGTCTTATTGATATAGCTCCAGTGGTGCTTTCTGCATAATTACACTCGGCCACTTCCTGTAGGTGGGGGAGAAGCCGCTGCATTGGGGAGCCAGGAGCAAGGGATTGGGGTAAGGGGTGCCCCCTAACACATACACAGAGGACGTGGGCTGGGGGGCCAGACTCTCCTACCTGATGTGGACTTGGCAGGTGAGCAACACATGTCTCATCGGAATCATGTTCTCGTCCTTTTCCTTTGACTTCCTGGAAGTCTTGTTAAGTACGGCTTGAATTCTAGCTCCCAGGGGTCCTCTCCAGAGGTTGAATTTTCTGGATGGTATGAGACCTTTGTCTCTGGGCCTTCCCTGCTTCCCTTTCCTGGGTTCATGCCTGTTCTCTAGTGGAATTCACTGCTCTGTTCTTAGCCCCAAACAAATGTCCACAGCCTTCCCAATTGGTTTTTATGCCTGTTTGGGAGCTTTATGTGACCCTCATAAGTTCTCCTATCAATGTTGTGTTGCTGTATCTCTCTCCCATCAGCTCTGTTAATATTGTTTTATATATTTAGGTGCTCTGATGTTGAGTGCACGTATATTTCTCATTGTTACATCTTCCTGATGCATTGCACAAATTCTCATGGTTTGGGCTTCTGCAAGCCCTTTCCTCTTCTGCCGGCTCCAACATGGGGATTTGACTAGGACCTTGCAGCACTTCCTCCTGCTGCTTGGCTGCTGTGGGAGAGGGAGAGCACGCAGCAGCCGGGGACAGTCGGAGGTGGGACTCTGCCCTCAAGTGACCGCACCTGAGCCCAGGAAGAGGCAAAGGCATATCTGGGGTTTTCCCCTTGTGGTAACACACCCTCAGGGATGTCTAGGGTCTCTTTACAGCTGATGGCCTGAGGCTTGCCTCTTTGAAGCAAATTTCCAGGGTTGTTTAGATGACTGCCCTGCCGGGCTGAAGAAGTGCTGGGGAGGAGCTGGAGGCCAGGGATTTGGCAATTATGCTTCCACACACAATCCCTTTTCCAGGAGAATCCCCTGGTGGGAAATTACAGCACTTCCCCTGGAAGCCTTAGCTGAGTTTTCCCCTTGCTCTCATTAAAAAATATGTATGTCAGCTATCCCCCTCTCCTCCGCCCGGCGTGACTTCCGTAATTTATGAATTTAGGGGAAATGCACCTATAGGCAACGGCTGCTGTGGCCTTTCCTTGCCTGCATTGTGACATCTGAATAGCCCGCTGACTGAGGCGTGCGGGGTCAGGTTTGGAAGGAAGATGGGGGAGCATCTGATGCTGAGCATATCCAGACTGTGAGACCAAGGAAGGAGAAAAGGCCTTCAGAGCCACAAAGCAACGCTGGGGTGGAAAAACAGAGAAGTGAGAACAGCAGGGAGAGGAAAAGGGAGCAATAGGGCAAGGCAGCATGTAAACCGAGGCCCCGGTACCGTTAAGATTGAGGGGACAGTGAACAAAGCGTGGGGGGAGAACCAAAAGTGTCCTCTCCTTCTGCCTGTGCCCGTGCGCCTGGGTGCACTTTGCAGAGGCAGCGGTGCTGTATCTAATGCAAATGGAGAAAATGCAGTTTCTGGTAAGTGTTCCCTAATAAATAACATCAAGTCTTCTTCCCTATCAGCCAGTGACATCCTGCATTTCTCTTCGCCATGCACCAGCCCAAGACATTTAATGATGTGGTGCTCCTTACGGGATGTGAGGTCCATGTTAATATCGCCACTCTCACACAATGGTGGAACAGACTTCGGCTCGACTCAATTATCCCACACCGCCAGAAATCACAAAATAAATACGTATATTCATGTGTGTGTGTGTGTAGTATTTTCAAGCACAAAGACAGCCTTCTTTTTCTTTTTCCTAGTAAAGTCAGAGAAGTTACTGTTGGATTTTTGTTTGCTTGCTTGTTTTTCTTTTCATTATGTAGAAATTCATCCCGGGCTAGCTCTTGGTCGCTGGAGGATTTCATTAGCAGAATGAAGTAAAAATAATCAATTTCAGATGTTTCCAGTGTTTGTGGTAATAGTCTTTCTAACAATTCCGATTAGCCATGTGAGATGGAATTTTTCTTTTAAATTACTGCACGTCGGCATTAAATACAGGCAAACTTTTCGTGTGCCCACACGCATGTGCACACGCTTGCCAGCCAGCGTTTGTGCCTGCCTGGCACTGGGCGGGAAGCCTTATATTTGTTTTGGCCCTTTTCCTCCCCTGTTCTGCTGCCTGCTTCATCTTTAATTTCCCCTGTCGTCACCCTTTCCCTCCGTCAGTGCGATTTCTGAAAGGCTGTCCTTTGCTCTCTCCCCACAAGTCTGGGCCATTTCTGGGAACATGTGTGAAAGGCTGTTGCTGTTTTTTTCTGTAAGTGGCCGGGGAGGGTAAGTGAAGCTGGTTAAATCTGCATTCAAATCGATAGAAAGACAGTGTGCTTTTGGAGGGAAGGTTTTGTGTGTGGGTAGGTGTTGGAGTCCGTGGTGGATGCTAGCCTGGTATGTCTGCCAGCCCTACCGGGAGAAGGTGCCTGCCTGCCCACAGGCCTTACCCTCCCTTTTTCCCCTAGACCCTCCTTCAAAGAATGAATAAATTAAAGAGAGTCCACGGTGGGTTCTTCATTATTAATTTGTTTCTTTTTATTTATTTTTCATGCATTTTTCTTACTCTGGTTGTTTTCTACCCCCTCCCCCCTTTTTCCTTGTTCTCTTTTATTCTCCCCCTTGACACCCATGTTCGCAGCCCTCCCGTCTCTCCTTGGGAACAGTCTCTTTCCCTTTATATGAAGGGTTATGGACGGCAATTTCTCTGCAGTGTGTGTGTGTGTATCTCTACATAGATACTCACGGGTGTAAACACACCATAGAGGGCCACCACATGTGTGTATTGTTTGTACTTTTTCCCTTTGATAAGCTGTCATCAGTGGGCACTGCTCGGGGATTTGATCCCAGTCATCTCTCGACCTCGTGGAAGACATTTAACACCCTTCCAGACCCTTGGCTCTGCCTCTGTCTCTGAACCTTTCACTCTCCTTTAATGAGAATTTCTCCTAATTATTTCAGTGGCTGCAGCAGAGGGACCGCAGTGTACTTAGATCTCGATACTGAGACGTGACTGTTATGCTGATAAAGGCAAGAGATCAATAATTTAGGCCCCAGCTTTAATGGCAAAGCTGAGAGCTTAAGTGTCTGCATTCAGGTTGAGTCTTAGAGGTTCTTGGAGTATTAACAATTTCCATAGGATTTTCTCCCTTTTCTTCTTACACTGTAGCTGATCGGCATTCTTGTACTTCCTAAATTATATTTAAAATATATGTGTTTGCTTCATCTCTTTGAACATATATGTGTGTGTGTGATACGAATGTGCAGCCCTGTGCCTTTGCATCTTGTGTGTACAGCTGATTACTCACCTTTGTGCATACAGACACAGCCACACAGGTTTCTATTTTTGTTCCTCTCTGAGGAGTGTCCTTAGTCACATTGTCTTTGGTTTTGGGGCTACCCATAATTTGTCCTTTCAAAATTCATCTGGTAAATAGGCAGTCACTTCAAAGGCAGGG
>NW_003852411.1:27024185-27055625 GCF_000181295.1 Otolemur garnettii | reverse complement strand
TTTTCTGAGAAGATTAGTCACTGGAAAGTTTGTTACCTACACCAGTGCTCTCCCCAAAGGGTCAGAGTGGTGTGGGAGTGCTGCCCGTAGAAGTCTCCTAAAGAGGAGTTTTGGAGAGTATTACTTATACTCTGAGTCCAAGCTTCAAGGCCACACTTCTCTGTACTTTTGAAGCTTCTCTAGTCTTTTTTTTTTTTTTTTTTTGCCTTCAGGGAAATTACTGACATTTTTAAGCTGCCATAATACACTTAACTCCTATGAATCTGCTTATACAGGGTGGACATAAAGTTCGTGTGCAAATTAAAGTTACAACTATTTAAAATTGCACACGGACATTATGTACACCCTGTATTTCAACACTGTAAATTTAGTGAAGAAAATATTTCTTTTAACCGTCGGCTTCCAAACTGGGTGTGATTTGGGGGAGATGTGGTGTGATTCCGCACTGACCTCTCAGCACATACCACACCCTGCCACTAGGGGGCAGAGCGGCAGACTCATCGTTTGCATGGTCTTTGGAGAAGGGTTCTTGTCCTCTGCTACAAAAGCACAATGATGGCTGCTTCTACATTATCCATAACTTGTAGGAAAGTACAGAAGAGGGCTGTGAATAGCTGTTGAGACCTTACATGTTGGGAAACTGGGGTGCAGACACGAAGTGATTCTGTGTTGAAAGCCACATCAGTATAGGTAGTTTCCGTGATGAGCCAGATTCCCGGGTCCCTGGACTTTTCATCAGGGGTTGGGGTTTGTTTGCCTTTTTGCCTTCCTCGTCAAGCCTCCATGTCTCTGCTCCCCAAATTCATTATGGTTCTATCTTCCTAATTTCACAGGAGATGATACTATTTTTTACAAGGAGCTTATTTCTACAAGCAGATTCCCTTTCATGGAGTCTAGTCTGGAAATAATGGGGTCATGACCTACGTATGGATGTAGGACAAAGGAGGAGTTGACTGTCACCCAAAGAATCAGAGTATCTCTGTGTTTTCTATACAAATCTAGTTGATTCTCTGGCTTAGGTGTACATATAGTCAGTTTTCTTCTCCGGGGCTTGAATTTTCTCTGCTCTGCCAAGGTTACCATTGCTTTGCTAAGTTGAGATGCTAGATCTGCTTCTTGGTACTTGCCACCAAAATCCATTTTTTATTTAAGAGAGACAGCTTACAGCTTTTGCCTGAGAGCCAGGAGTCAAGGAGTCCTGAGAAAATTACAAATGGGCATGGAATGTCCTGGATAATTCTGTGGTAGAGGAATTAATTCTGAACCACTAAGTACCATGGAGAACTTGATGCCAACTAAATAGGCAGAAATTTTACAAATGCTGCCAGAATTTGCAAACCACCCAGTGTGCCACCGCTTCAAGGGAGCAAAATTACCAACTCTAACAAATTGGAAAAAATGAAGAAATACTTCAAAGTCTGAATCCAATTGCTGAAAGTGTCTTTTAAACTTAATGGGATGATACTGTGGTTTCATGGTACCGGCGAAAACATCCCTCTCCTTCGCGATGGTGTTTTATAGTTTACCACATGCTGCCACACTGATATTGTTATTTGATCCTCAAAACAAACGTAGGAAATTGGCAAGGGAAATATGATTAGCCCCATTTTAGGATGAGGAAACTAAGGGTTGGAAGTCTAGAATTGTTTGTCATTAGTCTCTGTCTTCCTAGCTCCACCCTGGGGAGGCAGCAGTCTGCCTGATCCAGCCATCACCTTTCTCACCATCCTGGCCCAAACCAAGCCAGCCAGACTAGAGCTGGCTGAGCAAGGCATCCAATCCAGGCATCAGGAATTATTCTGACATATCCAACTTTTTACCGTTTTGAGGGATCCTTTCATTTTCTGCTCTTATGGCTGCAAGATCCTTTCACCAGGATCATTCATTCATACCATCTTGAATATCATGATATCTATCATATCAAGAATGATATGATATGAGTATTCCTGGACCTTGACTCAGACCCCTACGTGACAATAAGGTGTTGTACCCTACCACACTGACTCAAATGGAAACTTCTAAACATCATGGTAGAGACTGGACTTGAACTTCCCATATTTCATTAGACTAGGTTTTAGACTTTTTGTGCAATCCCAGGCTCTGTCAACTGCATGCCCGGTCCCCTCTGCTCCTGTGGTTTGAATCTGGTGACCTCTCACCACCTTCCCTCAGCAGAAACTCTCTTCCCCACTATGCCCTGCTGAAGGGCTGTGCTGTTTACATTCTGCACCAACTTGTGTTTGTAGACTCCATCCCCTCACCCCAGGTCTTGAACTCACCCTAATAGAAGAGAGGGGAGCAGGATGGAAAAGGAGGGCTTTGCTTTCTTTGTGCTTCTACAAGTTAGTCTTTGAATTGCCTGGGATACAGCAGGGGGCCCAGGGGCCTGTGAAGTGTGTGTATAATCATGCCATGTGTGCCCGGCCCTCATGCCAGGCTTCCGCTTTCAGTTCTTTCTGTTTTCAGATCCTTTCCTGGGTTATCAGATCCCTGAAGATACTGGATTCGTGTAGGTGAAGTAAAGTGGGGCTGGCTCCAGACTAGCAGAGATTAGAACTGAGGGTGAAATAATGTTCACCAGTGAAATTAAAATCAAACCTGGGTAGACTGTCAAAACCACGAGGACAGGGTGGAGTTTATTGTCAAGGGCATTTTGGCTTAGACATGAAGTCTTGAAATGGATTATAATTAAAGTATTGTAGACCTGGGAATGGGATTCCTTGGATTCAAAGCCTAGACCCCTCCAACTTGGTAGCTACTTAATTGTCTGGTTTAATAGTGTTGTTAATGTTTTTTTCAAAGAGCCCAGCCTGATTTGCTCCCTGGCTGCTGAGAGTTCCTTTTGCCAAAGCTTAAACCCTAACCCTTATGCTAGGGTTATGGTAAGGGCTGAGGTCTGCTTTTAAATGGACATGCTGCCTAGTCTATTGCTCTCTACCCCAGAGCAATGACTGTCTGAGAGTTTTTATTTTTGCATAGGATTATCATGTTGGGCTCTGATCCCTGTTAGAGCCATTTGGCCACTGCAGATAGGATTCTTGGCCTACTTTCTACCCTTTTCCCAGTGAGAAGGTAATGCTAAGATCTACTGCTGAGTCTTCATACTTCATGACAAATGAGAATATCTGCCATGCATACATCACCATACGGTTTACAAAGTGCCTTTATTTGCACTACTTAAACAATATTGAAGGTGCTGTGGGATCCATAAGAAAGGTGAGAGAACTGATTGCCCACTAAGGGGAATTTTGATGAGTGTTCGTAATGTTCAGTGACATGGATGATTATGTGGCATGGATTAAAAGTACACAGATATTTTAGAGACAAAAGCAGTGGTTTGGGCTTCATGATAATATGGCTGGGCTTCAAGGAGCGGAAGTTGGGATGGGGTGAGGAAATGAGGGAGGCAGGGACAGGTACATAGAAATCTTAGTGCGTGCAGAGTGGGGGCTCAAGTGGTGGTGAGAGGGGACAGTAGGCAGCACTAAAGAAGCAGGGGGATCTGGGAAGCAGGTGAGGAGGAGGCTGGCTTGCCTCTCATGCAGGATGTAGGTTAGGTAGTGATGGATAGGATGCAGTCAGTAGGGGCAGACTATGGAGAGAAAGCCAAAGGAATTTATTTATTTAATTAATTAAAAAAAAGAAAAACTTACAGCACCTGGTCTCCCATCCCAAGGACTAACCAGGACCGACCTTGCTGAGCTTCCAAGATCAGATGAGATCTGGCACATTGAAGTGATACAGTCTTAGACAAAAGGGAATTTAAAGTGGGAAGTTCATGTCTATTTTGCCACTTAATTTTCTTAAAACCCTATCTGTTTAGTATTATTGGCTCCACTTTACACATCTGTGTAAAGCTGAGTTCTTCCCAACTCAACATGGTGCTTTAATTCAAGGCAGCATTGCGGGCTTGCCATGGCTGGTAGTGGGGAACCACTGTGGGTTTTTGAGCAGAGAAGGTATAAGCGAAAGGGGTTATCTAAAGAAACTGTTTCCTGTATGTGAATTCATGTGTTTATGTAGGATAAGGAAATCCTTTGGTGGAACAGGTAGGGGACTCAAAGAGGCAGAGCTGCATGTCGTATCATAAACTCAGCTCCTGAGCTGTGTATTCCTCCTCTGCGTGCCACAGTGGCAGGCCCCATTCATATCCACACAGTGTACTGTGCATTACAACTGGCATAAAAGGCGTAATCCTTCTCGTGTCTGTGTCTCTATAATTTATGATGCTTTCAGATTATCAAACACAATTCATTTGGCAATGAAAGAAAATAGTTTTGTGCTATTGCCCTCTGTGTGTGGGAAATTGCATTTCTGATGAGCAAAGCTGTTGGCCTTCTTCACGTGACTGGTTGAGAACATGAGCTGGTGGCTGGGCCTGAGTGAAAACTCTTGGGAACCAGTGGTTCAGCTGCCATAGGCCCTGTTGGGAGAAGCTGACCTCATCCCTGAGATGATTTCAGCTGTGCTTTGTAACCTGTTGGTTTTCATTAGCCAACCTAGACACTAAGATTATTTCAGCAAAATAACTCAGTACAACAATAAAAAGAAGATGCCATCCTGTGATAGATTCTGTTGTCTGAACGTTTGCTGCTACCAAATAGTTCTGAGGAGAGCAATGTTAAAGATACCCTTTCCACAAACTCTTCTTTTATATCCAGATTGCAGGGTAGTTTTAGGGACAATTTCTTTTTTCCCCTCTGAGTCTATTAATCAGATACAATCCAAGCTCCAGGGGAGACCTGTCTGGTGGTGGAAGAAGGAAGAGCTCTAAGGTGATTTTAATTGAAATTTATCTGATACTGGAACATAATCACATAAATGGCAAGGAAACTGTCCTCACCTGGGCAGAGGGAGAAAAAAATAAATTCAAGTTCTATATGTATATATGTACAGTCTTATACGTGTATTTTTCAGTGTTTTTGGAAATGGGCTTGCCATTGGATATAAAATCCATCCATAGATTTTCCTCTTACCACTCATCTTACCTCTGAAGGCTGCATAGGTTTTCAAATTCTAAATTAACCACAGCAAATAATTTGTTTGCTAGGCTGGGCTAGCAGGACAACACCTTTTTATTCAGTTGACGAATGATCACCAGGCAGGAGATGGTGAGGAGGAGATAGAGGACTACGATACCCTGGCCAAACTCTACACTTTTTGTTTGCTGTCTCAGTGGAAGGACACAGACAGTGAACCAAACAGTCTACTGCTGTAGACACTGGGGAGGGAGGCAGCTCCTACAGAGGGTGGGGCTGCCAGGACTTAGGTATCTCAGTATAGTTACGATATAGTAGAACGTCTCCTTTGAAAAGAGGTGACTGGACACAGTGTGTGCAATCCTCTGGGCTTTTCCTATAAGCAAGCAGCCCCTTTTGGCCTTTTCACATATGAAGTTGCTAAGATCATCGGATTGTCAAAGAGCAACAACAACAAAAATCCAAGGTCTTTGGATCTGAGACTTAATACCTGAATTATTTCTTAAGAAAAAGTAGAACAGGTTGTATTCATTTAAGTGTTGTCTGAGTAATTAGGAGGCAACATTTGCTGTTATGTTTTTCAATTCTTTTCAAAACTTACCGGAAAACAGTCCCCCACCTCAAGCACAAGTCCCCCTTGTGCTTGAGTAGCACAAGTTTCCATTAAGGTTTACGTTCTCATTTGATCTTTGTAACAATCTCACAAAGGCAGTTCTCAGGACATACACCAATCTCCCCTCATCTTAAAGATTGAAGGTCTGAGGCTCAGAGAAATGAAATGAAATGGGGGAGTGGAGTTCACAAATTATGTCTTCTATCTCCAAACTCCTGCTGGTCTGTTTGTTTGATAGCCACTAATCTGTTCTTAGTTGGACAAAAGGGTATTGTTGGAAGTAAAAGTCATATGAAATAAATTAATGGTTTCTTCTTCCTAGTGTGAAGGAGACTGTGGAGTACAGCAGACACATTAGTCCCCCCTGTGTGAAAATCTGGCCTTTAGCTACCTATATGTTGACAGGATGGACCTAGATGGCTTAATGAAAGCAGAAGGGGAGTCTGTTTCCAGACAGATAGGTTCAGTAGATATTCCGTGAGGAACTAGAACTGACCTACTAAAAAATTATATTACAGAGGTTCATAAATCAAATATTTATTACATTCACTTGCCTTTCTTTTTAATTTAAAGCAAAGCCCATAAGCTTGTACTGTGGGTATCTGAAAGAGATGACGTTCACAATTTTATAATAGAATTACGGATTCATAAAGGATCCAATTTTTGCTATAAGTAGGCAGTCTCTTTCGGTCTTTTCATGTATGAGGGACCTGCCACTATAATGACTGCTATAGGGTGGCTAATGTTATCTAAATATTGCCTAAATACTTCTAAAAGTAGGTAGGAAGATTACAGAATTATACATTTTTCTTTCTTAAAGAAACTTTTAAGATAATTATTTGTAACAACAACAACCAGGCTATTATATACATCAAACAGGCTGGGTTTTTTTCTCATGACAAACTAAATCCTTCTTAGCAACAACTCACACCCCCCCCCACACCGCATTCTGTCTGAGGTGTTCCTTGGTACATAGCAGTAGAACAATCCAATGTTCTTTTGCCAAAAGGCCACTCACTTGAAGACCATTATTTTTTACTCCCTCACCTTCTCTTCCTTAGGCTGAACATTTCCAATTCTTTGCGTTTCTGTGCATTATTTAGATTTCGTCCATTCTTAACTTATAATTCTATAGGTACTTATAGAGACCTTCTATGTGTGAACCTGGTATTTTTTATGTAATACCTTTTCTTTGCAATATGAGTTACAACCTAAGAACTGGGGGAAAGAAAGCTATTTGTACACATACGCATATATGAACACATGTACATTTTTCATCATAGGGAACAAACACTAGAAAGTAAATAAATGACAAAGAAGTTGAAAAACTAATTTGCATGTTTAAAATCAATGTTTTCACTTTTGATGTTGAAGATATTAATTTCAGGGTTAATTATAGCCACCCCTTGGAGACAAAGCTGTTCAAAGGTACCTCACAGCTGAGTGTCAGGCGTAGATGCCTATGAGGAGACAGATTCAGCCCCAACAGCCTGTTGACTGTGTTCCACCCAGGACATAGGAAGTGTGAAAACTCAATTGCAAAAAAAAAAAAAAAAAGCATTGATTTAGACCCTATTGTTCTTAATGTTGTGATCTTTTGTCCTGGGGAACTCAAATTTACCTTTGTCTTTACTGGTTAAAATATTTACCCAGAAATAAAGAAACTTATTAAAGAAATGAATAATAATAAACAAGACTTAAGAGATAATGTTAAGAATTCAAGCAAGCAAGAAAAAAAAATTAAAAAAAAATTGAAGCGAGCAAAATAACACCTTCAGGTATTTCTGTAGCCTATGGTGTAAGTCCTCAATAAAAATGTATTAAATATTAGTGTCTTGTTAAAATACCATTTACATACAATGGTAACATGATTATAGTTACAAATCTTTTTTATTGATTTATTAAGATGATAAAATCTACCAAGGATGTTGGGGATCTGATGGAAAGACTTAGAATGAAATAATCCTAATTTTTTTCAGTCCATCCCTAATTCGGACAGGCCTTTCTGGTTGTTTTGAATTGGTGCAAGATAGGCACTTAAGTTGGATTTGGGAATCACCTATTTTCTTTATATATATTTAGAAATAAGAGTGGTTTTGGTATAGCTCTAACTGAACCTCTAGGAAGGACCTATTCATCTGTCTGTTAAATAAATCCTTACTGAGTATCTACTAGATGCCAAGTACTGTTCTTATTGCTTGGAATGTATCAGTAAACAAAGTGAGGGAGGGACGCACCTTCTTACCTCAAGGAGCTTCTGTTTTAGGAATGATGATTTTTAGTCATTTAATCATTGCTGTTTTTGTTACCTGTCCACTCCACCCATGAACTGAATACTTTCAACTTGAAAATCTAAACTATGTACCCTAAGGATGGTCAAGTTCAAGGCCAGTTTCTACCCTTGTTTTTCTACTGTTATTAAATAGCAGCCTCCTTCTTCAGATGCTGATGGAATTGGTGGTTCAGTAATCAGGCCGGTGTGCTCAGGAACATGGGTGTTGAGGCTGGTGCCACGGCAGAGTCTATCGGGGATCAGAGTCCATCCCTGGGAGACAAAGGAGGAGAAGGGGATTCTTAGTGCTCCCGCCTACCTTCCTTCCTCACCGATAGGATCACTGCAAGGGCAGAGCAGCTCTCAGAGGGGTCTGGCCCACTTCTTTCATTCTGCTTATTTTCCTACAGGCTGGTACCTCTCAGAACCCAGGCTGTGAGTTTTTTCAATGCAGAGAGCTGTTTAATAAGCATGTCTCAAAGAAAACAATGAAGGGAAAGAAAGCCTACAAGAGAGTGATTCTAATACCATCATCCAATTTTGGTTTAAATCTCAAAGTTGCCTCTATAGATCAGTAAGCAGATAATAGGAACTTATACTGCAGTTGCATAACCTTATATCTTGTAACCATATTATCGTGCAATAGCACAAACATTTGCGTAGTGGTGAACAGCTTTCTGTAGTTCATATCAGGTCAGGTGTCTCCTTTGACTCCAGCTGGAATGTCCTGAGGCAGAAGACATTCACAGAAGACATTTCATAGAAGAAGAAACCCAGGATTCTAAAGAATTTGCCGAAAGTCATATAGAAAGTGTCCAAAATAAGACTTTAACCCTAACCCTGTGATATCAAGGCCAACGATCCTCCTAATAGGTCACAATATTTTATCCTTATTATCTGGACTCGTACAACAAATGAAATAAGCCGTGTTGTGTCACTCTCTTCCCTGGGCTACAAATGGGAGAACTGAGATGAGAGGTTAAATGACTTGCTTGGGTGGTGGCAGAATTGGGGTTCAAAACCGTGCCACCTGAATTGAATCTAAGTCTTTCTGCTGATTCACCTTGTTAATCTGTCAGGAACCATCACCCACCTCCCCAAACACGCACATACACTGTCATTCTTAGTGTGGGTCCATCACATTGTAAACTAGTTGAGGATTCTGGGTCTGAGCCTGGTCCAGAAACTTATTATAGTGGTAAAGTGAAGTTTGGGTACATGCTGTGTTACTGTGTGCATGCTTTTTTCTTTTAGTATTGATGAGAGATCCTTTGAAAATGTATCATTATTCTTAAAGTTTCTTTCCTGTTGTTTCTGTACAGAATATCTGACAGCTGGGTTTGCCTTTGAAAACAGCCTTACGAATATCCTCATGAGTTCTAGCTCCAGTGTCCTGTTAGCCTTTAGTAGATATCTGTGGCTAGATCTTACCTATCTCAGACACATGGCACTATCATTATGTTTTCCCTGCTTTTTTGATACTCTGTGAGAGCAGAGAGAAAGCATTAGAGAAATAAAGTACTGTCTTTATTCCTTGACCTCTCTTATGCTTTATGAATTCTGAAGAATCAAGAGAAAAAGAAGGAAATCTATGTTTGCCCTAAGATTTGAGGAGCAGATTTTGAAAAAATGCTTTATAATTTTTAGAAGCCATAACAGACACTGGAAATAAGGATCCCATGTGGTCAAGGCAGATCAAGATACTTCTTTTGGTCAAAAAGAATATATTTAGATATTTCGTTAAGTATCCTAGATTCATGACCTTTCTTTGGACATAAAAAATATAGGTAGATGTTACTTCCTGAGGATAATAAATATGGAAGGAGAATTATCAGGCCATGCTTCCAGAAATCACTTAAAAAGGGAGGAGGTGCTTTTCCTATGAGCTTCCTGAAACAGAGTCCTTATGTCACCTTGTGTTGGCAAAAGGAGATCTGGGACGCTGTGCTGGATGATGGCACTTCTTTGTTCTCATTCCCATACGCTTCCAGAATATATTCCTCTGTTGCCTGAGCTCATATGCAAAATATAGAAAGTCAATAAACTTTATTTAGCATTTCATCGTTAGGAACCACTTAGTCTTGTGCATTGAACTTCAGTTAGAAGCAAAGAAGATTCTCTTAGAGATGTAGTACTTTCTTTAATCCTTACCACAACCAAACTGGGTAACCAAGTCTTGGAGAGGTTTGTGACTTCCTCAAAGACATAGGCTCTTCCTTGATATGACAAGACTTGGATCTAGTCCTCCACATCCAAATTTCTAGCTCTGTTAAGAGATGTCCAAATAATGCAATAAAAGCATCGGCAGACTCTTACAGTTTCAGTCACACTCTTCTGCAGCCCACTTTTGGAAGGCTTATGGCTTTTTCTGTATCTCTCTGCTTTGTTTTTGTTATTTTTAGTTCTGTTTTCAAGAAAATGTACTTGAGTCCATGAAAATAGCATGGCAGTTTCTTATCAGAGTGTCCCAGACAGGAGAGGTTTACCTCACCTGCAAATTACTGACACCTGCATGCTCCCTGGGCTGGAATGAATGCAAAACCAACTTCCTCCCAGTGGACGTCTGAGCCAGATTCCATGCTCCTCTGCTTCCTACCTCCTACCTCTTAAACCCATGGAGTAATGGGAAAGTGTTTGTTTTCTCTTCCTCCCCAAAGAAGGAAGATCTGGAGAAAAGAGGAAGATTAACATTTATTGAGAAACTGCCCTGTACCAACAACAGTGTAAGGAGTTGTATAAACATTTTCTCCATAATTACAGTAGTTCTCAATTACTACAATAGAGGGTAGGTATTATCCTATTTGTCAGATGGAGAAACTGAGACTTAAGTAACTGTTCCAATGTCACGCAGTTGGTGAGAGATGAAGCCTAGGCAGGGAGCTCAGAGCTATGTGCTTCCACAGCGTATGTGCATTCGATTAACACAGACTGCCCATTCTCTAGCCAGGACTTAGGGTCTTGTTGAAGATTTCAGACCGTGGCTATAGAACATTAGATGCCCAGTCTCCACGATGACTGTTATGGAGTGTGGCACCATCCAGAGGAAAAAGCCTGGATTTAGGAGTTAGTCAGACCTGAGTTTGAATCTAGCTTCAGACATTTACTATTGATAGCTTTGGTGGGCTGCTGAATTTCTCCAAGCCTTCATTTATTACCTTCAAAGAGGATTGGGACCCATAGGGCAGGGAACGTAATAAGGATTACATGGAGGGAGATGTGCAAAGCCCTAACCCATGGCAGGAACACTGAATGGTTCCTTATTAGTATGGCGATCACCATCATCCTTTTTTTGGATGAAAGTGTTAGGTCACCTGGAGCCTGTACATATGTGCTATTCAACACACAGACTCTCTGATCTGTGACAGAACTGTTTGCCAGTGTCCTTGTTTCTCTACTCAGTCAGACATCAAGATTTTACCAGGCTTCTCTGCTGTTGCCAGAGTTGTCATTTGTGTCTGGTATGGCTTTCAGAAGCATCTCTGGGCCATTTGATGGATTAGGTAGAGTGAGAGCAGGGACAGATATGGTGGGGGTAGCACCAGGGACAGATGGACCACAAGGACCTACCTTGGCTGCCCCAGAGTGGCTGGGAGGAAGGTATTAGAAGGCAGAAAGGAAAGGTGGGGTGGGGTGAGGGTGGCGGGAGCCTCCTCCTGGGGGTCATACAGGTAAATCAGTGGGATACACAAGGTTACCATTTAATTTCCCTGGTCTCGGATAAGTTTGTTCTACAAATAAGTGATCTATTGACTTTTCATAAATCTTGGATGAAAAAATAGTATTCTAACTATTTAATAACAAGAAAAGTGACGTGTGCACCAGCCAGGGTGGACAGGAGCAGGGTCCTCAAGACGATCTTTGTGTGCAGGACATTAGCGCTTTCACTGCTGGGTCCTTGGGAAGTAGAGGACAGACTGGAGCAAAGAAGGGGTGGCACGTGGAGACAGAGAGGGAGGTTAAGGCAGAGCTGTTCGTCAGCTGGTACAGAAGCATTTCAGTCTTTGGGCCTCTGTTCCCCTTGCAGTGGTAGGTAGCACATGTCAGCCTGACTCGTGTGACTACGGGGACGTCTGCATGAAGCCAAACACGTGTGCAAGGTTTTAAGAGTATTTTATGTATTTTATTGGGAATATGAGGTGAAATGGCCATCTAGTTAGTAACCTTAACCAGCGCTGCCTTCTGGTACTTAGTTCTGAGTTCTTTTTGAGGAATTTATATATGGAAAAGCTGGACTTAGCACTCACTTAAAAGAGAAGTACGTTGATCACAACCAGGTGGGTTTTTCATTCTCCTTATTGGTTTCATGTTTTTGAGATCTCACTAACTCTCCCCAGCTGTGACTGCTTGGGAGCCCTCTCTGAGACTGTGTGTTATGGTATTGGGAGCCCTCTCTGAGACTGTGTGTATGGTATTGGGAGCCCTCTCTGAGACTGTGCATTGTGGGGTCCCCTAGACACTGCATGGGCGAGGCCCTGGGCTCTTCCCCTTGGCATTTCCGTGTGCTTTTCAGGGACTGATTTTGGTGGCCAAGTTCCTTGTCTGGGAGATACCTATCTCCGATACCTGTCTCTCCCAGTTCTTTTGCCCTCAGTCTAAAGCCCACACATCTCATGCCATCTTTTCATCTTCATTTTCTCAACCTTAGTTGGGGCTGTATCTTTGAAACCCTGTGCATGAACCTTTAGACAGTTTATCATTAACTGGAAATTTCTGCTCTGACAGACTTGAGAGTATTTATGCACATTATTAAAAGAGAGTTTTCAGTTTGGTAAAGTCTTTGCTAGTGGCTCTTATAAGTAGAGAGATTTTCTGGTGTGTTCAAGCATGTATGCAGGTCAGTAACAGCTTGACAGAGAGATTTGGTGCATTGCTGAAGAGCTTGTAGCTAAAGTTGCAGGTACTGTCAGATATGGAATAATAAATGAATAATCATTAAGATTTGTTTTGTATTTTTGTTATTATTATTATTTTTTTAGAAACAGAGTCTCATTCTGTTGCCCAACCTCAAACTCTTGAGTTCAAACAATCTTCCTGCCTCAGCCTCCTGAGTAGGTGGGACTACAGGTACCTACCGCAATGCCTGGCTAATTTTTCTATTTTTAGTAGAGTCAGAGTCTTGCCTAGGCTGGTCTTAAACTCCTGAGTTCACTGGGTCCTCCCACCTCGGTCTCAGCCTCCCTGAGGGCAAGGATTACAAGCATAAGCCACTATGCCTGGCCCAAGATTTACTGAGTTCCATAGCTTTGCAAAACTTATCTACACATTTCCTTAAGAGAGTTCCATCTCTAGTCATTTACAAGATGGAAAGGCTGCTACATACATTTCTAATGAGCAGTGAGGTGTCTGGAAATTACCACTGGGGCCCCCTTCAGTTGCACCAGGGTTATGATCCCTTATGCCACTGTTTTTAGGGTCTTTATCAATGACATATGACCCTATTTCACTCTTCCATTCTCTTCCCCTTAATACCTCCCTTTCTGAGAGAAGACCTTGTTCTTCTCTGTTAAATCTTTGGTACCCTCACATGCAGGCCAAGAAAAAATAAGATTGAATTTCTTAAACTCTTATTTGCGCATAACTTTCATAGAAATTGCTGTAATGCAAGGCTGAGTATTACCTGAAGTAGCCCTTCAAGTTACCATCTGACTGAGGAATGGGAGGATGACAATCTCATCCTGCCTCATCCCTTTCTGAGCTCTCCTTCCTCACCCAGAGCAGAGCTGTGCCCAGAGGCTGGAGGGTGGAGCCCGGCTGGGGAAGAGGAGAGACCTTCCTTCAGGGCTCCTGCTATCGAGCTGGGGAATGAGTAATTGGGACTCGCCAAAGTGTTTAAACACCAGAATTGAAATTAATGTCCCCTCATTGCTGGGTGCGCTGACAATACATTACAGCAAACACCTTCCCAAAGTGAAATGAATGTTTGTTTATCCTCATGAAATATACATCAAAACATGTTGGTGGAAGAAGCCCTAATGAGAGAAGGGGCTGGGTTCCTGTTAATTCCAGGCAAATAGTTAACTGAGGTGGAGAGTGTTTCCCCCTTTTTTCTTTTTCATTCTTTTTTTTTTCCATTCATTTTTTTCTTTCTTTCTTTTCCCTTCAGAATAACCTGTCCACAGCTGTGTATCTAGGACATTAATATGGGTTTAATGAAAACTCCAGTTGATCTGTCCAAAGATATTGATGAGCATTGCCCAGCCGTATTAATCATCTCCTTGAGGGAGGAAATGAAGGCAATGGGCGAGCAGGTTTTTGTCAGATGCCAATCCAGATGAAGAGATGTGAAAAAAAAAAATTTTTTTTTTAAATCTTCCATAGCTACATCCATTTCCTGGGACACAAATTGGGCCAAGAGGGAGTGAGAAGGACCCACGATAGCACAGGAAATTCTGGGGGTACATTTAACATTAAATCATTAAGCTTCTGCCAATGAATCCATTACTGTTAATTATATCGAGAGGGCCAACGATCGCTGACAATATTCCTTCATCGATTTTCATTCACAGTGACTCCATATTCTGGCTTGGATCTCTTTGGTGTTTTCTTTCTTTCCTTTCTTTCTCCCCCTCCAGCCCACTCCCCACACCCCGCTCAACTCTCCACGCCTGTCCCTGCCCCTCCCCTTGAGCTTTGCAGTGGTGCAGCTCCCCTCTCTCTGGTGATACAGTTCTCTCCCTAAGTGCCAAATGTTTCTTGATAGGAACAAGCTACATTTCTTTATGGCTTATGGCAAACTGCCTTGATTACTTCTACTGCTGTACCCATTATGTGAATTAAATATGTATTCAGTTGCATGCTGCTTGCGATGTTATTGCAGGGTGACATATGGTACTGACTCAATTAGAATGAAACTAGCATTAGATAACCCTTCTGATTACATGCATCCTGACCGGCTCCTCCTCGGTCGCCCCTCTGTGCTTTCACTCTCCGGTGTCTGCAGGCCGCGGGTTATCATTATCGGTTATCATCTCTGCCACATTGGACCGCAAGCTGGGGCTTGGAGAGGGAGGGGCCTGTGGGTCTCCGGGAGAGTGCGCATATCAGACGGACAGACTTCTCTGGAACGGTTGGTGGGGAAGGAAATATAAAAGACTCTAACATTGCATTTGGAATTAACCTTTAAAATTATAATTTTCAGAAGTGGTTGTCAGGCCTACTACGAAAAGAGTCCAGAAGGGTCTCTCTAAAGTTGTCAAGTGACTGCTGTGTGTGATTAGTCAGTCTTTACCTTGCAATGATTCATTTAAAAAGAACACTTTTTTTTTAAATGAAGAGCTAATACCCATTCTAGTACCAGTGATATGCTTTGTGTTGACAGCACACCTGCGTTGAACATATGCCAACCAATTTGATTCTCATCACCTGCCAGTGCAGGTAGAGCAGAGATCATGGCCCCATTTTACAGATGACGCCGTGGAGACACAGACAGGCTATGTTGCAGTACAGGGTGAGGTCCCAAAGCCACTGGGTGCCTAGATGAGGAAGAATCCCTTGGAATGCAGGGGGTCTGAAGGGCAGGTGCGAGATGTGCTATAAAGTGATTAAGAGTAGTTAAATCTTAGGGAAAAAAGAAATGGTATTTTGAGTGTTTAGGGCAGAATTGCACAGACTATCACTTCCTCACACAACAGAAAACGTACGAGGGCAGTGATTCTCAACCTGTGGGTCGCGACCCCTTTTTAACAATGAAAATACATTGCGGCATTAGGAAAGTTGAGAACCACTAGTAACTAGAGAATGGTGGGCAGGTAACATCGCCTTCTGATGAGTGATCTCCTCTCCTTGATAGTTTCAGCTGTGTTTTGAGGGGTTCCAAGCTCCCTTCCTTTGCTCTATCACTTCCGCTTGCCAAGTGAGAACCCAGAGACACATTCTTTCTCCGTCTCTTGCAGCCACACTGGAGGCTGAAGTGTCCTTTAGGGAGAAAGCCTGTGGGCAACCTTGGGTTTTCTTAAGTCCAGACAGAAAGGCTGCTGGATCCCAAATCGCCTGATGACTATCGCATCCGCTTCTAACAAGTCTCAGTGCCCATGAGCAGCTCGAGTTAGCAGCCTTGCACATCCCTGACCTGGAAACCCAAAGGGCTCCAAAGCCGACGTTTTTTGAGTGCTGACATGACACTATAAGTGGAAAATTTCACACCTGACTTCCTGTAATGGGTCACAGTCAAAACACAGGAAAAACATTCCTAAAAATGTTGTATAAAATCACCTTCAGGCTTCTGTGTACAAGGTATCTGTGAAACATAAAGGAATGTTCCGTTTAGGCTTAGGTCCCAGCCCCAAGATACCTTCTTATGCAAATGCAGATATTCCAAAATCTGTAAAGACTGAAATCCCAAGCACTTCTGGTCCCAAGCATTTTGGATAAGGGATATTCAATCTGGGTATGTATTTTTGTGTGCCATGCACTATGCTGTGGGGAATACCAAAATGTATACAGCCACTGGCCCTGGGGAGCTCATACCCAGGCAGAAGGGAATCTCACGAGGTTGAGGATAATTGTAAAGGAGGGCAGGGCGAACTCAGACGTGCCATCGACGCACTTGTTAATTTTACTCCAGTTTTTTCAACCTTTTTTATCTCACGCATGCTTAAATCTATAAATTCCACAGCACACTTAAACGTTGATCAAAAAGAAAAAAAGAGTAAAAAAAAAGAATTATACTTGCTGTGCTTTGAACTTAGTTCAAAAATTATTTAATTAATGATCTTTAAACATTTTCAAGGCACACAGGTTGAAAAATCACTGCTTTATACTGTTGCTCGGCCCAGTGCCTCGAGTGTAACAGGCACTTGACAAATATTGGCTGAATGGATGAATGAATGAAGGAGTGAAAGGGAGCAGGGTAAACGTGCACTGGTCCTCAGGAAGGGCTCGTGCCCCCTCACAGGTAACAAAGCCGCTGTCTCCTCACCATCCCTCCCCTTCTTCTCATCTGTTACGGTCGTGATAACCAGCACATATTTGTATCAGACTCTTAAGCTTTTTCTGTGTCCCGTACACCTCCTTTCATCTAATCATTAACTAATTTGTGTGGATTCTACCAGCAAATATTTAATGAACACTTTATGCCAGGCTTTGTGCCAAGTGAGAGAATGCAAAGCTAAATGCGTCCTATTACTCATTTCATTTCCTTCTCCCCATCTGCCACCGTCCTAGGTCCAGCCCTCACTATCTTTCACCCAGACAATAGTTTTGACCTCTTAGCTGGTATCTCTGCCCCCTAATATCTTCAAGCAGCCCCTCCCTCTGAAGCTTACCAGGACACTCTTAACTTGACATCCTGCTTGCTGTGCCTTTTATTCAGAATTCTTCTCTGGAACACCCAATGTCAAAAGCTGTAGTCCCGAATCTCAAAACTGTTGTGCCATGATCAGTTGTGAAGTATGTCACAGGTAATTTTGATATTAATAATGGTTTAAGACCTAAGGTTTGCAAATTATTTAAAATTTTAGACTAATTCAAATTATCACCATATAAATGTCACTTTCACTCATTTCAATTCCCACATGATTTCCTGAGTGGAAGAGAAAGAGTGGCATTACCCTGTGCCAAGAATTATGCATGTCTGCGGGCACCCCCTCTGGGGTATTTCTTCAGTCTGATCATCACCGCCTATGCATGTATGTTGGACGCAGGTTAAAGGCTGAGGGGGAAACCTAAACTTCGTGGCGTAACCCACATTATGATCTGGCCATTACCTGATGTATTTCCCACCATTTTCTTCTCTCTCCGACATACTGAGTTGCATAGTGCCTGCAATTCCTAAAACGTGCCACTTTTTTTCTTATACCTTTCAAGATTGTCTCTTCTACCAGGAATTTCCTGTATTCATCATCTCCATAGAAAACTACTGTGAGTCATTTGGATCCTAGCAAAGACCTTCTCTGATTATCTTGAATCAATCTAAGACATCCCTTCCCCTTTGGATCTACTTTGCCTTATACATCATTCCTTTACCGTACTTTGTTACATGGCACTTTTTTTGCATGTTTATTTTCCCTTTGGACTGTTAAGTACCTTGGGGTTAATGCCTTTTCATGTTCTTCTCCCAGGTTTTAAAACAACTCTGACCGTATTAGTAGGTTCTATATCATCTTACCCATGAACCCCAGCATTCTCCAGAGGCAGGCAACTTTTCTTGCAGAGATTTCAAGGAGCCTAGTCCTAGCTTCTTTGTAATGTTATGTGAGCCTTGACATGTTGCATATAAAACGTATATGTATCTCAATTTCTCTGTTCATGGGACTGTCCTACGCAATGGTTGCTTAGAGTAAGTTGAAGCATGTACATTGGAAAACAGGATGATGTCATAGGTAAAGTGAGACCCAGGCTGGGCATTGCTGTCTTGCTGAGGGGTTTAGACTTGTGGTAATATGTGGAGACTCAGTGCTTATTTGAGCACTGATGACATATACCAAAATTAGATTTAAGAACTTTTAGTCTGGGAGAAATATTCGGGATGTACTAGAGTAGAGAAGAGACAGAGATTGGAGACAGGGATTTCAGTGAGGAGAAAAAGGACCTGGATCTAGGCAAGAGAATGGTATCTTGGGATTAATAAGGATCAGACAGTCCTGAAAGAGTTTTTGAGAGAAATATTGGTAGAGCCTGGCGACCATCTAGATAGGGAGGTTGAAGGACAGGTGTGAGTTTGAGATGGGAAATGACTCAGTACAATGAAAACCGTCTGACAGTCCCTGTTCATAAATGGCTGGAAGGTGTGGTTGCAGATGCCCCCTTTATTGCATACCTGTCAGAAGTGAGGCTTTGCCAGCATTGTTGTATTGGGTGCAGGTTTGAACTAGAGTCTGAGATGCCTTCATCTCTAGTCTGTGTGTTTATACCGGTAGGTTCTGTGATCTGGTTACCTGGAAGAATGGGTTTGTCATAAATAGGAACAAGGAAATTAGGAAAGGGAGAGGAAACGGATGTATGTGGAGTTTTGTGCATTTCAGGTTGTGGCAGATCTTTGCGTTTCATGAATATTCTGATAGCCTTAATGTAATTGGTGGCTTTCTTATTGGCTTTTTCTCTCTGACCTTCATAAGAGACTTGATATTTCTAGCGTTCCATTTGCTAGAATCATGCTCTGTTCTTGGCCAGTTCCTCACTGATTCCAGAGACCTCGTTTCTGGAAGGAGGCCAGAGTTTATTGAGTAACTATAGGCCAGGATAAAATTACAGTGAGAGAGAACTTGGATTTTGGAGACAGACTGGCCTGAATTTGTGTTCTGTATCCTTTCCTCTCCTTTGTGACATTGGGCGGGTCACCTAATTTCTCTTCTATCTTTCTCAAATCTAGAAGTGAGGATAATACCACCACCACTGTCATAGGGTTTGGTGAAGACCGTCATCATGAAAGCTAATATTAACCTGGGGGTTAGGTGCTGGGCTGTTACTTTACATTCATTTCCTTATTTAATCTTCTCCATAAAACCGGTGAGTTATGTACTATCATTGTTCTGGTTATATCGGCCAGTGGAGAGGTTAACTAAGTCACCCAGCTAGGAATTACAGAGTAGGATAAAGGACTAGAAAAGCTGAGTCCTTAATAACTGAAAGCTTTGGAGCCTGCCAAATACCACCCTCTCCATGAAAATATAAATTTTTACCTAGACTCCCATTTGGATTAATCACCCCTTCTGAAACTTTTATTAGCACTTATATTATCCTATTTCAACCCTTTCTCTAACCTTTGATTTTAGTCATTTGTGCCTATGTCCCTCTTTCTTTACTGAATTACAAACTTTTGAAAATAAGAACTGTCTCCGCGCGTGTATTTTTCACCCAATGCCTTCTTTATCTGCAGGAGTTTTCATGTTAATTTGTTGGAAGGAAATTATTTGAAAGGCCCACTCCTTCCCTGGGGGACACCTTTAGCCATTTGGTGCTGTGAGGTCACCTTTGCCTTTCTGTCAGCAAAATAGAAAAATTGAAGTGTTGAAGAGTAGTAATGAAATATGATCATTTAAAATAATGAAATAATGTCACTTAGCCTGATTGTGGTCTTTATATCTCCTTCCTCCACTCAAGAAAAGAAAGTCATAAAAGCAGAAATGATCTTTGCCTCAGTAGGTTAGATTGTTTGTAATATTTAGAATTGAACTAGACCAGAAATGAAGTATCAGGAACCAGTTCCTCCTTGACTCCGGGTACTAGACGTGCCAGAGCCCAGTTGGTCTCAGATTTTTCTCACATTCGCACCTTTGGACGGATTGTAGACACTATTCTGAAGCCTGCTAGTAAGTGCCTTGGATTTGCTAGAGTCTGACTCTGCCCTTGTGTAGAATCTACCTGAGTCAATCTCCCAGGGCTCCCATTATCAAGCGGGTTCAGCCTGCTGTATGTTCACTTTCCATGTTGCCACACCTGAGATGGAAAAAAAAAAAGAAGAAGAAATCCAGTGTCCCTTTGCGTACCAGGTGAGGGGGAAAACAAGACCTCCCACCAGAATCTTTAGATTTAGAAGTAAAATTTTTTAATTTTTATTTATTTATTTATTTGAGACAGTCTCACTATGTTACCCTCTGAAGAGTGCTGTAGCATCACAGCTCACAGCAACCTCCAACTCTTGGGCTTAAGCGACTCTCTTGCCTCAGTCTCCCAAGTAGCTGGGACTGCAGGTGCCCACCACAATGCCTGGCTATGTTTTGTTGCAGTTGTCATTGTCATTTAGCTTTCCTGGGCCAGGTTCGAACCAGCACCCTTGGTGTATGTGGCTGGCACCCTAACTACTGTAACTGAGCTTAGAAGTGTTACTGAGCCTAGAATTACATTTTAACTGCTTTAGGGTACAGAGTCAAATAATAATAATGATTCTGTTGGCAAAATTAGTAATGCACAGAATATTTCATACTTATTAAGGCAATTTTATGTACAGTACCTCTCATTCCTGTTTTTCTTAGAAACAGCCTGGTGAGGTTGAATGGAAGGAATTAGAGGATTGTGTTTGGTGAGAGGGCTATAGTTGTTTTTCTAGTTTTGTTCTTTGTTCCCTCATTCTTTCCTTATCCTGAACTAGTTCTCTATGGTTCCATCTCACCATTCAGAACTCAGCACTTGGAGCCTCCCCTGTCTGAAGCAATCAAGAGCCAGAATGCTGTAATAGAAGGTCTGTCTGCAACCAGAATAAAGACTGGTGTACTTAAGTCTGTGCAGTTGACTTCTCAGAATGCCCAAAGCCACCACTCAATATCTCTTTACTCTTACTCTACACGTGAATCTGACTGTCTGGTTATATATGTGGTAAACACTAACTTTACTGGGCACTTACTAAGTCACTATTGTAAATACTTGCAGGTGTTAACACAGGTAATCCTCATAACCCCTGTGGGACTGGGCCACCACAACTGTCCCCACAACTATGGGGCCATATCACAGAGGGGTTCAGGAGCAGGGCTCCACAGCCAATAGTCAGGTTTGGCTTCTGTGGTCTCACCGGCTAATAACCACACCTCAGGCTATGAAGTAAAGCATTGCTACCTGGGAAGAGGGGGAATCTTCCAGAGACAGTAAAATTATAGAAGGAACCTGGAGAAGTTGAGAATCCCAGCAGACTGAGTTCATAGACAATAGGTGTGCACAGTTTCACGCAGCGGTGGGCCTGGAAAATCATGGGCATTCATACTGATGGATGATTTGGTCATGGCGGGGGTGCTAAGTAACAGCCAAGACACCCGTCTGTCTAGCGATCTAGATATTTTTGAAGAAGCTAGATGGAAACCTAATGTTTTTAAATGATTACAACCCAAAACCATGAAAATACAAACGGTTTTGGTAAAGCCCCAGGAGCAAGGAGATAAGCTTTTGAAAACGATTTATTTTTCCGTACTTAACATTTTCATATCTGTCTACCTACCGTTGGGTTCTAGAGTTTCCATTCCTTGGCATCTTCCCCAGAACGAAGGTTGTGGACCCTCGGACTGATTCCACCTCCTCACTGGACTCCAGTTCTAGAGAAGACCACTCTAGTTGAAGAATCACCCTCCACCATGAACAGGGGGTGGAGGGGGTTTGCACGCGTGCTAGACTCTGCTCCTACATCAGCAGGTGGAGGGAGTGAGCAGTGCTTTCCTTTCCAAAGCACCAGGAGACTGGGGAGGGGAGGTGGCCAGGGGATAGAGAGGGAAAGCACTTCTTTGTCTGAAAGGGAAGTGCCTGGCCTCTCCCTTCAGGTCTGTTAAGTGTCTCTGGGTAAGGAGGAAAATTCTTCTCTTCTTAGTGCCCACCTCCCCCCATGCCCTTTATTCTTTCTCACTTTGTAGAATAATATAAAATAAAAAAGCCCAGCAGAAAGGGAGCTGTGATGCTGTCGTCCCTGGCGTTGATGTTATTTATTTTCCTCAGTTGCTGCTCTGGAAGCCTGGAGTTGACAGAGCGGTTTTGTAGAATAGAAACATTATAGACTGTTACTGTCAGAGTGTTAAATGTGATGGATAGAGAAATAGAGGCGAAGGAGGGGACTTAATACTGAGAGCCAGGGTGCTCATGGGAAAATAAACCATCCGCATATAAGAAATGAATGAGGTAATGTGGCGGGAGGTAATGGGCTTTCGCAACACGCCGGAACAGAGATGCTTATTACAGGGTGTGCTTAACCCTTGGGGTGCTGATTTCCCTTTGTGGGTTCCAGGGCTTTTCGCCGGGTCCCTCTGTGGGAGCATGTGTGTGGCTTTTCTTTGGACAGGAAAGCCAGCTTGCTTAGAGGAGTGGAGACAAACGGGTTCTTAATAACGCTGTATTAGCAGCCTGTACATCAGAGAGCGTGGCAGCTCCTCAGGGGCGCGGGATCCCCGGGGCTGTGTGAGATGGAATGTGCCCAGATTGCTGGGCTAGAGAAAAGCAGGGAGGGCACATCAGGGTAGCACCAGGAGCGGATGGTTGCTCCATTATAGACAGAAGAGGAGTGGTTTGGTTACGAAGGAGAGGGGGGATCATGTCACTTGGTTCTCTAATGACTCCCAAAGGTTCCTGCTTGTCTGTTGTAGTAGATGCCTAGCTGTTCATCACTGACCAGGATGTGGAGGCTCTGCCGTAGGGTGGAAGGCACAGGGACACATGGCCATTGTCTTTATTACCTCCTTCTAGCACAGTACGTGCAACAGAGATGGTAATAAAGGTGATGACCTCGGGTGGAGACCCTGCAGCAGGTGGGATGATGGAGAGGACCTAGCTTGCTTGGGTAAGGTGGGGGAAAAGAACTGCAGGGTTGCCAGGTTCAATGAGCAAGGCCTCATCCCTTGCATTGGGTTCCTGTAACTTTTCCCGACCCATCTTTGGGATTCGGTGGTGGCCACCCCTGTGTCTTGCACATGACAAGTGTTAAGGATGAAGACCCAGTTGATGTGGACCCCCATCCAGCTCTGGCAGTTACCTGCTCTGTGGCCTTAAGCCAGTCATTTAACCTCGCTGGTTAGTTTCTTCATCTATGATAATGAAGATAGTAGCACATGATTCATTTATTAGCCAGATGGAACATAATCCTGCTTATGAAAGTGTGATAGACTCTGCAACATCATGCCAGTATCCAAGCATTATAGTTTATTTTGTGAGTAACAACAAAATAAATGTGTGTTAAATAATAAGGTAAAGATCCAGCTCTTGGCCTTTTCAAGAAAAGAAAAATGCCTCTCCACATGTATTTTTTTTCCTTGCTAGGTTACATTGAGTAGGACATGTAGAATGTCGAGTTCAGAGAAAAGTCAGAACATAGCGAAGTTTCCGGGATGATACTTCCTTGTTGATCAGTTATTTTTTTAAATTATCTTGTTTTCTGTGTTAAAGCATAGTGCCATTATTTTTTAACTTTACTAACTATTCTCAGAGATGTATATGCTTCAAACCTTGGCAAGGCAGGACAGGAGCCCTCTGTCTTTGAAGAGCACGTGTGATGGAAGTTCAGCAGGGGAATTGCTGGCGTATGTCCTCAGCCGAGCTCAGTGATTCTCCAGAATAACCTGAGGGTGTTCACAAATGCAGATTCACAGCTGTTTCATCAAGGGGCCTAGAAATCTCTGCATTTCATAAACACTTGCAATGACTCTGACGCCTGTGGTCCACTCCTCCTTTTTAAGAAACTACTTCTAGTATCTTGGTTCCCATTTCTCCCACCCCATTGGGTGCTGGTCTAGTTTCTGGTCTTAAAGCTGATGGTCCTTTGCTTTCTAAGAGCAGTTAAGATGTGGCCTATACACTCACCATGGCAGCATGTAGAGCCCAGGCAAGGAGGAGGTATACATTTTGAAAACATTTTGTCTTTTTTGACCAAGATCTACATCTCTGATTTGTGCATGTTTCTATATGTGTATGTGGGGTCACTACATAAGTTTTAAGATGTGTGTTATGGTCCATTATTTTTACTTCCAATAAGCAACAGTCATCAGCGTCTTTTCTGATTCACCTGGGCAAGGGCTCGGCTTATCGATGTTACTGGGAGGGCTTCATTTATTTCTGTGTGGATTTTATGTTTCTTGATTTTTGTGTATCTCAAAACTTTTATAATGTCCCACGTATTATAGACCAAAGAAGTTTTTAAAAATAGTGTTTATTTTCCTTTTATTAATGATACTATGTCTCAAACACAAGACCTTTGGTTTATGTTAGAACCTGTCAAAAAGCAAATAATCTGTTAACTTTAACCACAAAGTGTATGAAGAGAACAGAGAACAAAGCGTCTTATTATGGGTCCATGGTTTTCCAAGTAGGCACCACTTAAGACATAATGAGACATATGTGAGTATACCTCTGTGAAAAGGTGTAGCTGGTGTGGAAATTCTGTTCTGGGCTTGGGGGAGGGGACACAGTGTTGAGGCAATTACTGTGATGTCTACCAGGTATAGATAAAAACGTTTGGTAGGCCAGAATTCGACCACTTACCCACAAATGCTAGATAAGAACGTTTGTTTTCCAAACTAGGCAAGGAGTCATCATAACACGGATTTGAACATTCGGGTAGGAACAGTTGGGAGAAAACAGGATATTCTGAGCACACATTCATGAGCGCAAGGCTCAAGCTTTTTCCAGTCTTTGAGATGTAATTATGTACTTAATTTTATTTGCATTGCCTCGCTCTGTTAGGGTTGGTATATGGTATATTTCCTGACAGCATTTGGCACGGTGATGCCACCTTTCCATTCCACGGCTTCCATGTTTGAATTGACTCTTCATTTTGAGTTGGCTGAGTTGTGTTTGAGGGTAAGCGTGTGTGCACATATTAATATGCAAACACATAAAAGCACATACGTACACCTGATGTCCAAAGTGTATATGCGAATAGGTGTCTGTGTTTATGTTCGTATGACTGGCCTTCTGATGCTTGAGGCCTTTACAAGAGACTTGTTGTCTATTCCCTAGTGCAGAGGTAATTCACGTGTGGTGCCAGTTCTACTGATAGCCAACTGTATGGTATATTCTACTTTTTAAAAATCTGATGTTTGTAAATATCTATTCTTATTCCTCTTTTTTCTGTTATTTTAAAAGCTGGAATACAGAGACACTTCCGGGTGGTGGTGAGCAAGAAGAGAACGTGTTCTGCATGGCTGGACTGTGTGTCCTGGATTTCTGGTGTAGGCTCATGTTATCTGTTGAGCCCTGGTGGGCTGAGAATGGGAGAAGGGAGACCCCTACCCCACCCATCCACACAAATAACATGGACAGAATGGCTCTCTGCTGATTGCCATGAGCCTAAACGCATTTCATTTGAGATTACAATTTAGCCATGTGCCCAAACCTATACGTGACAGCTTGGTTATCTGCCCCTGCTGGTCATAGCCATGGCTTCTACCACTGACCATTAGAATCTGGGAAACTCGAGCCACTTCTGCCCATTGGACTTGTCTATCTGCCTGGACCAAGGTGCAGAGATACTCTCAGACCTGAGAGAGGTCGGGAAAGAAGAGGGATGATTCCTCTCTTACCTTTTCCTACGCCCCTTCTCCATGCACATCCAATGGCACCCACGAGGCCCAAACCACCACGTTCAATGGTCTCCGGCATTCAGAGCAACTTTCCTACAAATCTCTTTTTATTGGCATTTCCTCCAATTTAACCAGCCCTGAATTGCATTTGAATCAGTTGAGAGAAAGAGACGGAGAGAGAAAGGAGGAGGTCCCCCCACCCCTTTTGGAAAAGCAGCTCACAACCAGCTTTATTTGGTAAAATGCTGCAATAGATGCTTGTCAGAAATAATTTATTCCTGTTAGCTGTAATCTGAAGGAAAACAGATACAAGTCCTATAGTTAAAAAAAAAAAGTAAAGTAGTCTTGCTTTCGCTGACAGTACAAAGGTGTCATATACAAGAAGGATTGACACAGAGCAAGGGGTCTTGTGGGAAATATGATAATAACTATAAAGAAGACAGATTATTCCCCAGTTGCCAACATTCAAACCTTTTTACAGTCAGTTCAAACATATAAAACTTTATTGCTCTAGCAGAAAGGGGAACAATTTCTGGTTGCACAGCTTTCCCTGGGCTGGGTTTATACTGTCTGTGTTATTGCTCTATAGTGGCATTTTAAAGTTTATTGAACAAGACTTTTACAATTGAAGGAAGTATATAAAACTGTAAATTTATTAGATTTTTCAGGATAAGTGCCCTTTCTAGTTGTGCTCAAGAATTCGGAGCTATGAGAAACTGCTAGTTACAAGACTTATTAATATTAAAGACTGAGAGTACGCACATTTTATACCTTAACTGAGCTCAAAAATAATATTATCCTATTACTGAACGTCAGAGCTCTGATGCTATAGAATTGGATGGATACGCACATATAGGACAGTGCGTACCAGACGTGTTTATTTCTCACTGGCTAAAAAGTTGGGTTTTGTCCTATCTGACTTTATTTGATTTGAACACTATTGGTCAGGCTACTCCTCTCTTCATTGAAGGATGTCTCGGGGTAAATGTGATCTCCTCAAATCTTTTCTGATTTTCCACCCTTTTTCAGTGTGCAGGCACAATGCAAGTACAGGGGGTGGGTTTGAAGAGTTCGTATTTTATGGCCAAGTATAAGGTGTCGTAGCATCCACAAAAACAAGTAGACTTTTGATAATCAAAATGCTACTAAAAGGAGCTCCCCTCTCCTCCTGCTTTTCATTTTTCATTTCTTAAAAGTTTAGGGGAACATGACGTGTAATGTTTGTGGTTTTCTGTACCGAGGTGTCTCAACCTTAGCACTATTGACTTTTGGGGCCAGATAATTCCTAGTCGTCGGGCCACCCATGCATTGCTGTCGGGTAGCTACATCCCTGGCTTCTGTCCTTAGATGTCAACAGCAGCCCTGCTTCCCCATCACACAACCAAAAATGTCTCCAGAAATTGCCAAACATCCCCTGGGAAGCATAGTTATCCCACTCTGACAGCCATTCGTGTGTATAGTATTATACTGTATCTGGAAAAATACATTTTACTGTAAATAGATAATATGGATTGTATATTAAAAACATTATTATGCAACGCAATGAATTGTAGGATTATTTATCTTCCCAAATACCTGACTATGGGTTTATTTTAAATAATGTGTTCTCCCTAAGTGTAGCTGTCTTTACAATTTTACCTGTAACTTTTCATGACCATATTATTGTGTAACAGTCAATGTCCTATTTGCTTACTTAAGTCTAAGGGCATATGTTTATGGGTATAATCACTTATGAAAGCAGATCTCATATTCTTTTTATGTTATGATTAACCACTGATATCTGTTTGCCTTTCTGATTTTTCATATGCATATGCAGAAACATGTATATGTATATATTATGTGACTCACCCAGTGAAGGATTTGAGACGTACAGTGACAATTTTGATTATAATTTTCTCATTTGACGGGTTTAATTTTGAAGTACCATCAACTTGCTTTTAATTTTCAATTTGTATTCTAGATTTTTTAACCTCTTCAGAAGGCTTTCGTAGCGGGTACATTAAAAATGTTCAAAGATGTTGTTTATAGCACCTGTTCACCTTCAAGCTACTTCATGTTCTGCAAGTAACTGTGTGTGAGTGGCACTTTGATCTCGACTCTGTGTTAATTTGTCTAATGGCCATAGCATTTACAGAAATCATTAGGCCAAGATGTTTCCAAAAGTGATTAAATTATAACAGGCCCCTCCCCCCTTTTTCTTTTTAACTGCTGAGTTTTGGAATCTGTGCTTGATTTTTTTAATTCCAGATACTTATGGCTTACTAAGGGGTACCCTGAAAGTATCTCAATTTTGTTACTCAGTGGCACCTCTGTTCATTTCTTTCTCTGTGGCCTCTGATGTTAGCCATATGACTGTGTGTCTTTTCACCTCCTTTTGCCGTTCTATTGATGACATCCTTAAGAATCATGGTGTAAGTTCCTTGATTCACTGTGTTCTGATAAGCTGGGCATAAATCATACAATTGGAGAGCAAATCATATTAGAATCTGCTGGTGGGTCTGGCTAGGACCCCTAAGCTGGTAAGCCTTAGATCCAGTCACAGTCACCCCTATAGTTACACCTTGTTTTCTTAAATCTTAATGTACCTTGCTTGAATTTTTAAACCTGCAGTTTCCAATTCTGGGCCATGGGCTGGTACTGGTCCTGTTAGGAACCGGGCCTCACAGCAGGAGGTGCATGGAGAGTAAGTGAAGCTTCATCTGTATTTGCAGCCACTCTCCATCACTCACACCAGCCCTGAGCTCCACCTCCCGTCAGATCAGCAGGAGCATTAGGTTCTCCTAGGAGCTCTACTGCAGACTGTTCAACTTGACTACTCGGTTGTGCTCCTTATGAGAATCTAATGCCTGTTGATGTGAGACAAATGTAATGTCCTTGAATCATCCTAAAATTACCCCCACCCTTTTGTGGGAAAATTGGCTTCCATTAATCTCATTCTTGGTGCCAAAAATGTTGGGGACAACTGTTTTAAACTAGTAATATCCATACCAGTGTGGTACCTAAGTATGGTAGCTGTGTCTCATGTGTATTCGTGGAATCACATACATTTAATATACCTGTTATTGAACATGGACCATTGGAGAGAGAGCATGCTTAGCCCCTATTTGGTGAACTGTCACCCTATAAATTATAGCCACAACACTTTACAAGGTTAAATAACAGTCTCGGATCTCAGTAATGATAACAAGGAAGAGTCACACCTACTGAGTCAGGTACACACAAACCTGTCCTCAAAAACCCTCACAGTTGAAGGGGGCGAATCTCTCTCAAGTCTTGTTAACTTCCTGGCTTTCAAAGTCCCACATCCAGGTATCACAGAGGAGGCAGCAGGAATTCAATCAGAGAAAACCTTTCACCAAACAAAAGGAGCTGCTGAAAGAACTGAGAACCCTGACCCCAGTCCCAGCTAAATTCCCAGGAAGATTTAGGTCTTGTAGTTGTCCTGAGTTAGTGGACTATCTTGGCAAGTTTGCCATTGGCAGCATGAAAGGGATTGTGGACTCTTTGGAGGCTGCGAGGGAGCAAGCAGGAACAACATGAAACAGCAAATGTCAGGGAAGTCAGTAAGCCCTGAATCTTTTATGAGACCTTGGATATTCTGATCACAGCTCTGCTGGCACCGAGATTGGAATACAGATTATGGGAGGGAGCGTCTGTGACATGAGGCCCAGGCTTAAATCTTCCCAAGGTTTTAACGTGCCTTACCATATGAATATTTTGTTATTTTATTTGGCAGCGTTCCCGCAGGAGGCCAAGAAGGAGAATGTTGACTAAACCTGGGGTAGGGCAGATCTAGAGATGGGAGAGATAAGAATGGTATTGTGACTAATGAGACTAACACCACTGTGTGTGTCTGTGTGTGTGTGTGTGTGTGTGTGTGTGTGAGAGAGGGAGGGAGAGAGAGAGAGGCCTGAATCCTCTCTAATCCTGTCTCATATAAGGCCTGGATGCTAAAACTGCTAGAGCTGTTTATGCATTCAACTCAACTACTTAGTGAGAGGAAGGAGAGAGAATAAGAAGACCCCAGTGCTGAAATGAATTTATGCTTAAGAGCTTGTCTTGGGAATGCAAATGGGTTTAAGAATCTCCAAACTAAGACACTCCTTTTAGCAAAAGGAAAAAGAAAGAAAAAGAAGACTGAGGGACAGTGGGAAGATAAGAAAATAAAGATGTGCTGCTGCTGTGTGTGTGTGGGCGGCCTGTTTTCCTACTAAAATGGCATTGTAGGTATGCAAGTTCTAGTCTGGGTATTAGCTTAAGGTGGTTTAATTTCAAGTCAACAGGGATCAACATGAAGACTAGGAGCCAAGCAAATGCTTCAGATTATACCATCTTGGTTAGAGACCCTGCTTTAAGGCAAGAGTGTTGGCAGAGCATTAGAAAGCTGTAGGCACCCTGGAGCGTGCAGCGAAGACCATGGAGTGCTAGACTTCAGGGGGTTTTGCCAGAGCATGACTTGCAGTAGATTTGATAGCCTGGATTTTGCTTTTGCACACCTTTCCACATTTGGTAGGTCATGCTGTCTCAGAGACCATCTGCAAATGAGTTAGGTGAGACAGGGTGACTTTCAGTCTGATGGCAAGCCACAGAAGCAGAGGGGTATAGTGACTGAGTGACAGCAGAATCCTAGCAAAGCAGGAATCTGAACCAGAGGTCCTTGACAGCAGCCTCTTATTTGGTCAGAGGAGGGCGACTCCTGCTGCAGCTGTATGATAGGCAGATGGAGATGAACAAGGGATCGTCATTCATAAATAAGAACTATCCATCAGGTGATGGTTCTGTGTCAGGAACCAGGCTAAATGTTTTTAACATATATAATCTTTATAATGAATTTATAGTCCGGGTACTGCACTATGATTATGCCCATTTCAGAGATGGGGAAACTGAGGCTAAAGAAGTAGTTGAGACAGAGTTAGAAAATCTCAGACTTGAATTTAGGTTACATGCCAGGTACTTGGACTTGAACATCTGTCTGGGAGGGTTTGGGGATGAATGTATTTCTTCTTTCTTCTTTTCATATTGAGTCCTGAATGTCAGGTGCCATGCTAGGTGTCAAGGTATAGATGAAGGAAAACAGTGCCTAGTATTTTAGGTACTCACAGTCAGGGGGACACTCCAGCAAATCAGTGATGACAGTGGTATCATAGATGCTCCTAGAAGGCTGGACATGGTATTCATGGGGTCCAGGACACCACAGGTCAGCAATGCTCAGGGACAGTACGGCTGCAGTCCACCACCTTTGTTACAGTTTGGTACTTTCAAGGCTCCCCCATCCATCCGTTGTGTGACATTGAGAAAGCCAGCCTCCTTTCTAAGAAAGTGGAAGCATATCAGCAGGAGGTGGCTGTGGACAGAATGGGAAGCAGGCCCCCCGGAGAAGTGGGCCCAGCTGCTTGTTTCAGGAAATCCTCCAGTCTTGCTCACCCCAAATTGTGGAAGGGCAAAGCTGGGTCCATTGAAACAGAAAGAACAAGAAAACAAGAATAGAAAAAAGGGGGAGGGGACCTCTTTAAATTGAGTAAACAACTGCTGAGCCGACTCCTGAGTTCAGAGGTGGATTCTCATGTTTCCAGGACATTTTCAGATTCTGATGGCAATTAGGGAAAGGCCACTGTAACCTTGGAGCTGTGTTGGGGGCCTGAGCTGAAGACCACC
>NW_003852411.1:27015297-27023006 GCF_000181295.1 Otolemur garnettii | reverse complement strand
TGAGTGAACAGGGTAGTCGCTGGCTTCATACCCACAGCAGTGACCAGGGCTGAGCTGCCAGCAACGGAGACTTTTGCTGACCCAGCGGCAGACAAGGGAACCTTTTCACGAAAACTTTCATCACCATTCTTTCTTTTTGTCATGCCTTCCTCCCCCCACCAACCACCTCACCCCAGTTAGTTAGTCTGTAACAAGCCTGAGAAACGAGTCTGTCGCAAAAAAACATGAGGGGAAACCAGATTTTAGAAATTGCTTTCAGGACGCAAAATCCATACTTGCATGGGCTTGTCCTCCACAAGCTTAATCTTGGTTGATGTCTCCACGTGGAAGCTTAAAGGAAAAGATACAAACACTCCAATATTCAGTATGGGCTGTGGCGTGCTGAGTGCTGCTGCCTGCCGGACTCTGGGATGTGGCTCTTTGAGGAAGCATGGCTGTGTCGGGGGTGAGATCAGGGTGGGGTCAGCAGACAGGTAATTGAAACCCGAATTGGAGCTGAAGAGCAGAGAGAGCTGTCTTGGTTCCTTTTTACTGGTTGTTTTTTCCTCCCTGTGAGAGAATCAGAAGAGTCCCATCTGCCTTTTAGGGAAGGGTCGTGCTTGGTGCCTGGTGACATCTGGGGTAGGGGCCTTTTCATTATCCCACCCAGTATATCAAAGCATCTTAGGCATTAGAAACCAGGAAATAAAAAGGGGGATTTTAGAAAGAAAAAAGAAAAAAAAAAAAAAAACCCGAAAGCCTTGCTGCCAGCCGGGCAGCTCTCTCTCTGCTGTCGGCAGGCTGCTGCTACCCACTCGTTACAATTAAAATGAAGTGTCCGTCAGCGGCTATCTTCTCTGTGTGGCCCATATGTTTCTGAGCTGATACTGTCCGGATTATTCTGTTCGGGAAAACGATAACGGCTGTTTATAACCTTGGCAAAGACTGAGGCCTAATCAGGCTGGAGCACATTTTCACCGACTGGCTGATAACAGGCTGTTAGCAGCCTTATCGCTGGGGAGAGATAGGCCAAAATAAGCAGATCTGTGAGCACGGGAGCCCAATCGAGTGGTACACACTCTGGCCCCGGCTTTATTTTTAGGTTCCCTTTTCCCAGTTGATATCAGAAGGCCCAGAGGCTGGAGGTGGGGTGGATAGTAATGTGTGCCCCCTTGGGGGTCAGAGCGAGGCAGAGGGGATGTTAATCAACAGGAGAGGCGGAGGGTCAGCCCAGCTCCCAGTGCTCCCGGCTCCCTTCAAATGAGGGAAAACACGCGCAGGTCTTAGGAGACAAAGGAAGGGAGGCCCCTGTTTCCTGGCCTAGTGTGTGGGCTGGTCTCCTGTTGGGCTCAGCAGCTCTCTGCTGGGGGAGTCTCCTCCTCAGCAGGCAGGCAAAGGTGTGAGGGTTCTGAAGGGTTGATCTCTTCCCGCATTCTCTCCTGCTGTAGTGACTTTTGCTGTTTGTCCAAATCCGCTTTGCCTGGACATCTTCCTGGCATCCCTCCAGAATGAGTTTCCCTGCCTGACTCTTCGTCCTTACAACTTGCCTGCCCGCCAGGCGATTGAGGCTAAGAGGACAGAGGCACAGGCAGCTCCTTAAGTCCTGAGGTCTTTCCACTCTCCTTCCACTGATGGAGGCTCCAGGAGGCTGAAAACTGAGATCCCACTAAGTCATTCATTCCTCATGGATACTAAGCCCCTGGGTGGGGTTGTAAGTTTTCGGAGAGGTCCCAATGACTGCTTCTCGGTAAAGCCTTTAAGGAAAGGCTCTTTGAACTTGTGCTTATACAGTGATAGAAAAAAAGCCGTATCTGTAGCTAGCTTTTGTTTCTACGCCCAGTTCTCCAACATCTTGCCCCATGCGTGCTTCTAGAATAGTTATCTATGTGAGATAAGAAGGGGGTTTGGTATGTATTTGAGGTCAAACTAAGAGGTAAGATTCCAGTGGTGATAAGCAACAAATGTCATAAAAAGCGGTGGGGGGGGGGAGATTGACAGTGTTATTTGCATCAAACTGTGGAGTCCTGTATTTTGTCTGTGCATTCTGTAGAAACCCTCCCATCCTACAATATATTTGATTTACTCTCTGCTCTGTATCTGTCTGTCTGTCTCTCTCCACCCCTCTTTTCCCTTCCTCCCTTCCTTTCCTTGCCCTCTGCAGCTGCTGGATTCATGAGTCACTTTGTCTTCCTCAAAGAGTAGAATCAGGTGGTGGGAAAGAGGGTGAGGGGGATCCAAGCACAGGGGAGGGGGAGGCATTTTCAGGGGCACACAGATTGAAGTAGGCACAGAAGGCAGCAGAAAGCATTATTACCATTATCATGCTAATCTATTTACAAGGCCCCCTTTATTCGTTAATCATTGAATAGCAGAACTGTTCATACAGCCTGAAATAAGAACCACCTGTGCCTCTAGGACCACAAAATAAAAGTATTGAGGACAAATGATGTGTCAAACCAGGAAGGCAAAAACTAAATATAAATAAAAGGATTCAAATCTAATTCTTCTGTCACTTAGATCTTCACATACATGATTTTACAACTCGCACGTTGCAACGTGGCCAGCTGATTGGCAATTTAGGAGACATCATCTAAGCTCAGAGAACATCTTCTCTAGGGACGGTTCAACATTTAATGAAATTATTAAACACTCTGATTTTAAAAATCCAAACCAAGGTTTTCTTACGAGAACTTCAATTCTTCTTTCTGGAATTAAGTACTGATAAACTGAATAGAAATGATTTTGGTTAATGCCCTAGATGTACTGATTAACTCAATAAGGAAATCTTTTACATTATCCTCACAGAATTTGTAGTCATATAAAGAGCTAACGCTGAAAAGGACCTCACGTATGATCTAGTTCAAGGCTCTCATTGTCTATTAAACCTTTAATTAAGAGTTCTTTACACGTAGGCTAAGCCCCCATTTGTCACATTGCACATAGACGGGTTACATTATCTTTGGAGCAGTTATTCTTTCAGGGAGCAACATTGCTCTTGCAAACACTTATTACCCTGTGTTATAGATACTTAGCAGAGGCTGGAGGGAGCTGGAAGGAAGGGCTCCAGCTTTTTTTGCCATTCTTGCTAAGGTAGCAGACACACCACAGAAGGGGCGTGTTCTCATTTAGGCCTGAGCATCTCCTATGAAGAAATGCAACAGCGGCTAACAGGATGGACTATCTCCCATATTCCTTTAGGTAGGACTTGAATTCTCTAAATAACAATTCTCATTAAAATTCATTCCCTTTGTCAAGAGATTGAGTTCTTTAGTTCCAACCACCAAACCTTATTGTTCCCAAGTGTTAGAATTATATCATCTTAGAGCTGAAAGGACCCATTCTAAAGACCACCTCCTCCTGTTGTAGAAGAGGAAATTGAAGCCCCCAAGAGGGGACTGGATTTGACCAATGAGTCTGAACCAGGAATGGAACTAGGATATCCTACTTCTTAGCACAGTGCTTTTTCATCTTTTTTGATGACTTCATATTATGATTTAGTTATAGGACAAAGCATTTAAAATAAATCCCTTAACTGTCCATGCCATTGTTTATTCATCTGTAAAATGAGGATTGTAATTACCCAATTGATTTTTAAGTTCCTTGAGAGCTGGGACTGTGCCATCCATCTCATTATTTCCCAAGGTACCTAACTCATGGAGTGCTTTGCACACAGAGCTGCTCAATACATGTTGACTATTGAAAAGTTGAAGGAATGAGTGAATGTGATTTTTAATTGGACTTCTCCAGTGATGACTCTTTCATTAAATGATTTGTCTAAGGCACATCCTCAGCCATTCATTCCTTAAATGTCTTCCAGGGGAAGCAAACTACAGTGATGGTAATGTCTTTGGTAGTCTTCAGTACTGCAATTTGTAGTTGGTTGGTCACATAGACTTGAGGAGGCCTAGTGATCTTGAAGTGACCTGTGAGGTTCTCAGTAGCAGGAGTCAGTGCTTTCCTAGCTGCCCAAGGACCTTCTCCAGGGAATTGCTGTGACATCTTTCCATTTGTCTTAAAGAAAGAAGGAGGTGGGAACTTGTTCCCAGTTGTAGCTCAGTGCCTAGAATAACACCTGAGTCACAGTAGGTACTTAAAGAAATGAGTAACTGGTGAAGGTCGACTTTTGCTTGACTAGCTCATGCCTTCCACGGGCAAAACTGGACTGGATGACTGTTAAGTGTTTTTCCTAAAATATGATTCTGTGAATTATTTGAGCCAGGATAAACTCTTCTTCCTCAAAACATAAATTCTGCCAGTTCCTTATAAATCTGTATCTTTGGACCTATAGCTTGCCTTGCCAGGACCATTTGTATTCCAAGCCTCCTCTCATCCCCATACCATGAGATGATTGCCCACAAAGGCCTACTGCACACTTAGGCTTCTTCAAAGCAGCTATTCGGAAAGGTCAGGGTTTAAAGCAGAGCTATTATTTTGGTGGGGAGGTGGCAAGGAGGGTTAACAAAATTGCAGTTTTATTGCCTCTGACTTGCTTTTCAGAAGCACGTGACTGGCATATTTGGGTCATTAAATATAAAGACATTCTGCTTATGAATTATGCCAGCAAGATGTTTTCAGATCATACAAAAACGGTGTGTGTGGTGCCTGCCAAGTAGTGTTTTTATGTGTATGTCTCTGTACACACCACCCACTGATCTGTGTAAGGCAGTGGTACTGCACGCTAACACGGCATCATTCATTCTGAGATCTCAGAACCTTTCATAAACAGTCAGTCACTTAAGATTCTAGTGAGTTAAATAAATAATAAGATCCTTACCCTCTTGAAAAGAATATGAAACCTACATATTGAAAAATTAGGCAATTTAGCCCAAGGCAGAGTGAGCAGGGAAAGCATGACCTGGTGAGCCAGACCTAAGTGCCAGCAGCAAGAATTTTGATCTGTAA
This sequence comes from Otolemur garnettii, assembly GCF_000181295.1. Lineage (NCBI taxonomy): Eukaryota > Metazoa > Chordata > Mammalia > Primates > Galagidae > Otolemur > Otolemur garnettii. The sequence goes on along the minus strand of NW_003852411.1, from coordinate 27,018,125 downwards.
ACATTCTAATGATGGCAAATGGCAGTGTGGCCTTGAGAGGGGCTTTCAGTTGGTCTGCAAATTTTTATTCAGTAGCTGGTATGTGCCTGGTACTGAGCTAGAAACTATTAAAGAAAAAAAAAAAAAGACCAAAATATGTACCATACCTTTTTTTTTTTAACCAGACCTAAAAAGCATTTATTCAATTTGTTGAGCACATTCTAGGTGCCAGACAGTTCAATATGGAACATAATTAAAAAATTAAATGCTGGAATACAGTCAACATACAGTTTTGGAAGCAGAGAGCAGTTAAGTTTCAGGGCGATGGTGATAAGGAACTGATAGTTAAGAGAGGAGTTGGGCTGTGAATAGAAGAGGTGGGATTGGAGTCAGCAGAAGGTGGATTAATGGACAATACATTTGAGAAGAACCAAGTGGGCACAGGAAGAGTGGTTGGAAGGAGGATAGCATTTGTGTAGCAGTCCTGTGTTTTAGTTTTTGTACTAGTAAAAATAAAGGAAAGGAAACAATATTGGTTGCTAGGATGCTACCACTGGAAGGATAGCTGAGGGTGACTAGTGCGTTGATAGCTGCCAGGGTGAGATGTTCTGTGTTTGACATGGCACCGGCATTAAGGCTTTGGGTTTTATGGAAGCCTCTGTTTAACATGACATTGGAGATATTTCTTTTATCTGCGTGTTGTATGATATGATCAGAGTCAGTCTTTGGAAAGAGGAAGGTCCTTCTTGGCCACAGGGTGGATACAAAATAGTAAATGCAACCATATTGGGGAGGAATTTTCGGGTGTCCCAGTGGCCCTCCTCTGCCAGACTGAGCTCTGTCTAAGATTGTCAGGCAGGTGTTCAAATAAATAATGCAGCTAAAAATACTTCCAGCAGCAGCTGGGACTTCCTTAGCTTTGGGATGGTGGGAGTACAGCTTCTTAGCTACTTGGGCAGGTGTATGTTGGCTCCAAAAAGTTAGAACAAACACGCTCCAGACGCATCCCTACATGGACCGAAGCCTCGTTTCTGACGGAGAAACAAAACAAAGCATTTATTTCATTCAGCCTTGCCTAGAAACAGGTGTGCCTGGGCCGAAGGAATCAGAGGTAGAGCTCAAAAACAAACAAATTAATAGGCCTCCACCAGGGGGAGACTTTGGTTTCAGAGCAGTTAAGTGGCATTATGGTCTGCTCTCTGCCTAGGGCTTACTCATTCCTGACAAGTAGCACTCAGCATAACCTCACAAAGAGGGTGATCTAAGTTAACAGTCATAATAATGGTGATGCTTACTGCAATCACCATTTTTATTAAGCACTTACTAGGTGGCAGAGGTTGTATTTGTTGTTTTATTTAATCCTCGAGAGATATTAGGGTAGAAAATGTTATCTCCATTTTCTTAGATTCAGAAACTAAGGTTCAAGGCAGTTAAGTTCCTTGCCCAAGTACGGTAAGGTGCATTAAGTCTCAGAGTTGGAAGTCAGGTTCATGTGTACAAGTCTAACTCCCTAATTATGGAAACTTGAGTAAGAATGTGAACTTGCCAGAAATATGGCACATTTTACCTTCTTTGTTGACTCTAAACTTGCCATATATGCTAACACACATACATAATAAATCTTGTGGTCTTAGCATTGTGACATATTCAAGGTAATTTTAGAGATTATAGGTTGTTTTTAGCAAAAGGATCTGTCAACCTCCACCCTCCATGAAGACAGCCATGCCAAGGATGAAATCTTCTGCTGCCAGTTGAAGTATCTGATGAGGTCACATTTAGGAATTTTGAGGACATAACTCTGAGTGGTCAAGATATGGTGACCTTATTTTGGGTGCTGCTTCTGTAGGGCTAACTATTGTATGGGTGTGTCCAAGAGGAATATTTGATAGCCAGGAGTATGTAGGATTTGGGACAAATGTGTTTAAAACCATTTTACATGTTCACTGTGGTCATTGTCATCCCATGATGAGCTTTCTGTGGCAGTGACCTAGGAGTACATGAGTAGCCAAGCTCTGAATTGCCTGGGGATTGGGGCGAGGGCAGCTGACCTCTGCTACTGTGTCAAGCAAAGTGGATGCCAGAGGTTTGGGGGCCCAAGGCTGCCAGAGACTTTATATGAAGATGGTGGAGATAATACCAGACTCTTATCTTTGTAGTGGAAAGTAGTTTTGAAAAAGAAGTCTATTTCAGAATTTAAGAACAAACAAACAAACAAAAAAAAAACCCATAAAAATGTTTTGTGGCTTGCAAGTAAGGCATACTTTGGGTCATTTGAAACTGAGGTTGTAGTCCTATTTTTCCAGTGTTAGTAAATCCCCTTCCCCCAAGTTGAATCACACTTGGATTTACTGAAAGAGGAGGGGCTAACCCTCAGGATCTGGCCAAATGACAACTTTTGGTTGGCAACAAAAGTGTTTCAGAATTCTACTCAGCCTAGCTCACGGGCAGTGACCCCGTCAGATCTGATAAACTGAACAAGCTAGGGGCTACCAAGAGCTGCAGAGGAGACCCACACAGACAGCAGTGCTAGTTTGCGGGAGGGAACAAATGTTCGGGGCGGTGTAAGTGACTCAGTGATGAGCCATTTTTCTATCCATGCTCATTCAGGTTTAAATATGAGGTAGGGCGAGGATAAATTCTTCTGCCCGTGCTTCATCCTGTTGGGGAGAGGGCCGTTAGGAGGCTGTGGGGAATGTGAACTGTGATTCCACATGTAATGAAGATCTATGTCAAATACATAACCACAACCTGGAAAGCAGGAAGTGGTGGCCATTTTCACTTGGCCTGAGTATTTTAAAGCTTTAATTGGAGTTGTAAATGTCGTATGTACAGGAAGCCAGGGAGTAGGT
>NW_003852411.1:26996523-27012095 GCF_000181295.1 Otolemur garnettii | reverse complement strand
ATTTGGTTTTCAAGTATTCCTTGTTAATAGTAAGCATGAAATTTCTGGGGGGCAGTTGCTAAATCTGTCTCCCAGTCACGAGTTTATAAGAATAATGAACCTTCTACGCAGAGATTCAGAAATCAGCATTGAAAGGAACTTTAGAAATTATGAGCTCACTTCTGTCATTTTATAAATGCAACGATGGGGTAAGGGAACTTGTACCGTTTGACACCTGTCATGTACCAGGCCCTAGACTAGGCATCACACACAGATGACCTCTGAATAGTGAAGTGATCATGTCGGGCAGATTACAAGCTGCTGCTGAAACCCAGTCCCTTTCTAGTCACCAAAATGCATCTTCTTAAACCAAATACCCAAAGAAAGGGAGAGAGACTCAGTGCAGAGAAGTTTTTTGAGCTAACTCTTCAGAGGCTTGTGTTCCACTCTGCCTGCTCAGCTGGCCATGACTGTGGGGCCTTCCGGGAAGCTGGTACTGTGGCAGACAATGGGGGTGGACAGCATCGATGTGACTGAAGCATTGGCAGCCATCAAAGAGTTAATGTCAGATGAGCATGGGTGCTGGGCAAATGGAAGGGGTTGTGGGGAGAGACACACAGATGAAATGTCACACCCCTGGTCGTGCCATCTGACCATCTGAAGTTCTGTGCACCGTGGAAGGCCAAGAGACACATTCAGAGGAGCAGGGGCTTGTCTAAAATGATTCTTTCCTTTCTGCCTGGGCCAGCCAGGCAGCACAGCCCCGCGCTGCCTGAGGCCGAGGAAGACTCTGTTGCTATGCGCCGGAAGCCTAATTTTATTATTGCTCTCCCCTATTTAATGTCTGTCTCTCAGGCAGCTGGTGATGTTTTAATGAAGCTGGAATTGTATAGTCTGTAGCACTGGATAATCATAAGCTGCCGAGTCAGAATCAAATTAATAATTCATGAAATTAAAGTGTATAATTAATTTGAACCGTGCAGATGAGAAGAAGGGCCAGAGCCCACTGCCTGGAAGGAGCTGAAGTGTGGGGAGTGTTGACTGAACTCGGCTTCCATTCCCAAACAGTGGAAATCTGCATGCAGGTTGGGCGTAGCAAGTCTGGGGGTCTGTCTGCACACGCGTGTTTCCCTGAATCAAGGTGCTTTCACCTAAAACGTGGAATGACTTTCTTTGAAGTTCAGAAGCATTCTAATTGGTTTCGATTCACCCTCCTTTGCCCTAGAAGAATCTTGTTTGAAAGGGAAATGAGATTTGTCACATGTTACTGGGTTACAGATCTCTGGAGCATTTGGGTCCCGTAGAAAGTGCCATCAGAATCTTCACTCTTTTCTGTGGTTCACAAGTACGTAAATGAGACCCCCAAATGCAGGCCCTCTATTGCGTTTCCCCACCCATGGATTTCTTACCAGAAGCACGCTCACATCCCCTCTCTCTCTCTCTCTCTCTCTCTCTCTCTCATCTATACACCACAGACATACACATACAAACAGCAAATACCAATGACTTCCTCTGGACAGTGGTAATGACACGTTTCATGTCCAGTTTCTTATTTTTCCTCACAGATAGCCTTTGTGATAGCTGCAGAAGAATACTTTTTAGTGCCATTTTAGTAGCAGCAAAGTGCAGGGAAAGCAACCTGAGTGCCTCATTCAGGTGGGAACCGCTCTGTAAATTTCTAAACCATCTGCCTTTCTCGAGTTCCCCTCCCCTCCTGCTAGGTGCAGGAGGCAGGGGTTCTGCTCCTCACTGGTGCCGTTTATGTCACTTGCGAGGTGTTTGCCACAGACTCTGCAGACATTTGCTGGGCTCCCTTTCTTGGGAGAGCATGGTAAGGAGGCCTGTACAGATGGGTCCTTTCTTGGTTTTTGAATGATGAATGCTGTCGCGCCATAGTAAACAGAGGGATCTTCGGGTTATCCTTTTCATTAGAAAATCCCTTCTAGCGTTTAAGCCTCCTAAACATGGCAGCTTCCTCCCCCGGTAGACTCGCAGAGAATGAGAAGGCAAAACAGGAGTCTGCCATTGTCCATTTCTCTTTGTCAGGCCTTTGAGACTTCTTGTTCTAAAGGGAGAAATGGCTGGAAGCCGTGATACAGACTAATGATGCAGAAGCCCCCAAAGGTTTGGGTTGAATTGAGGCTCAGCTGACTTCACATTTTCAGGTTTCCGAATGTTGATTTGTCCTTCCCAGAAAGGGTTTCCCTGTCTGCCTCTTTGTTCACACACTTAACCAGAAGCCCCAGGAGGAGGCTGGACCCGTGAGATAGCGCTCAGGCTTCCAGGGCTCACATGCAGCCGTGTTCTGCACACCAGCCCCTCGCCTCCTCCTCGGATCTGCTTGCTTCCCTCACTTGCTTCTGCTGGCATGGCCTCACCTTCCGTAGCAGCTCTCAGTTTGCCCACAGGTAGGGTTTCAGCTACTGATATTCTGCCAAACTAGCGGATTACCCATAAACGCATCTCTGGGTTCTGTTTTGCTCCCAGCGATTTTTAAACCATTGCCGGTCCAGCATTCTCAGACTAACACACACAAATCAGGAACATTTGATGCCAACCCATACCCAGTGCATTTCAGGGCAGAAAATTATGGTCCTGTAATATGTCTGACTTCCTGTCTTCAAGGCACTTGGCTTACATGACTATGTCCTCACTGTGAGGTAGTTATCCATCATTTTTGAGCAAGAAAGCCAAGATAGAAATAAGTAACTTGCCAAGACAACTAGAATGGTTGACACCATGGTGGGATTTATTGTTGGTAGTGGAGTCTGTGATGACCCCAGGGTTTGGTGAACTACCTCAGAGCTTCTGGAATTTCCTTCTCTTGTGTTCAATTGGAAGTTTTTGACTTCCCTGGGTGAATTAGGTGTTATCTTACTGGAGATGTATTATACTATATAGTTTCTCATGTAACCATTTCCACCTGAAGAGTTTAGTATGTTTTCAACAGGATTAAAAGTGAGTTTCTCTTTTTACATACAAACATTTGGTCAACCTACAGTTGCCTCCTTCTGGGAACAGAATTTCTCTGATTCAAATATGTTGATTAAAATTTACAGGCCAGATAGGGGCAGGGGCTAAAGCAGGTAGAGCCTGAGCTGAGGAGTTGGAGACCAGCCTGAGCAAGAGCGAGAGCTCCATCTCTACCAAGAATAGAAAACCAGTAGGTATTTTGGGAGGTGCCTGTAGTCTCAGGTACTCAGAATCTGAGGGAAGAGGATTGCTTGAGCCCAAGAGTTGGAGGTTGCTGTGAGTTATGATGCCAAGGCACTCTACCCAGGGCAACAACAGAGGGAGACTCTGTCTCCCAAATAAATAAATAAATAAATGTAATTACAAGGACTATTTTTTTTTTCTTTTCTGTAAATGGAAGGGGCAGAATGGGAATGATGGTTCCTCAGTCTACTTGTATGTCACCTACTTTTATGGCCCTGTTGGTACAGGTATTTTAATCAGTTATTAGCTGAGATCGCCATATGATCAATTAAATCAACCATGTGGCATTCAGCCGTACATATGGCTGGAACCCATGAATTAACCAAAACAACCTGGTCACATCTGGGCATGTGAACAGATGCATGCTGAAGCCATAGCAGGAAATTGCATACAATTGTGAGCGCGGCCGCTTATGAAATAGAGGTCTATAGAGTATAAAATGGTGTTTAGAAAGTCTTTGGGGAAGAGAAGTATTTATTTCCTAAAACGTATTTACTAGGAAAAGTAGTCCTGTCCCTCGCACTGTGAAATAGTTCTACAGTCCTGGAAAAAAATAGTTCTGATGCACATCGAGGGGCTCTAGCAGCACATCTGGAGCATCACAGTTCTGGAGGCCTGGGTAGGTAAGCGACATTGTGGGAGCACCTTTGTGTAGGGCAGAGTTGGGGCTCAGAACTTGCTTTAATGTTCTTCTCCCCAGAGAGACTCACTAGTGCTTCCATAATGCGGGCAGAAGCCTCTGCTTTAGTTTTTTGGGTTCCCTCCAGCTGCTCCTTTTGATCTCTTCATTTTAGTCAGATGCTTGAGCAATGCAATATGGTGTTATGGTTTTGCTAGAGCTCAACACCAAGCTTTAGCTTTATTAAGTTACAGACCCCTAAGAATGAAGATTTGGATCCTTCAACAGCTCCTGAATGAGTTATTGCACTCACCCTTTGGCATGCACATAATGAACATGTAATCAAATTTAGAAATTAACTTCTTTAATTTATGTATTTGTTTAATGTGTGATCTTAGAAAATCTCTACAATTCTGCTGTTTTTGATTGCAAGATTCTAAAAGACAGGGTCTATTGTCTGTGTAGTTTTATTTGTCACTCACTGTGTTATACTAATAAAACCACATTTGGTTATAATTCAGAGGAGGAATAATTCTTATTTAGGGTATTTTAATAAAGCACATTTTGTAAGAACTAGTATAGTTTAGAAAATAAGTGAGGAAATAAACTTCATTTGTGGTTCTATAATTTGGAGCAGAGAGTTATAATTGTTTTGGGTAGATCTGTCCCACCTCATTCATTCATATAATGGCAATGGTTTTTTAAGTCTTAAGGTTTAGGGATTCAGTTTGAGTGTTACACACCAGCAACGATAAGGGGGATTGGGTTTGGGGCAAAAGCAACAACTTCTCAGGCACTGGCAAAAACTCATGGCCCCTGTACTTTGTCTTGAGAAGTAAGTTCCTTTGCTTTTGTTGGCTGCTAAAATTGGGACGCGGGTACATGGTATATGGGCTTCTTTTTGTTTGACCTCCAGAGATCTTTGTCCCATCCTCTAGGTCAACAGTCAGTACTGCCTTCCCCCTACCTGTAAGTAAGGAATACTTGTGAAAAGTTGTCTCTGCCTGGTTTGAGGGGGAATGACTTGTCTGGATTTGTGTTCTCCCTTCCTCACCTGCTAAAATGTAAGAAAAGTGGAGCTAGGTCCTTCTTATCTATTCCGGTGGAAACTGGTATGGCTGTGGTTAAGATAGGTGAACCACGTCAAGTCTTGCTTCTTGGAGAATGAATAAATGTTGAAGAGATTGTGCACAAATGTGCCCCCATTTCCTGTGCAAACCCACAATTTACTTGTTTCCCAATTGGGTAGAGGTAATTTATAATTTTTAGAAATTATTTGTTGTCATTATAACATTTCGCCACAGGCAGCAGATAGCCCATTATTCAGAATTATAACGTATTTGATTTAGACAGGGCCAGAATAATGAAATTGGAGGAAATGCAGAAAATATGGGTATTAATGTTAACTACACATACTTTACTCAACAGAAGGAGGGAAGCTTTCTCAGCCAAAGAATTGTTTATTTTCCCCCAAATGCATATATATATATATATATATTTTTTTTTTTTTTTTTCATCCAGGGCCTCTGGTTTATAACTTAACAACACTGGTTGAGTAATTTTTAACTGCAGGATACATCTCTTTCCCAATCCCCACCCACCACAACATATTTCAGTTTAAATGGCCTGTTATTTTTCTTCATAGAGCTGTGTCTCTGCATGGGTGAGAACTACAAAACCAGCCAGGAGGAATTTGATATGCCAAGTGGGTCAGCTCATTATAACTTCTAGGAAACCACAGGATGATTGTGGGGTTCCTGCTGGTAGGCTCCTTAGCATTGTGTTAGGTGTTTATACTCTTCCTCATTCAACTTTAGAGTACATTTTATAGGACTTCTGAATAAAGGGGGTGGGCATCCACTTTTAAGCAGAATTTTCCAGGAATACTTGGTGACTAACCTTAGAGGTTTAAAAAAGCAAAAATAAAAATATGTGGTTAAATTTTTACAGTGAGTAGAAAATTAATCTTAGTCTGTATCAAATTATTAGAGTAGCTTTACTGATAAGCAGTGTTTTCCCCAAATGATTTCCTACTGGTCTACTCACTGTGAAAGGGTCAGATTTGGCCTAGGGAATTACCTTTTGCCGTTTATCGATATGCTTATATTTATGCTTTCATTTTTTTCTTCTTCTTTTCTTTCCTTTGTCATCAACATAATTTATTAAGAATTTTTATATATGAAGGTAGCAATAGGTTGGGCCAGCATTGTAGGAATTTACAAATTAACATATGCTTTTAATATAGAGATCATTAGGCTTTCAAAGGTATTGTATAAATGTTTACATAATAGTATGTAAATATAACATATATGTAAATACAGTATATATTTAAGTATATCCTTGATAGGAAACACTTATTTGGCCTTTACTATAGGCATTTGCCTGGCACTATCCTCAGCACTTTTCAGCTGGTTTATTTAATCTTTTAAGAGATAGATATAATTATTATCTTTTACAGTTAAGGAACCTGAAACCTGGAGACGTTAACCAGCTTGCCCAAGGTCACACAGCCCGCAAGTGGCATATTTAATTAGCCTAGGCAGTCTGGCTCAAGAGTCTTTACCTTCACCTAGTACACTGTGCTGCTTCTCAGTAAAGGTATAATAAGCAAAGGATAGATAATACAAATAATTATAACAATAATTAATATTATTATAAGTGTACATTACTGAATATTTCCTATGCACCAAACATCTTGCCAAACATTTTACATTTATAGTCTCATGTAATCCTCTGAATAACTCGGTGGTGTTGTTACTTCAAATACAGCAGAACCTCCATTATTGACCACCTCCCTACATTCACCACCTTCTTAATTTGACCTAATCTTCACAGACCAGACATGCACTACATGGACGTATCAGTACAGTAGGCCGAGTTCCTCCTGTTGACCACTTCCTATGTTGACCAGTTTGTTACAGTCTCTTGGGTGGTCAATTTACAGAAGTTCTACTGAATTTAGAAGACACTTAGCTTCTAGATCCTCTCCATGTTATACAGCTGGGAAAGAGTAAAGCCACTTGTTGGGGGTAAATCCCAGAGGACAGTTGAAGGCCACAAGTAAGTCCATGTGCAAAGGAGGTCAGGGATGGCAGGTTGATGAGCTGGGTGGAATGTGGAGTTAGTGAATCCACCTGCTGAATCCTAGTGAATCCACCTCGTGTTTACCAGTCAATTCTAACCTGTGCCATGGACACAACCACTGACTGTCCGTCTGTCCCAGAGTTGACGGCATAGATGAGGAAAGAGAGTGGAGTGGACCAGATAAATTACCTGAACCAGATAAGTTACCTTGCAGTGGAGTGGACCAGATAAGTTACCTGAAGCTTGTGACTTGTCTGTGACCTGGAGATGCTGCCATGTGCCCAGAATCCAGTCCCATGGATGTCCCGATCTCTCTAGCACATGCCTTGGGAGTAGGAGATGTGGGTCTTGGGGTAGCTCTGCACATGGTGAGAGCGAAACCATCATCACTTTCTTATCCTTCATCCTATAATATAGTTGGATGTAGGATTTGGGCAGGATGTAGTTCCCTCCTCTCAACTTTTACCCCAGACCCATCTAATCCCCCTGACACACTTCAACACTCTCCAGCACCAGCCCTCACTGAAAGGTTTTACAAAGCAAAGGGACCTAGCATTCTCCCTGTTCTCTTTGCCTTAGCTACCACATCCAAACTGGGATCTAACCAACCTTTGGTTGCAGATCAGGCTCCAAGATTCAGATCCCCTGAAAAGTTCTCTTTGTAAGCTTGGTCAAGACCAGAGAAGAGGCAAGCATGCAAAGTCAAACATACTCCATCAGCTCTGTCCCCTTGGTGCTTAAGAAGCAACTGTAATAACTATTTTCTTCTTTCGTGTTATTTTGCCAATTTTTCTCTCCTTTTAAGATTTGTCAGGCTGGGTGCAATGGCTCACACCTGTAATCCTAGGACTCTGGGAGGCCAAAATGGGTAGATTTCTTGAGCTCAGGAATTTGAGACTAACCTGAGCAAGAGCAAGACCCTGTCTCGACCAAATGTAGAAAAAACTAGCTGGTTGTGGTGGGTCCACCTGTAGTCCCAGCTACTCGGGTGGCCGAGGCAAGAGAATCACTTGAGCCCAAGAGTTTGAGGTTGCTGTGATCTGTGATAATGCTCCTGCACCCTACCCAGTGTGACAGAGTGAGACTCTGTCTCCCCCAAAACAAACAAACAAACAAAAAAACAAAAAAACTGTCATCACTTTTCTCTGGATAGTGACATTTTGGGCAGCTTTAATTTTTATCATCATATCTTACTACATGTTCAAGTTTTCCTTAATGGACATGTATTTCTTTGTTTAATGTGTAAAACCACACTGCGTGGACATGCATTATGCATGTAGCATGCATGAGAATGAGGTCAGAAAAATGGAGGACTCCAGTATGTTTTGCCAGTGTATTTTTCTGTGTGTGTGTTCGTGTGTGCATGTGAGCACACACGCATGCTTGTGTATATGTTTGTGACCTACAGGCCACAGATCTTCCAGAGGCTGGGTTTTTTCTCTCTCTGTAGGACCTAGGGACTTCTCTCCAGGAGGAAGACCCACTTGACCTGTTTGTGCAAGTGTCTTTTGCTGTTTTTCCTGCTCTCTGCTTCTCTACCCTATCAGACATGTTAATGGCTCATCTCATCTTCTCTTTTCACCAGCTTAAAAAAAAAAACGAAAAAACAAAAAACTCTCGCTTGGCTTCTCTTCTGATTTCAGCCTGTCACTTGATGAGGTCCCTGCTATTTATATTTTTGTTTGTTAGGAGGGAGGGGGGAAACATATAAATAAAGCCCAGGCAAACCCAACCACCCTGCTGGATATGAAGGGACTCCCTCATCTTGTGGCAGCAGGGCTGCCTAACTGGTAGTTAAGCAGGGACCAAGAGGTCCGCACTGTGAATGCCGTTGAAAGGGTTACTGGGAAATGCAAACAAAAACAACATGCAAATGAGGCTTCCAGCAACAGGTAGACTTAATCAGATGCTGTCAGATGAATTCAGCATCTCCCCGATTGTCGCCTCTCTTTGCCTCCCATTCGGAAGCCCTCATCTGCTCCAGATGTGGTTTAATTTACTGCGACTTGGCTAATTACTGTAATTAAGGATTAATTACTGTTAATTACTTTCACATAAACTCAACGCCAGTCAAAGAGCGGAGCCTTATGAAGTCTGCCACAGAAGTGAGTACAGGCTCGGCGGCCTGTGTGAGCTCTGCAGGTCTCTCTGTGTTGCCTGGGCCCCTGCCACCGTGAAGCTTCCTGACCTTCCAGCATCACCAGCGGGATGGGAAGCCAAAGGTTTGAGAAGGGTCAGCGCCCAGGCCCTCAGAGTGCATCAACTACCAGGCACTTCCATTCACAGTGGGCAGCCAGAGAGACAGGGACAGTGTTGGGGAGAGGGCCTGGGCAAACTCAGCAGCTATGTGCACACTTCCAGCCTTTCCCAGGGAGTGCAGGAGCCAGTCTTGTCTTCTCTCTCTGTTGGCTTTGTGCGCTGGTAGGATGCTGAAATATGGGAGATGTTGGCCCCAGGTAACTGGAACAAAAAGAAACCAAGGACTGGAAACCAGTACCAGGTCACTATTTCTTTCTGACTACCCCTTCTCCAAACATAGTCTTATTTTTTGAAGTAAGAAATGGATAAAGGATGGTTAAGCACATGGCGTGTACCTAATTATACAAATGTGAGGATTACTGCCACCCTGAGTAACTGATCTCCAGCATCACCTGGGCTTTCAGCTCTGCCAGTCAGTGCTTTCACTTGTGCTAGAGAAGCTAGTGACTTCTGTGACTAGTAAAACTGTTTCCCTCTCCTTGAGTCATAAAGTCAACTCCTCGCAGCAGACGACATTGCCTTCTAGTTCATGAAGAGCATCGAAGCCCTTCCTTGTGACCTCTCCCATCTCCCCCACGCGTCTGGGTGCGTCCTTTCTTCCCCTCTTCTTTCTCAGTGAGGTGTATCTCTTTCCTGTATGGAGGTGATTCTTCTCCCCTTGTCTCTTAAACTAGCCTCCTCTCTTTTCGGGTTCTTCAGTTACTGTCACTCTCTTTGCTGCTTCCTTCCCTGTGCTCCAGGGACACTCTCTTCCAACCTGCAGAACTTAGAAAAACCTTCCCTTGATGTGTCTTCATTCTTCTCAGCCATGCGCCGTCTCTCCCTTCTTTATATCATTCAAATTCTCAGAGACGGAAGTTCCTCAACCCACGTGAATCTTCCTTTGTCTCCCTCTCTGATGCTTTTCTAGTTGCGTAATGCAATGTGTGTTCTTCAATCCATAATTTATTGAACCTCTTTCTTAACTGTATTTGACACTTTTCTTCATGACTTCTTAGAAGGTCTGTTCTCTTGGCCTCTCTTCCCCTTAATGGACATCTTCTTCACCAGGTCCTAAGATACTGGTGTTTTTCATCAAGCTCTGACCTCCAATTGGCTATGTGTGGATGTCCTTCTACTCCCTTACTTACTGAAGGCTCCGGTTACTCTCAGGGTGTTTGTGACTCCCCCGCTAGACTAAGAACTCTTTGATGTCAGGCCACGTGTCTCTTTCACTGTTGTATTCCACAAAGACATAACACCACCATCAGTACAGTGGGTGCCTTCTGCTTGCTAGACCATGGAACCCTAGGTCACTTGTACACCTGGGCGTCCACCAAGCAACTTTCTTGGGCCTTCCTTGTTTTCTTGGCTGTTTCTACCCTAATACAGGAGGATTTTGTCTGTTGGGAGTGAGGTAGGTCTTCGTGTCATTTAAGGACATTCTAGGACATGATTATTTCAAAGTGAGGTTCCCAAGAAGGTCTTCTTGATAGTAAAATTCCAAACAGTATATTTTTATTATGTAAAAGGAACAACGGGCATACTACGTAGTATGTTTTGGTTCTGTACACTACCACCCATTTACAAAAGGTAATTTGCATGTAAGAAAGGCCGTCTTCATATTGACTTGTTGATAAAGCTCACGGGTAGAAGAAACCTTCATTTAGGACCAAAGAGATGTTGAAATTCACTTTTTAACATCTCCAATTGAAATTTTTAATACATTTTCAAAATCGAACATCCTTATGTTTGAGTCAATCATAAATGAAATTTTAAATTTTATTAAGTACTTTTAAATTTTAACACACTAAAGGAAAAATAACTTTTACATGATTAAACTCTTGAGTTTTTTACATAGACCTTTTTGTGCTTTTTTTTTTCTTGCTTGCTGAGTCCACAGAAATTTTTTACTAATTTTTGTCCTTGGTTGGCTTGTTTGGAAATGGATTATTTAGCATACATCTGCATGTATTTACTCACTATATATTGCTGTTTTGTGTAAGTGTGGATTCATTTTGTACGTGTGGTCTATATTTTTGTCTGCTGATTATGATTTTAACATCTTCTGCTGCATGTGATTTTACCTGGTTGTGCACTTGACACACAGTACACACACACTAAATTCTACTATTCTGTACTTTGAAGTCATCTACACTCTCGTTTTCTCCTAGAATTTAGTTGTAGAAGTGTATTACTGAATGTTTAGATTCCCAGGAATGGTTTGAAGGAAGTATTTCTTATACTCCATGAACCAGAATCAACTTCAGTGAATAACTCATTTGCATTTTTAAAATACAGAAAATATCAAAACTGAAATGCCAAATTAGTTTGCTACATTCTATTATTTCTTATCTGAATAATTAATTCACGATGTGGATTGCTCCTTTAAAGTGATTTTGTTTTGCAAATTATATCCTGCCATCAGATAGGGTGCTTACTGATACTCACTAAGTACTAAATTATGAAGTTGAAGATTATTTTTTCCCAGTATATGAAATGGACATAATGTAAGTTGTTCCCTTAACATTTGTGGAATGCCTGCTGCATGTCACACACAGTTCTAGGCCCTGAGGATCACATGGTATTAAATTGTCTACAGTGATGAAAATTAATAACATACCATTATGATGAGTAACAAATATTGCTTGACATATTTAATGCTTTTTTCTCTGTGGCCATATTTACTTATGTGCCTGGACAGCATGGAAGGGGAGAGGAACGGAAAGATGAAATTTTATATGACAGTACTGTGATCTGGAAAGGGAATGTGCATGTACTACCTTTCTGACAATGACTTTAGAAATCACTCCAAAGTAACGAGATGTGAAATGAAGAGATACATGGCTTATTATTTTCCAAACTGGATAGCAGGAGCTATAGACACGAGGTGAAAAGTGAAACAGAACACACCAAATGCTTCTATCATGCATTCACACGATCACAAAAATCTCCTGCTAAAATTGAACGTAAATGTTCCATTTGTTTGATTACGTGTATTATTCAGTTATTGACACTGTATCACATATGACTATCTATGCACTATAGGGTTAGCTTATCTATATTCTAGTTATAATTGTATTTCATATTTTTGTCATCACAATTATTTGAAAAAAACTATGGCTTTTATAAAATGAAGTGTTTAGATGTAAGTATCCACTGAACAGTTGGCCACATGAAATTTTATGGACTGCTTAAAGAGGCCAAAAAAAAAAAAATGTGCAAAGGACACATAGTCAGTGTATACCTCCATCTATGAGATATATGTGTTTCTGATCTCACATCGTTATTGTAAATATACCGTAGACTGTATGTGTCTGTATGTGTGCACTTCCCTCCATGCACGCGGGATCGTGGAGTTGTGCATAAGAGCTGGGGATGGTGGGAACAAAGCTGAGAAGAAAGCAATTGAGAAAGAGGAAGGAGGAAAGAGAATAGTAGTGATTAAGCCAGCATTGTTCCGTGCAGATCGCCGGCTGCCTGCTATTGTTTTCCAGCATTTGGAGATGAAACATATTCATTTAGCTTTCAGAACGAATGGCTTTAATAAGGGCAGAGCGGAGAGGTGGGGTAACACTGATGACTGGAGAGGCCCATCAAGGCTCCCCCTAAGGCCATTCCTTCAGTGCCCAGGACCACATGACCATTAACTCTGCAATCAGGACAAGTTTTCAACATTCCGGGGTATCTTTCAATGGCAGAAAAGACTCATTTGGAGTCAAGGGGAGATGTATATCAGCAGTAATTGGATTCTGGCCAGCACTCTTAGGACAGCATCATCTATGGAGAAGGAACAGGGAGGGGCAGGACTCAGCACAGGGGGTGGGATTCAAGCCCCAGCCAAGAGAGCAGCGGTAACCACAGGTCACGGGCTGGGTGAACGCTGTGGGTTTGGTTTGCCCAGGAGTCAGCATGGCCTGTCTGTGGGTGTAAGTGATCCTCCATGTCCAGCAGAAGCAGATTTCTGAATATCCTGCAGGACAGAACTTTGGGCTCAAAAGATGAGGCCGCCCTGGTTGCGCTCGACTAGACAAAGCTATAGAAGGCTTGCGAGCGCCTCTTCCTGCTGCCCCTCTCCCCTCCCTTCCCTCTGACTACTTCATTACAATCTGCCTTGGGCCGGAATCGCCCTGCTTAAGCCTCAAATCATTATAATTACCATTATTAGAAATAGCTGCGGGGGAGGCGCGGGAACACCAAGTAAAAATGTGTGAGTGTGTCCGCCGGCCCTGGAATCACTCCTTTTGAGCTCAAGGGACCACAAAGCATGAGGGTTCCACCAAAGCCAGCGGATGCGACGGCTGTCAGCTCCACTCACCCCACCTGTCAAGAGGGGGATGCAGTGGGGTTCATTTTTTTAATTGACACCTTCCTCTCTCATGCCACGCTCTCTCATCTCAACCTAATTCCTCCTTTCATCTTCCTTCTTTTCTCTGAGAAAAATCCATTCCTCTGCTACTTGAATAAAGAAAAGGGAAAAGCCACATATGAGGAACAATGACATTTGTATTATCCTCCAGAAAATACACAGATTTTAACAGGGGCACAAGTCAGGAAATGCACCAAAGTCAGGGAAATAATTGTCAAGCAGACATGAGTCAGACAAGACGGACAGATGGAGGAGAGAGACTGGGAAAGAAAGACCAGTCAGTAAAACAGGGTGCAAGGAAAGGAGGGAGGAGAGAAAAGCCCGTGTGAGTATCAGAGGGGGACGGAGGTAGAGGAGAGATGGTGGAAAAGATCATTTCTCCTGGTCTAATTTACCTGTAGTCATTCCTTAAATGAAGCCTGGAGTTTCTCTCTGTTGAAAGGGAATAGAGTGGGAATATGGGGAAGCCAGGAAGTAGATAGTATGGGAATGTGCCTTTGATTTTCCGTTTATAGGAAGTACTTTCTGTAGGTGTGCAGGACGGATGACGCGGTGAAATGGATGCAGTGCTGCAGACAGATTCAAGGAGACACGGGAGAAAGGTGTGTGTCTGGTGGATTCCACCGAGCAGCGCTGCCTGCCTTGACCTTTAGCAGTTCTGCGATCACGACCTAACACTGCCCTGATGGCGGAACTCCACTGGGAGAGCGCCTTCCATGAGCCTTGGGCTGATAAACTCTTCATGTCTCCCAGTGATCATTCATTTGAAGCTATATTGACACCAATCACCTTTAACATTTGTAGCATTTAAAGACGAATGGGATCAGCCCTCCAAATCAAGACATGAACTAGGATTGAAATTAGGAAAACGTATCAGAATTTTTCAGCAATTGCTATCTTTTGTTTTTATTTTTGATCAATTCGAGGTATAGTTTACATGAATAAACACACCTATTTTAAGTGTACAGTTTGGTGAGTTTTAACAAAAATAGCATTTTTCCTTTCCCAGCCACAACCCCAGTCGAGATAGAGAACATTTCTGTCGCACCAAAAAACTTCTCCCGTGGGCCTTTATAATCAAACTCCCACCCTACCACCAGCCCTGGTACCTGAGTATCATGGATCTTTCTGTCACTATAGATTAGCTCTCCTAGAATTTCATTCTGTAAATGAAATAATATAGAATATAGTCTTTTGTGCCATGCTTCTTACACATATATGCACAGGACAGGCACACATATACACATATATGTGTGTATATGTATGTGAATATATATACACACATATATATTCTAAATAATGATGGGTTTTTTAAAAATATTTTTATAGTAATTTTCTTTCTATACATACCATTTTATTTATTTATTTATTTATTTATTTTTGAGTTGTTACTCTTTTTTGGCGAGGTGTGGGTTTGAGCACTCATACTCGGGCGGATGGGGGAGGCGCCCTACCCTTTTGAGCCACAGGTGCCGCCCATAATGATGGTTTTAAACATGCATCCCCATGTTGCTTGCCTTAGTGGTTTGTTCCTTTGTTGCTGAGCAATATTTCACTGTGGGAATATACCACAATTTATATATCCGTTTTTCCATTGACAGACATTTGAATCATTTACAGTTTGGGGCTTTATAAAAAAAGATACTATGAACATTTGTATACAAATGTCTCCTTGTGCATGGCATATATTTTTGCTCCTCTTAGACAAACACCTAGGACTTGTATTCCCCCCAAATATATATATATATTTAATTTCATAAAAATTACCAAACTGTTTTCCAAGGCTGTTATACCTCTAGCTCTCTTTAAATGAGGCCATACCATCTTTTTCACACGGGTGGAAATGAGATGACCTATGACAGACAGTGAAAGAAATAGATGTGGCCATCCTACAGGGGTTCTTGTTATGTTAAAGCCATTCTCTCTTGCAGAGCTATCTTTTTGCTCAGATGAATAGTTCAAATTATTTCATTTTAAAAAGATAAGTGGTATTGGAATAAAACCTTTCCTGAAATCTGTAGATCTTTATCATTAGATGATCTAATTGACTTGTACCTTTTTCCCCCC
>NW_003852411.1:26992523-26995462 GCF_000181295.1 Otolemur garnettii | reverse complement strand
TCCTTCTCATGTGCACTAAACGGGCTGCACACTCCACTCCCTGCCTTTAAGTAAATAATCACGCCATAAAGCTCAAGAAATATTTAGTTGTGGGTTTTATTTTTCCACCCCGGCGGCTGATGTGTTACCTAGCAGGCTGTATTCTACACAGTGCTTGGTTCTCTCTCACAGCTTGTGGTAAGCGAAATTATTCCAAGATTCAATGAATACCTGCTATTGAGGGCTTCCCTAACCATCCAAACTGGTCTTTTGTTAGTGGTTATTGAGAGGATTGTCACAGCCATTGACCTACGCAATTTTACTTCAAAAGAAGTGAGCATTTCTCTTTCCCTTTCATTTCTAAAAGCAGATATGGCAATTTGCTTAAATTGCTGTCTTTAAAAGTTTAGATGATTATACTTTTTTTTCACTCTTGCCTTTTTCCTTCCTTTTCATTTAAGCAGCACAGTGCCGTCTCTGTTTCTGGGATTGGACACAATGCCACAATACTGGAGCCGCTCACCTTGTAGACTTAGGCACAGGGCAAGATAGGTTATGTGTTAAGGCCTTTCGATCCGAAGAAGAAACAGAATTTCATATAAAGTGGGAAGAGGAATTAAAAGGTGCCCGCGAAGGACTAGGAGTGGGGATGCAGAAAAGAGTGGATTGATGACGAAGGTCCTCCAGAATTGATGTGATTCCACTGTGTGCTTTTACTCTTCCAAAGGATGCTACCCAGATTTTCAGTATTATAAATTGTAATTTCTGTTAACAGGCAGCCTCAAAGCAGCCAAACCCACTCTTACAAGTAAAATGTATTTCAGGTCCAAAACTGAAGCAACAGTAACCTAGTGCATCATATGGTCTTATGCTTCTGTCATTTAAATATGGCATCCACACAAGGAAGTAACCACGGAAATGGTCTGTGTGTCCCTGTTGACCATGCTGATGGGACGGTAGCCAGCCTTTTGTTTCTTTCTTTTTCACTGTACTGCTCTAATAAATGGTAAGCGTGCTTTAATAAGTCCCCTGGCCACCATCACAGTTATGATCTCTAGACACAGACTGCTATGTGAGACCGATGTCCTAGGAGGTAGGAGTCAGCATGTAGGCTGGTGTGTGTGTGTGTACGTTTGTGTGTGTGCATGTGATTTATGAACCACAGAAGCCACAGTGAAATCCTAGGGTAAAAATCACCTGTGTTAATAGTGGAAAAAAATATCCACCCTCAGTTCCAAAAGGGACTTGGAAACCTGAAGCTAACCACCAATGGTTTAATTCTTTTAAGGTATAAATTTCTTTAACGTTTCTAGACAAAACTATGTTCTATCTGGAAAAAGGCAGATTTATGCACAGCCAAAAAAAAAAAAAGCTGGAAGTTGTAGTTTTTATCTGTGAGCCAATTAAAATATGCCCATTTCTGAAAGGCATTCTTCCAGGGATTTGTGATAGGAAGGTATCTTACTTATTCATTGGGCAATGAGTTCTGAAGAAACTCTAGAATAGAGAAACCTGTGGGTACTTTATTGTGTCTGAAGTAGGGTCATAACATCCTTCAATGCCTTTCAATTACAGGGTATTCATATTATGTATGGGTTGGAGAGAAGGTATCGACTAAAGGATCTCAAAACTAATTTTTAAGTACAATAGTGGACCCATTTTAGACCCAAAAATTTTGTAAGTAAATAAATAAATGAAAGAAACATTGAGGCCAATATCTGTGTTATAACTCATGTATCTACTTAAGGCTATTGCTATATAGAAATAGTCCATTTTTAGATAACCTTGTCCTAACATCCCTTTGACTTTTAAAAAATGAAATCAGAGAGCTGCAGCTTGACCCAAAAAGACTACACAGAGATAAATTTGAGCAAATATAGGCTTTATTTAGATATCTGCAGAATGGGAGTTAATAGTCCTGGCCAGTTCACTGGTTGAAAATGCTGGAGGCATGGCTTCTGAAAGTGACTCCAGAACGCCTGACAGTGATGAATGTGAAACAGTAATGAATAACTTCATAATAGAACCGAGGTGTCATGGCTTTGCATACTAGTTCCTGGACAGAAAGGGGGGCACACAGTTTTGACTCCAATAATACAGTCCCTTCTCCTGCAGGAGGGTCAGTTTCTGGCCAAGAGGACGTAAGACAGGGAAGAAGATTCCTGTGGGGCAGAATCAGTGATGGAGCAAAGCCAGAGAAACCCAGCTGGCTTAGAGAGGGTGCCTGTGGGGGTATTTGAGCCGTTGCATTCCTTCCATGCAACATCATAAAGTGGTCATGATAATAGTAATACGTATTGCCGTGATAACACAACCGATAGGATTCTGTTGACCTGTTTTTGTCCATTTTCTTTCCTCCCTGCAGAACCTTAGAATGTTGGTTGACTCTGTCATGCTGAATTATGTCCTTTTTTTCCTTTCTCTTTCTCTCTCTTTTAAAATAAGGCATCCTCAGGACTCAGGATACAACACTCCTGGTCCTTGCCATCCATTATTTTGATCCTTTTACTTGAATGCTTGCTTCCTGCTGCTGCTGTTGGAAGTGATGTGAGTCCAGTCTGCACTTTGCAAACGCACATGTGTTGCGCTTCTCAGAATTTATTAGGCGCTATTAAGAGAAGGTGCATCATCTTGCATACATGTTTCCAAAATTGACTCCAAGGAATTCTGGGATTTGTCAGACAGCTTACCAGCATTATAGCACCTAGGGTTAGGTCTCTCTGCTAAAAACATTAAAATTTAAACAAATATATGTGGTAGTTTAGATAATGTCTTATGGAATAGAATTTCTGAGGTGGGTCATTAGGGAACCGAGGGCCTTATAAAGATATCATTCTATGTTTAGCTTCTATCTTCCGGACTACCTTATAGTTTAGCATTAGTGCTGGACGTCCACCCACCACAGCAGTGTTTCAGGCAGGAAGGAAGGGAGGAAGAGAGGGAGGGAGGAAGGAAGCAGG
>NW_003852411.1:26928699-26992285 GCF_000181295.1 Otolemur garnettii | reverse complement strand
TATAAGAAAGGCTGAGAAATGTAATAATTTATCTGGGCAGACTCTTCCGAAAAGATGGAGTTCTGTTTCCAGGGAGGAAAGATAGAATGGATATTGGTTAGGTAGCTAGAAGTCTGGTGGGAACCTATGGACACCTTTGATTGATCTGAATTACTTCATTTCCACATTTGTCCCACAGCACCAGGAGATACACCAGGAGGTAGGGCAGAGAACCTGAGAGAATGATGTCAGAATTTCAGGAATACCAGAAGACCTGGGCCATCTGTGCCCATGGGTTTAGTGCTAGTAAATTAGAAGTCAGAAATTGAGACTCATGTGTCTGAATTAATAGCGGATTATGTTTCTTAAGTTTATTTCTAGTCAAATCTTGTAACTTTGAAAGACTCTGTCTTTCTCTTTTTCATAGTTCCTTATTGCCTTATGTGTTTGAATTGAGATACCAAAAATTTCCCATACTACTGAAAAATTTCCAACCACAACAACTTAGATATGTCTAATGAATAATTAGTTATTGAATAAACTCCTCTTATGTGAAACTACAATGTTACTCATAGTTACCCTGACATATTTGTGTAGCCTCCATAGGGTACCTGGTGCCTTCTAATGCATAAGCTCATTTGCTCCTCTTAAAACCCTGTAAGGCAGTGGTGGGCAGTTTCTTACCTGTGGAAGAATATTCTGATCTTGCAGGATCCCCTCCCCCTTTGCTTCCCCAGTAGCTAGAACAGTGCCTGGCGCAGAGTAGATATCCAGTGAATAGTTTTCCCCCACGTTCCCATGGAGGCTGTGTGCTCAGAGGTATAAAGGTTAATAGAAAAAGAAAGTTGCAGTTATGTTCTCTGCTTCTAGGGAGCTGTTTCTGGATCAGGAGGTAGTAGATAGTAGGTAATCTGAGGACATTTTTTTCACCAGCATAGGCAAAAATGTTATGTGGGTCCCAAATGTTAGTTGAGTTATTTGGGCTCTTACCTTATCTAAGAAAACAGACAGAGGCTATAGGAGAGAAAGGAGGGCCTTGCATCTTGGGTGATTACCTGTCCTCAGCCACACTCTATGCTATGCAATACACCAAGCGTGCAAGGTAATGTTTTATTCTGTACGCCAAACTTGCAAGGTAATACTTCTATTCTTGTTTTAAAGATGGGGAAACTGAGTCGAGGAGATGAAGAAAGTTGCTCAAGGCCACACATCTAATGAGTGGTGAAGCTGATATTAAAATCCATATATTTTTCCTATGCCACATTGGCTTTTCAAGGAAAAATATCAAAGCAAGAAACTTAAACTTTATAGTGAAAAATAGATGGAAAGCATGGGCCACAGATTGAGCAATGGCCTGGAAATGAGAATTACTGAATTCTGTCTCTTCTTGGCACTGCCCTGGGACTTTTCTTTATCATCATAGGCTGCGTATTAAAAGTGCTTTATAAAGAATTGAGCCCTATGTAAGTAAGTGATATTTCATCGTAATAATAACAGCTATATCTGTACTGACATTTCTGCCCTTATAAAATTGTGCTAATAATGCTGTTTTCTTCACCAAAGCACTGTTGGAAAGTGCTCAGAGAACTACAGATAATGGGCCTTTTAAACATCACTACTTGTCAACATAGTAACTCTGCAAAGTGATTTTGGATCTTCTAATTGTGCTGCGTCGTCTAAATTTAAAGCATCCAAAGAAGGTAGCAGTAATAGTAACACTATAAGTTCAATAGTAATTAGTAATAAACCTAGTCAACCAGCTCTAGGGCGGGCCAAAGCTTGTAAGCATTTTCTGCCAAAGATTATTTGCTCCTGCTCTGAAATGTCTAATAAGGACATTAACAGCAAGAGCTCGTCTGCAATAAGACCTTTCCAACCGCTTTCAGTGAAGTCTTTTAATGAATTCTACCTTGTGCCTTCATATGTGCATATGTAACCAAAAGTCACTAATACCGTATTGCTGAGTTCCATGGTCCTCCAAATACCCGTATTTCTCAATGCCTCCAGAGTTAGTAGTATTGTGTCATGTCCTTATAAAGCACCCTCCCCAACGTCCTCCTTCATACATTATAAATATCATAATCAAATAATCAGTCACTGATCTGTTGTTCACATGGGGCCCTTGGCATTACCCACAGAAGCATGATTATTTTATGGTAGAACAATGTAATACATAGATTTTTAAGTGACTTTCCTAAGGACTTTGAAATAAAATATTAAATTAATTTTCCTATTGCCAAAGGAAGCTATAAAAGTCAGCTTTTAGGCTTCAAAGTATGCAGGAGTATCTGTCTTGTGTGTGACATCTCGGTCACGGGAGAGATTTGCAGCAGGCAATCTAATAATAGGAAGCATCTTGCTCATAAGTCTTAGCCACCTAGCATGGATTGGTTTTGGTAAAAATGGTAATGAGTAGTAAAATTTTAAATGTAATTTGGGAAAGTTTTGGTGAATAATTGTCTTTTCCTTTTCTAAGCCATTCTTGTTTAGATTCTTACCAGCCCTTATTTTGACAACAGCAGTTTCATATTGCTTATGTCTGAATTATCTCAGATGTTTTTCAGAGAATTCCTTTGGATTCTGATGGTTCCATATGAGCACACTGGGGTTGGGATGAGAGCAGGGGTGGGCTGTTACAAGATCCCCATTTTCTTCTGGAATAGGGCCATTTTGGTCTGTCTTACACATTGGGCTTCTTAGTAATCTTTAAAAAGACTTAGGGTTTCACAAAACTCTTTTGAAAAATCGCTGCATTTCTCATTTATTCTCTCCAGAAGTCTTTAAGGGGATGCTATTGTTCTCATTGGACAGAGGAGGAACTGAGGCTTAAACTGTTAAGTGAGTTTCCAAGGAGTACCTAACGCATAAATTACTGAGCACCAGCTCTAATTCTGATCTTCTGACTCTAAATTTTGTTTTCTTGCCACTAAATACTGCTAACTTTATTTTTCAGATTAAAAATACTAGTAAATTTGAGAATTATCTTTCTCTCTCTCTTTTAAACAGGTTCAGGTTGCAGAGAGCACTATGCTTGTAACTCTCCTACTTATGGAAATATAGCACTGCATTTGTTTGAACAGTATATATATGTACACACATATGCATGAATCTTATATACATAATTCAAAGTACAAAAAGAAAGGACTAAAGGTATTCCCAAAGATAAATTTGTTCATGTTCCTGGCCTGTTATATATCTAAAATAACAGCACTTTTTTTTTTTTTTTTTGTATATTTTGTGGTCTGTTTGATAGACCTTAGAGTAGAATAGCCTTTGACTGTGTGTGATCTTAAGCAAGTAACTGCTGCTCTATGAATCTTTTTTCTTTTTTTTTTTTGGCTGGGGCTGGGTTAGAACTCACCACTTCCAGCATATGGGGCCAGCGCCCTACTCCTTGAGCCACAGGCACTGCCCATGCTCTGTGAATCTTGAATGACCCTGGGCACACTGGAAATGAAAGTATTTGCCGGTTTCCAAATGAAAAGTGGGTAAAGCAGGATTTTGCCTACTGTCTCTTCTTAGGCCCAGGATTAGATCAATTGTAAAATAATTAACAATCCTTTGAGTAGAAAAATATGCCGGCCTTTGGTGATGTTTTGGTATCCTAGAACTCAACCTGAGGTACAGAGCTACCAAGGTAGTGGCTACCTGTCTATTCCTGGAAGACTGCTGGGGCTGGACAGCTTTAGAATTTTGTTTAGATTGAAGATCTAGAGCTGGAAGATAAGGTTTACCAAACAGAGCAGTAGATTTCTTAATCTACCTCCTGAATATGCACAGATCATGAGTAAATGATGCATGCCAACCAGTCCAGAAGAGATATCTACCCACCCTTCTAATTTCAAAATGATGACGGTTAGCCAATGATGACTGTTAGCCATACCCCATAGTATGGGTACTAATCATTCTCTATTTTTAAGTCTTTTCTTTGTCAAGCTATTGCTAATTAATTAATACAAACATATAGGCACAATTTGAGACGCAAAGTGTTAAAAACTAAGAATGTATATCAAGTCCTTTATTAAAAAAATACAAGATATAGAGAGATGATATCACACCCCAAATAGTAATTGTGTAATACAGAAGGTGTGTGTGTGTATGTGTGTCTCCAGGGTAAGCAGGAGAGCCAGTTTATTGGAGTTCAGCTGACTTCCCTTGTCTCACGTTCCCTGCTGGCTTCTAGAAGCAGTCATGTGGATCAGAGGACAGGCCAAGAGATAATTAAGTGGAAATAAGAACTCTATATCCGGCCTCTTCGGAAAGAGGTAGCAAATCCTTCTAATCAATTCTGATTCCTACTGGCTTTGTTGCCTAAGGTCAGCTTAGCAGTCATTAGAAGAGGTCATGGCAGGCTCTGTGATCTCTATCATCTGAGGTTAAATAATACGTCATTAAAAGTTTCAATCAGAAAAGAGCAAATTCTTTCCCCATGATTCACATATTTTGCAGAAGCCTCTGGCTTTCTTGGAATTTCTAAAACAAATTTCATATCTCATGGCAGAAATGTTTGCGCACTGCAATTTGGCTGAATTCTGAGGAAGCTTTCCCAGAGCTCTGAGGAGAGTGGGAATCCTGGTCATGGGAAGCTCCTGCCTGTGACGTCCATCCCTCACTGGAGATAAGAGGGGGAGAAAGGTTGTCACGTTGCTCCAGATCACGTGTGAGGATCTGAGCGTGTGGGATTAGGATGGCACAGGCTGGAAGCAGGAGTGTGTGATGGAGAAGGGTGGAGGAGGTCTTTCTCTCCTTCAGGATGGGATCAGAAATGTAGGAGGAAGCCAAAAAGAACAAGCTCACAACTCTATAGAAGGTTTGATTTTGATCATATTGTCTTCACCTTGACATTGATGGGGGTAGAACTTACTCCCGGTAGGAAAACTTTCCAAGCAACCAAAAGCAGGAAAAATCATGCACTTCTAAAGCTCTTTAAGATACCCTTCCTTGTCCTCATGAACATCAAAATAGTCCTGAAACATTATAGAAAGTTTGGAAAACTATGAGAAAAAAATACTAATTGTCTTGCCCTTTAAATATAGCAACTCCTTGCATTTTTAATATCCCCTTTCAGGGTTTAATCCATTTGCATATATAATATATTGGGTAGCTAAAACTGGAACATGAACAATAAATAAAATGCTTATTAAGCGTACAACTTAAACCAGTATAAATATATGTTGCTATATTACTTTCTATAATTATTTTAATAACTGCTTAATATTCCTCAGATAGAGTTTTAAGTGTCATTACCCTGCAAATAGGTAAGGGGAATGATGAATAGCATTTATTATAGTCAATACAGAGAGAAAATGATAGATTTTTGATTTTTTCCTCCTTCAAATTCTGCCAAAAACCAACTTGTCAGCAAAACAACTGTGACATGAAACTCATATTCAGTTATTTGATTTTGAGTGGCTGGGAATTTTTGGTAGACTTGGTCCTTCACATGATGAACTTAACTCTTATTAGCAAGGCTTGGGCCCATTGATCACACAGAAAACTTGAAAGAAATACAGCAGCTGGGGGATGATTGGATGGATGGATGAGTGAATCTTTGGTCAAAACACCCATACATGGTTTGGGAGAACTATGGGCCATGCAGAACAGTGTGGATGGTCCACCCAGTCTGATGGGAACTACCATAATCTTATAGATCAAGAGTCAACGTGTGGGAATGAGGGTTCCAGTTAATCAGACAAAGGCTTTTTTACTTTACATAAAAAGTTAAGATTTAAACAAAAACATTGCTATGGGGGAAATGTGTATTACCTTAAAAAATAAGCTATTTCATCTCTTTAGAAAACGACATCAAACATATTTGAACTATGATAAATCTAGTTCCAATGTAGTAAAACTACATTTATATTTCTCTGAAGTTTCATTTTAGAAAGGAGCTTTCAGATTGGGTTCTAGGTGCTGCGTTTATGTGTGTGTATCTGTGTGGGTCTCTGTGCATTTCCTAATTGCTCATTGCTAATCGTGTGGTGACCTTTCTTACTAAAATGCACATGTGTGTCTTCGTGTATGTACGAAATATCTGAGAATACAGTATTTAGACTCCATTAGCAAGGGTAAAAAATGTACAGATAAACTGTATCATTTATGCTTATGATATGGCTACTGTCAAAATAACATGCTATTTTGACAGTTGCTTTATCTTTACTTTCACTTGAGTCTACAATAAGAAACTAGTTTCTTAGCAACTAAAATACAGTCTCAAACAAGAGCATTAAAAGTGTTTTTTTTTTTTTTTTTTTTTGAAAACCGACAAAAGAAAAAAGATATACCCATAGTTGGTGTCTGGGCAAGCTATTCCTGTTGCAGAGGAGTGAAAATGATGTGGACCAGCAGGATGTCCTCTGGCTGGTCCGGCTGCCCTTTGTCATCATCCCTGGCGGAGGCAGCTTTTTTCAGAAGTACTGGGAATTTTTCATCAAGGTAGCTTGCAGGAAGCTTGGGAAGTACATTCATTGGCCTTCTTTGTCTTCTTCTCCGTGTCTTCTTTTTTATAAAAAGATCATAGGGTAGAAAGTTCTACAAGAACTAGTACATAGACCTGAGACAGAAAACTCAGAGCAGAAGGAATTGACCTACTTCAGGCCTCTTGTGTTGTGTCTTTAAAACATTTTGAAACTCTCTAACATGACAATTTTCAAAGTTATGATCTAGGAATCCCTAACACTGTTTTCAGGGAGACTGGGAGGCCAAAACTATATTGGTGATAATACTAATATGGTATTTGGGTTTTTTTACTCTCCGTCTTTCGGAAGTGTAGAGTCGTGTTTTCTAGAGTATACGTGCCATGTGGCATTGCCACGGACTGAGTGCAGAGACAGCTGTGAGAATAGAGGTGTCTTCTATGAAGTCAAACACTTAAAAGATTTGTAAAAATGTAAAAACGAACCCACTCTTCTTGCTAACATTTTTTGTTTCAAAAATACTATTTTTTTTAAAAAGTCTTATTTATGGCGACATCTAATAGATATATTGTTTTTAAATGAATTGATAAACATTTTAAAATGTCTCAGTTTCAGATTTCTTAGTACTGGTAGATATAACCTATATAAACGGAAGCTCTTTGGAGTCCTCAAGAGTTTTTCAGAACGTAAAGGGGTCCGAAGCTTTAAGACATTTGAGAACCATTATTTTTAAATACTGGCTGGCTGGCTGCAATTCATGGGTCTGGCAAAGCCACCAATACATTTTTCTTTCAAATGCTGTGGGAGTCTGCAGGTGGTTCCCAACAAAATAACAAGGTAAGAGTTGTGGGGTATTCACCATGTCCATTTAGGAATCCCCAATCCCTTCAAGGGCTTTTTCTGCCCACAGTGCTTGGATATTCAGGTAGATAGACAGAATTCCTGAGAAAGAGACCTATTTCTCCCCATAATTTTCTCCTGCTGGTGCCACGGCAAACACGTTTCTAAGAAAAATGGCCTCCGTGTGGAGTCTCCACTGGACCCAAGACGGAGCCAGACTGCCATTCCAGAACAAGACCTGAGAAATAAGATGTAGGGGAGAATGCAGACTGTGGAAGGAGGAGGGGGGGAATTGTTAATTAAGCTCTATTAAATATTAATTGAAATATAAATTTAAAACCTCACCAACTCCTGACAGTTATATAATCTAATTAAGTGGTGGGTCCTGTGGCCCCGCAGTGTCCTTCTGTGTTTTAGGGGAATACAGTGGTCTTCTGCTCATAAACACCACCAGGGCTTTATTAATCCAAGGCATTTGCCAATAAAGTAGATGGGAAAGTCGGCAATAATAATAATTCTATGGAACATGGAAGAATCAGAGGGGCAATTTTGATGTTGGAAAGGTGTGCAGTGAATTAGCTGAGGTGATAACCTCCACGCGTTGGCCTGCCATTGGGTAAGGGGGATGAGGTCACTGAGCACCACTGCACATTTGCTTAAGTGTCTTTTGCTCGTGGAAAAATGTATATTGAATCCCTAAAACCAGTTCCAATGTTATAAACTACCTTTAGTGGGGCAGGGGACAGAAAATAATGCATGTGTGTTTTGGCATGAAAGTTTCAAAAGAATATAAATTGAAAAGGTTGGAGATGATGCTGATGGCTTCAAACATGAGTAAGTCTGTATTTTGCAAATTTTCCACTGATGGGTCTGGTGGGAGAACAGTAGACATGGCCTTGACCTCCGTATATAGTGTACGCTGTAAGAGAAAAAAAGCCTCCACATAAATTTATTTTCTAGCTCTTACAAATACTTAATGAAAAGTGAAAATAAACACACAATATTACATTTCCTTTTTTCTTTCTTTGAACTATTCAATAATTTTTTAAAGTGCACTACGTGTAGTTCAAAGATTTTTTAGGTGGTGTAACTCAATTTTGAAAGTAATTCTCTCAAGTTAAATTAGTGACTGACTCTTTATTTTTGTAAAGCTTGTGGGCTCATGCTTCATTCATCTCTCTGGGTTGTTTGGTGTTTGGTGGTGGCTGTTTCCCAGCATCTTGTGGCAGGACTCCCTTACATCTTCGTGTTTCATGTGACTACTGGTACCTCGGTCCCCAAGTTTGTAAAATGCGTTTGGGATTTAGAAAAGGAGGACCTTGGAATGTAGAAATGCATTCTGCAAGACCACGCTCGTCTTCTTGCTGCACTGCCAGACCCACTTGTGAGTGACACGGTGCTGGCATGGTTTTGACCTCGTTGGTTCTTGGAAAGGAGAGTGGCTCCCCCTGCCCTGGGCAAGGGTGGCGGGCTGGGCTTGGGGAAAAGCGTAATAGAATTGTGTCATGGATTGCACCGTTACTCCCCGTATGTTAGCAATTTTACTGTGGTCTCTTTTATTTCCTTTTCAATTTGGGCCTGAGCAGTTTGCTAAAGGAATGTGGATAAAGGCTCTCAGTGTTGGAGGCAGGAATAACGCAGTTTGAGCAGCGCCTCACCCTCTGAAGGTGGCGGGAGTAGCCTTGGAAGGCCCCTGAGAGGAGAGATTTCTCTGTAGTGTGGTGGAGAGGGGTCAGTACTGTTTGTCGTCATTCAGCACGTGCCAGATAAGAAAAGCGTGTTCCCTTAGCCATCAGGAGACCGGGCTTGGGATAATGCATACAAATCTCAGTAAGGGGGCTCAGGCAGGTGGGGGACTTAGCCCCTGTCCTGATCTCTAGGTGACAGTGTGTGCCCGCTGCTGCCGTGCCTGACTGGCATGTGGACAGGAGCACGGGTCCACACTTTCCGTGTGCTCGCGGGCAAGAGCAGAGGCTGGGCTTCTTTGGAGAACTTGGCAAAGGCTTCCCTGTTCACTTTGGAGTGTTTCTTTTCTTGAAGCCAGTGCAGGATCCTGGGTCTGTGCTGCTGACGTTAGAACATGAGAAAGAGCCGCGGTAGGAGCCAAGTATCTGCCAGACTGTGTCGGGAGAACCTTTATCATTTCTGTCAGATACATCACAACTCGCTTGTCTTACCATACATCTTCCTAAATGTGACAGAATATTCAGCTGTTATTAATTGAATACTCTCTAATTTAACTGCTTAGCGGGAGAAAGAGTGACTGGTTTGTTTCAACACGTAAAACTGGCATCAACCTGTATGTGGGTTTCAATGCTGCTGCATTGCAAGGACTGAGACAAGTCGTTGTATGACGAGAAATGGCTACCCCACTTTATAGCACGTTAACTAAATTCAGTGTATTGTTCTCGAACAAATAGAAGAGGATGTGTGTGTGAGAGAGAGAGAAAGGGAGAGAGAGGGAATTAGGATAAAACAATCAGTTTATAGGTATGTTATGCTTCATTATTTTTTGTGATGAGTATGTGCTATATGGAATTCCGGCTCCTCTGAGTTAGTTTGGCTCATCTGGAAGTCTCAAGGACACGATGGGTCTTTTTTACCTAAAAGCTTAAAAAGAGGAACTCAGTTATTCTGTCTTTACCCTTTTAATGGATAACATGTAAATAGCCCTACAGATTTCTGTATAATATTGAGCGTGATGCTAAGAATTAAAAGCCATCTTGATGAGAGAAGCAAAGAACTTAAAATCTGAGGCACTAAGGGTGAATTTTGAGAATCTGAACACAACCTCCCTCTCCTTGGACTTTTGGTAGAAGGACAAAAGTGAGTCAACCTCTCCCACTACTTTAGAAAAAAACCGTAGAAGATTTTGATTCATTGATCCAGGAAAAATCCAGTGTGTAAACTAGACATCCTACTAAACTTGTGGGTATTTTAAAAATGTACTTATTATGTATGCTTAATTCTCTTGATGTTTTTAAAAGAAGATATAAAAATGTACTCCATGCCAGAATGCCTCTAGGTATATGTACAACATATTTTTTCTTCTTAAAGAAATGAATTCAAAGCATGACGATACGAGGAAGCCTGACTTGGCTTGAACATAACACTCACCAGTGAGGTGAAGGAAAACAAAGGGCAGTGTCCCCAACTCTGCCATGAAGGTCAGCAGAGTTTGATCCAGCACTTTGCGGAGATGGATGAGAGTTCCAAGGCTGGGGACAGGGAAGAGCATACCTACAGTCCTTTCAATCGCCCATCATGGGACTATTAGCTTGAGTGTTCTGGAAAATATTATTACCCCCAGGGCGCCATGTAACTCCCTGGCTTCTGACAAGCTGCCAACATGGCTTTCTCCAGGCTGCAAAGTTGGAGCTCCCCTGGCAGGCTGCCAGCTTTTTAAGAAGGCTCTGGGGGCCCAAGGTAGCCTCCTGGTGCAAGTCAGAATTCATTGTAAAACCCAATTCAAGGGAAAAAAAAAAAAAACCCTCCCTTGCTTTCCCCTCTGTACAGAGCTAACTGGCATACAAGGAGTATCTGTGCTGGCACGTTGCCCTTTATTTTAGGGGCCGGCTATTGCTTTGGGATGGCATGGAGAAGGGGATTATTTGCACTGTAGCTTTTGATGTAAGCCATCATTGTCATATTACGTGAATAGCACCACACAGGGATGGCCAAGCACAAAGGCTGCCCCCCGCCCCTCCCTCACAGTGCCCTACGTAACCCAAGTCCTTGTCACAAAAGGGCTTTCTGATTTTTTCAAAGTCTTATGGAAAATAGTGGCCTCAGTTGGACACCTCAATTTTTTAAAAGCATCCTTTAACATTAAAAATTGAAAAAGTGTTCTCTTCTAGAGAGATAATTTACACATTTATACATGGAAATGCTGTATGCATATGCTCACAATCGTACTTACAATGACTTTTTCTTTGCTGTGATTTTTAAAAATGCACTTGGCCACAAGGTCTCAAGGTAGCTGAACCTTGCATACATAGACATAGAAAGAAAAGTATCACATAAATTTTGATAATTCAGAATAGAAGCCTGCGGTAGTGAAAATACTAGAACCAAAAATCTACTCACTAGAGGAAAGTTGATTTGAGAATTCTTGGTATGTTTCTTACTTCACCAAGTTCAGTGTTGATAAAACAAATAGAGGAAGGTAATGTATTTAATATAAACTCTGGGTGTCTGTGTGTATATGTATATAAAACAATATATATTTAGGTTCTCATAACATATGAACAAAGATTTCCTAATGTGATAATGTTACAAAGATACCAATATATCAAAAATCTTGTAGTTCAACTATATCATGTAATTAATTCAAATATTTGCCAAAGATAATGTCTGGATAAGGAGAAAAAACTTGTATTTGTGTAGCAACTTACTGAAGGACTCAACCATCTCCATTCTGATGGTTGGGAGTGTAGGGGAGGCAGTTTGGAATCAATGAAGTAGAACTGATTTCTGAAACTAACCAATCTTTTTTTTTTTTTGGTCAAGAGAAAGATACAACAGCAACAGATATTTATAGGGCTCCTCCTTTGCAAGGGGAACCAAATAATAATATAATAATGAATAAAACAGAGGACATCACTGCCTTCCATGGAAACCAGATTTTTGTAGGGGAGATGTACAGAAACTATGTTGAAATTCGAGGACATAACCTAATGGGGCACAGTGATATTTTTTGATAGGCTGGCCATGACTTTGAAAGTTCAAGTTCAAAGAATATAGAAGGGAAAACGTTGTGAAGTGTAATTTTTTTTTAATCATACAAGTAATATTACTGTTATAGCATATCTAGCCAGTGAAGTCAGCGTGTCCCATCTGCCTTCAATTGGGTATTGACAAAGAATAAAAAAGATTTCTAAAAGATATTTTTTCCAAGCTCTGTTCAGCTATGTTTTTTTTTTAACCTCTAAATCATGCTGTTGCTATGTTGTTGCTCAGTGTGTTTCCATTAGGGCAATCACACTAGATTGGGTTGACCCAGGAAAACTTTCCAGCCCAAGGCTGTTGTACTCTTTGGTGGGTTGGTCAAAGTGAACCTTGGGATTGTCGTAGATCTGATAAGTAAGTACTCCTTCCTATGCATTGGTGTTTTTCACTGAAGCACTTTTAGTTTTGCGATTTAAAATCGTACTTCATGGTTTTTAAGGTGATTAGACTTTTTGGACAGGCTGGACTATGTGATGAAACTGACTTTTGGTTTGCCGTGAATCTATGCAGAGCCTTCGAATTGTCTGCTGTGTCCTCACCCACAGCCTCCTCATATCCACATACAACTTTATGTTTCACAGAGACTTTTCCTCTTTGATCCTGCAACTTGTCCTCCTAAAAACCTACATTATTTTCATCCCTTCAGAATCACAGATCTGAGAGGGGAGCTTTGTGCTCACAGAACACTGTTGGTTATTTTTACCACTTCAGTGGTTGTTTCAGACAACCACCGTTTTCTTGTTCATTATTGCTCAAATCTATCAATGCCGGGTGTCATGGCTTATGGCTGATGGAACTCCCACTCTGCGTGACTGCAGCCTGGTTTGGTGGGAAGGGACACTGTGAGCTGTAGGCAGACTCTGAAAAGCAAGGTTTTAGATGTGCCTTTATGCCAGGGATTGATCTTGATTCCTCAGAGTGGAGGACATAGAGATTTGGTGCAAGGGTTCCTGCCTGCGGTCCCTACCAGAAGACAGGTAGAAGGTGACTTCTGGGGCCCTGGCCAGATGGAAGCCTGCCTGCCCGGTTGCCTTCTGATCTGCTTTGTCACAATTCATGCTGCCTGCAGCCCGTGCTGTCCTGCCCAACAGCCAGCCAAATACAAGACAAGAATGTAGATTACCATATAAAATTATACTTAGCCCTCTCAAAGTGTACCAGGAACCTTCTTTTTCTTATTCTATTTTAATACCAGCAGCCAAGTCCAGAGTCAAGTCCATAAGCATGTGCTTGAGTGCCTGTTAAGCTCACCTTGAGTGATGCCTGGCACATAGTCAGTAATCACCAGATACTTTCTGAATTACTGACCACATGAAAGTGTCTCACTCCAATGGCAGTGACAAGGAAATAGAAGGGGAAATTAAGTTCAAAGGAAGGCAAAACTAACCTCAGCCTATGAGGAGTCAGGAGACTCCTCCTGGAGTCTGAAGGGTCTCAAGGTAGCTGAAAGTCAGCAAAGTCTTGAAGATGGCGAAGGGGCTGGGTGGGACCTCTGGGTACTGCCAATAATATTCTCTTGATCCTGGTTCTGGATACTGGGTTGCATGCATTTTATGAAAATTCATTCAGCTGAAAAGTATAACTTGTGGTCTTTTATTTAATGTATTTTATTTCTACAGTACAAAAATTTTTAAGCTCTGTGTCTGTTCTCAAGTACCTTATAATCTTATTGCAGGTGAGGGTGGGAAGTGGGTGTAGAAACCACTGTACAGGTAACAAATTATAACATTATTCAGCTGAATCCAAATTCCAGCAATGGGCCGTGATAGCAGGGGGAAAGAAAGGGAAAGGATGGTTCTTTCCAAGCTCAGCCCTTACGTGTGGCATGAACATAGACTTCTGGGGAGTGGGTACCTCCTGAGCCGAGGCCCATGCGTCAAACACGTAAGTTCAGATTCATCTCTTCTCAGGTGATGGAGAATCCTGGGTGGCTGGTGCAGGAGCTTTGTCTGCTGGCTTCCATTTATGACTTTTTTCTTTTTTTTTAAGAAAGAAACATAAGGAAAACATTTGCTTTGACATTGAATCCACCCCCACATGTAACAGTAATTACAGGGCCTGGTGGAAAAAAAAGTATCATTCCAGTTTGGGGCCAAGCAGCCTTGACAATATTATGTTAAACTTTCTGGAGAGATGAAGTCAGGCTGTAGCAAGGGAGCTCTGGTGCAGGTGGATGATCAGGGGACATGGTGAACTACTGAAGCTGGGAGATGGGAGGGTCCCAAACTATTCTCAGGGAAGACCAGGAACTCCAGGCACTGGGTATGGCTCGTGGTCCTGACCTCGTAGAGCTTCGGGCCACGAATAGGTCAGAAGCCCTGGTCACACAGTAAGATACGACCACTTGACCTCCACTTAGAGCTTGACTAAGCCCCCAGAAGCCCCAGCCCTGAGAGCACTGCAGAAACAGAGGCCTCTGTGAGGGCCCGGAGCACACAGCCACGCACGCTCCTCCAGTCTCCATGCGTCTGTAAAAGTTCAAATACCGAGTCAAGTTTATTGTTTCTATCTCGTTTATTTTAAGTATAGTTTTACACTTTATTATGTGCAGTGACATCTTAAATGGAGCCTGTCACTCCGTCTTGACTACTGCTAGGGGCTAGAGCCACTTACCATGTCACACATTCAGCAGCCCTGATTAACGGTATCAGAACGAGCAGCTCGAACTCCACCCGCCCCAAAATAGCACCCCTATTTACATGGAGCAGAATGCGGGAACAACAGGAGCCTATCTCTGAAGTCGGAGGGTTTCCAAACTGAGGACGTTTGGGGTGGTATTCCCCTCCTTTCCTCCCTCCACCCCCCTGTCTTTTTTGTTCTTTCCTCCTTTTTCTCCCTTTCCTGCCCCCATCTTTCTCCTCCCTCCCTCCCTCTTTTCCTTCCTTCCTTCCTTCCTCTTTCTTTCCTTATTCAGCTTTCCTGAAAAATGGTAAATAAGTTTGAATTTTTTAAAAAACATGTTTCTACGTTCTCTTCTTTGAGAGTAACATTTTGTTTGGTTCACTGATGCCCCCAAAACAACAACAATAAAAAACAAAACCAAAAACTTTTCTCTCCTTCGCCTCCCCGCCCTTGTCGCAAGTCGTTCTGGAGCCCTGTCATTATGTGAGGTAGCCTAGAGTAATTTGAATATTTCATTCTCCCGGCTGCTAATGCAGCATGCGTTACAGATGGTACTTGCTTCATCCTTCTGGACCTGGTTCAATTATAAATGAAAGTAGGGAGCTGAGATTTGTCTTTTTGTCTCTGCTTAGTTGGAATAACACAATAAAGCTTGATGGGTAAGAATTTCTCAAACTGCCTCTATTTCATCCCGGACATTTCCCAATTAAATCTCTCCTCCGAGGACTTGGGTTGCATTCGTATTTGAAGCCAGATGTATATATTTATTAATATTTTCTTTCCTCTCACTTAGAAGGAGGCTGTATTCTAAAAGTACCTCTGTCCCCTGGCCTTCCACTCATATTTTTCTTTTTAGTTTCTATTTCTCATCAGGTCCTCAGCAGTGACTGCATAATTATTTCTTCAGGAATCTTGAGTAAAACCACTTCCCTCCACTGCGCCCTTAAAAGTCCTGTCTCCTCATATTATCCTGCTTAGGGATACATTGGTGGTCAGGGAAGTCAGGAGAAAGAATTTTTCCTCACGGTAAGACACGTACACTCAGCTCACCAAATCAATAATATAAAAATAGAACACACGTGTATAGTCAATTATGTAAATTTATGAATATAATCTTATATGCACATATTTATTAGCTACCAGTAGTAACTTCAAATGTGTGCATGTGTGGAGGGTGTGTGTGTGCGCACACGTGCCAAACAGCTTTGGGGTTTGATGTGTTTTTGGACTTTCTAAAAAACAAACGCTCAATTTAATTTTTTTTTTTCTTGGGCATTATTTTCATGAACATTTTGGCAGATAGCAAAGCATGCTGTTTACCTCAGGCTGTATTTTTCTGGGATCATTGTGAGATCATTGATCAACCCCAAATTCATGAGCACCAAAATGTTGGGCAAGTATATTATTATAGATACTCCTGGTGGCAGGAATAATGGAAATATCTATGAGTAGCTCCAAAGAAGGGAGAAGAACACTGGCTATGTTTTTATAAAATTGATTGATACTTCATTAGATTGTACGAATGCTCCATGAAGATCAATTCTTTTTTAATTCACTTTGTTTCTCCCCTGTTGTTGGAAACCAGCTTAGCTGTGTGACACCTGTGGGCCTGAAATTCTTTCCCCCCTTATTTTGATGATCTGCCCTTGTAAAGTTAAATGGGGGTATAAATTATAGCATCCCTTAAACACCTGCAGTTCTATCTGTTTACGTTATTAAGATGAAGGATAAAGTCGCCTGCAGAGAAATGGTTAGAATGTTAGCGCAGTTATACTCTAGGCCAACAAAGTTGACTGGGAGCAATGTTCTTTTCTGATGTGAGTTATAACAACTCTAAGTTCAGCTTCTCATTTCTTTTTCCTACTCTGTTAAATGGGATCTAACCTAGTCTAGAGATAACAGTGAAAATTAACCCAAAACAGAGAGCCAACGTTTTCAGAAATATGACATACTTTAAAAAATAAAGTGTGTTTCCTTTTCATATTGTCTTATGATGACCCACCTTTTGGAGCCAATCTTATAATTAAAGATCTGGGTTTGTAATGGGAGGTAGATAGATTTCTCCATGGTCAAACTTGACTCCTGGCTCAACTTCTGATATTCAAGGAGTAATAATTCCGAATATAAATGGAGTTAGAACTACTGTTGTTCCATATTTTTCAAGTAATTAAAATAACAACTTTGTAGCAAATTTTCTAGGAACACAACAATTAGAGATGTTTAATAAGCTATAGTCACTTTCTTACTACTAATTATCTTGGATGCATTTCCTGCTAATAGAAGAACTTTCCAGAATAGTGAGAATAGAGTTCCTATTTTCCACTGGTTTTAATTTGCCAATCATTGGCTTACTTTTCTTGGAAAATTTGAAATCAACTAAAAAATAATAGTAGCACTAATGCTAAAGTAATTATTTTCCATGTACAAAGTGCTTTTCATGTGCATTATCTCAAATTTTACCTTCATGATAATTTTGAAGGGAAAGGTTTTATTTTTCTTAGTTTACAGATGGGAAAATAAACTTAAAGAATCTTTGTTAAGCAGTCAAAATCACAATCAAATCCAGTGTGAATGAGTTAGAATTAGATTCAACTTTGAGTAAAAGAAACTACACCCACCTTCTTTTAAGAAGTAGGAATCAAGAGACAGCGTGGGGCAGCAGAGGGCTCCGCAGCCCACAGAAAATTAGGCTTCCTTCTGATCTTCACTCTACCGTTCCTAAAGTGGGATACTTTATTATCTTCATAGTCTGAGATGGTTGCTAGAGCCCCAGCCATCTCGGATGCATTCCAGGCATTAGAATGGAGGAAGAAGGGAATGCAAGGGAAAGGATGGACTTACTTCCTTTTAAGAAGACTTTCTGGCAGACTATCCATACTTATATTGTATTTGCATCCTATTGACTAGGGTTTACTGATCTGACCACATTTTGTTAGGTGAGAACATTAAAAGTATAGCTGGGTGGAAATTTCCCAGCTCTTAGAAACAGAGCAATTTTCTGAAATGGTATTGCACTTGAGCTTAGCCATAGCTCCCAAATTTCCTTTGACCAGGTAAGACAAACTGAATACCCATTTTTATCAGCTAGATCTGATCTGGAACATCGGTATCACATTACCCCCAGAGAACCTGGCTAAAGGCAAAGGCAAATTTTGATTGCATTAATGAATGTTTGCTGCACTGGGTAGAATTATACATGTTCATGTTGTGGGGTATCAGGAAGGAGGAGGGGGTGTGCTTCCTAGACCAATGGCAACACTGACAAGGCCTGGTTCTAATAATGCCAAGGTGGCCGATCCATGGAGACAAGAGTGACCTTCAAGCTCTGGCGTAAAATCTTAAAGATTAACTTTTGTGCTCTTAGCAGAATTCTTTTTAGTATGTGCCTGCTAAATAAATTCACATGGATCCATGGTGTGACTTCTCACTGAAATCACAATAGAATGGCTTATTATAGGATTGTAGAGATTTGTAGGATCACCTCTTTGATTGCCAATGGCAAGGATACCTAAGTGGTCTGTGAGACTAAGGCTTCTTACTATCAAATTTATTTCTGGGGAGAAAAAAATGCCACGTCTCCAAGCACTTGGGCGTGTGCCCTACTCTTGGTACCCATGTGTTGTGTAAGTCCTTGTCAACAGGCTGAGCAGGTGGGATGTGTTCCTCTCAGTGCTTGGTCTTCTGTATCAACTGCCCTGAGGGCTTTGGATGTCACAGTACACACACACGTCCTATCTCAGAGCTACTGATGGCTCGAAGTTATCTTTTATTTATTTGTATTTTTTAAAGAATGACATGAAAATGGAGCCCTTGTATGTTTACGACAGGAAGCATTCTGTGTGTATGTGTGTATTTGTGTCCCTGTGTATAATAATTCACATTATATATCACTTTCCCTCTTAATACGATTTTCTTTAGGTTACAAATCCATATAGAGTATTTGCAGTGTGGCTTGCTGTCATATTTTTGTTGCAGTAATGTGGGGATGCCCATATCACTCACAAGTGAGCTCTGCTGGCCTCTTCTGAATGTCAGGAGAAACTTTATGTGGCTGCCTGCATCACCACATATTTTATTTAAACCACAGATGTTCCATCTCATAATTTAGTTGTCTTATTTTGTTACGTTTTCAGCTCCACTTTTTTCTTTTGCTTATGTTACCTTTATAATTTTGTTAGAATTTGTCTAAATAGCTATAATCCACCTATGTGGAAAAAACCCTATTATTGGTGGCAACTTTGGTCCACAAATCTATATGTAATATAATTTGAAATGTAAAGAGAAATGTAGCTAGATGGGAAATATTTATTGAAATATTAGGTCAGTATATTTCTTTGCCATTATTGAGACCAGTGTTGCTGTTTATTATACCAACCTTTGTGACAAATTCTGAAGACACTATAATATAAGGCTTTTATTTCATTTTTATAAGAAATGTCATTATTATAGATTATTGGCTCATATAAGGCTTTTGTTTCATTTTTATAAGGAGTGTCATTATTATAATGTCATTATTATAGATTATTACAGATTGTCATTATTATAATGTCCCTGTGAGTTGGTCTTCTACCTTGGGGAGGGACTTTTCTGGCATCGGAGCATAGGTTTCTGATAGTTACAGATTAAAATACTCTTTCCCCATGGTGGCCTTTCCAGCTTGTTGCTTCCATCAGGTGCCCATGTAATGCTCATCAACATTGTACAGGTATTTATTTAACCCTCAGTTTCAGGAACATGGGATGTTGTGATATCTTAACAAGACGTGACAAGTGGTATAGAGACATACCTATAGACCCACTCTTAATTCTTTAATTACTTGGTGTCTGCCCAGCAAGGGTCAATGTTATCTTTCAAAAAAAAAGGTCTTGAGTCTATTATATGTACACGTGTGTGTGTATGTGTGTGTATGTGTGAGTGTGAGAGAGAGATTGTGCCCAGGGACATGTACAGCGGATGGGGCATCATATGTCATTCTCTGATGGAAGAGAGCAGGGTAATTTCCATTCTGATGTGTTTTGGAAACTGGCATCAGGGTGGGGTAACCTCAGCTTCATGAATATGACTGGCTCCCAATATTGACTCTACTCTGGTGTCAGAGGAGGAAGCAAATAGCTGTTCAAAATGAATTTCACCTAGCGAGAGTAAAGAGAAGGCAGTCGCCCCCACTGGTGCCTTCCTTGCGTCCAGCTCTGTTCTGATGACTTTGTACATCTTAACTCTTTTAAACACGAGTGAGATAAACGTGATGCTCCCCAGTTCACAAGTGAGGGTACAAACTGGAGCTTTGAGGAGTGAGCTGACTAGCCCAGTGAGACAGCGAAGATGAGGCAGAGGAGTCAGGATTTCACTCAGTGAAAAAAATTATAAAACCATCCAGTTTCCAGGGTGCCATGGAAACTTGTGTCACTGTGAGTCAGATCCTCTCATTCTGTCAGAGTGTGAAATGCCCCTTAAAATACTGTGATGTGAAATCATGGCTGGTGGCTTCATCCCCTATGCTCACTGACTCCGCTAACCTTGTTTGAATAAATTAAAAAGTATTTATGAGCATGTTCCATGCCCCTAGCAAAGTTCCAAATGCTGCGAGGGGGGAAAAGAAGGGTAAAATATGGTCCCTGCCCTTGCACGGGGAACTCTCCGTTGGCAATGAGAAAGCAGTACTGGAAACTGCGGATGGCCACGACGACGGTATCTAATAAATTTGTGACTTGTCGGGTGTCAACAGAAACCAAGGAACTATATGACATCACTCAAACAAGATGTCTAGAAGCATTGAAGGGGGAGATGAGGCCACCTTGGGTTGAATGAAACCTGGAAGGACAGCAGCATTGTGGCGGGATGGAGGGAGGAAGGGAAGGAGCCCCAGGCTGAGCAGGGAGGGAGGACGTGCCGTGGCACCTGCACATTTAGAAGGGGAAGGTCTGCCTGCCGCTTCACAGTTTTCCAAGTACATATATAGACTTCTTTCCCTCAGTTTTCTCTCCCTTCCTCCACTCTGGAGGTGCAGGTACCACAGTTATTGTCATTGATTTACGTAGGAAGAACACCAGTCACTGTTGCGGACACATACTGTGCTCTGGGAGGGGTCCTTGGAGAAATGTAAGGCCGAGAGAGAAGGTGTTAGACCTGCTTTTTCAACCTTTTTTTATCTCACGGCACACTTGAACCTACAAGAAACTTCCAGGGCACACTTACATTATGTTGGTCAAGGAAAAAAAAAAGAGTAAAAATAAGAATGTACTTACTGTGCTTTGAACTTCTTTCTAAATCATTTAATTAATGATCTTTATAATTTCTCACAGCACACCTAAGATTCTCTCATGGCACACTGGTTGAAAATCACCCAGCTAGACTCTAGGTGGTGTCACACAGCTGGGGAGAGGCAGGGACTTGGCCGTATCCCTCACCCTCTGATTCCAAGTTTGGATAAAAAGAGGGGTTTTTTTGTTTTGTTTTGTTTTGTTTTTTTTGAGACAGAGCCTCAAGCTGTCCCCCTGAGTAGAGTGCCATGGCATTACAGCTCACAGCAACCTCCAACTCCTGGGCTCAAGCGAGTCTCCTGCCTCCGCCTCCCAAGTAGCTGGGACCACAGGCGCCCGCCACAATGCCCAGCTATGTTTTTTTTTTTTTTTTAATTTTGATAGTTCCTATCAACAGGTTCCAATTTGAAAATAGGTTGTATTCAAGAAATTTTCTTTTTCATTTCCTTTTCTTGTATTCTTTCATTCTTTTTTATTCTTAGACCCTATAACAAAGTTTCTGAAAGTGTTATAAAGCTACATTTCAAGGCCCAAATGTACATACCTGTTGCTGAACTGAATGTGTCTTGAGTGGGACCTGTTTGTTTGATTTCAGTTATGTCTGATCACTGTGTATATGAACATTTTTAACGGCAACAGTACATTCTGAGGAAGGGCTGACTATATATGATGCAGGTCCCAGGGCAGAATGAAAATGTAGAA
This sequence comes from Otolemur garnettii, assembly GCF_000181295.1. Classification (NCBI taxonomy): domain Eukaryota; kingdom Metazoa; phylum Chordata; class Mammalia; order Primates; family Galagidae; genus Otolemur; species Otolemur garnettii. The sequence goes on along the minus strand of NW_003852411.1, from coordinate 26,970,738 downwards.
CTCTAGTTCAAGGTGTTGACCTCAGAGCATTGACCCAAATGTAGGGTCCTTCTGAGAGAGGGACCTTGGGATACTGCACAGGTTTCACACCCACAAAGCCAGCCCTGTTCCAATGTTTGGTTTAGAATATAAGGCATACCTTTCACCTCACAGGTTTTTATCAAAGTCTCTCTGAACAGAGAGCAGATAAGAGGTAGAAAGGGGCAGGGGGCAGGCTGGATGTGTTAGATGCTTCTAAGTACCAGGAACGTGTTCACTCTCAGTTGCATAAGAAAAGATATCTCCTCATAAGTCATTCCCAAAGAATTCAGATTTGGAGCAAAGGGAAGAATGTGGAAGAGGGAGGCGGCACAAACATTAAAAAAATTAATAATAATAAGGGCTTTCTTTCTTCACTGCCAACTCAGATCTGGTTCACCTTCAAGTTTATTATTATTGTACGTGTAGATAAAGCCCATTTTTATGAAGAAGTCCCAGTACCTTCCACATATATTTCTGGCACAGAAAAACAGATGGGATAGAAACTTACACAAAAATCACATCTGCCACTCTGGACAATTAAGCAAAACATGAAATTGCAACTAAAAACCACAGGGTATTTAAATAGAACAAGATTTCAGATGAAGGACTCATGTTGTTGAACCAGAATGTGATTTAACCCTACATATTCTGAAAAGGAAGGGTATTTTTTTTTGTCTTTCCATATTTACTTTTTTTTCTTATCAGTAAACCTGCCTACTTTAACAAATACAACTTTGTTCATTGAGCGAGAGACAAAGCCAAAATATGGTACACTCTTGAATCACACTGTGCAAAGGGACATGGAAAGGGAATAAAAAACTTAACATTTATTTCACACCAGCAGTGTAGTAGGGACTCAGCAAAACTACAGGCAGTGAACACAGCTGACTTCATTTTACAGTTGAAGAAACAAGCTTTGAAATGTCATCCAAGGTCTCCCAGCCGATAAGTACTGGCTTTGGACTTAGGATTTGAATTCTAAGTCCACAGCCTGTATTCTTCCCACAGATCAGACTACCCACCCTGTTGTGAATTCCAGCACAGGAAGTCAAAGCCAGAGAGGGGCACAGGCCTTGCAACATCCTCCAGCCACTTAGCCCTGCAGAAACCCTGTCATCAAGAGGGGAGGCCCTGCTGCTAACATTCTCTGGGTTCTCGCGGAGGCCGAGTCCTGCTTTATAACTTTGCTTTTGCTCCCTTAAATGTTTCAGAAATGCACCTTGGATTTATGGCTTATGATGCCTTTTCATTGTCCCAAACCCAGTGGCCCCTAATAGAATGGTTCCAGCAAGAACAGTTGCCTTATGCTGAATGTAGCAGGGAGGATAAGCCACCTGACAGAGAAGCGTGTCGCCTCTTTCACTGAAGAAACTTAGGTTTCTTGCCACGCTCTCTGCCCACTCCAGGCTGCTTCACCTGCCTACTTTGGCCCTTGAGTATTGTCAGTCTATTTGTGTAAGATAAAACTTTTATTAAGAAATCCATTCAAGTTGATGTCAACATCAGATTCTTGGCCTGAATTTGCACATGTGATTTGACTCCCTTACAAATAAATTGAATTTGCTGGCTTAAGGTTTTTGAGGGGATCCTGAACAGTCTCGGGGGGGTTGAATGAGACTCTGGCCTCAGATTGTGGATCTGTACTCTGGGTTCATTTCATTTCCTGGCTCCTACAGAGCTGAGCAGAAGACACACTCCCTTTGATGTCAGAACTGGTTTCATCTTTGACTCTGGTCCTGTGGGAGAAAGTATGAAGTAAGAGAAGAATTAAGCCCTGAAGAAACCATAAAGTCGAGAAAGCACTTTGCTCCTACTTGAGGCATCTGGGATATGCTCTGTCCTTTGCCTCTCATGTGACAGAGTCTCACTTTGTCACTAAATGAGCCCAATGCAAGCAGTCTCTCCTTCAAGGCTATCATAAGGGCCAGAGGAGGTTTTGTGTGTGCTGTTCAGATACAAATGACATCATCATAGCCAGGAAGCTTGAATTGGAGCTAGAAATCTAGGGAGCATGTCAAACGTGGACCTTGAGCCAATCTTTATTTACTGTGGCACCAAATGAAATAGTTTATGAATAACTGTTATATAAGTGATGAAATGTTATATTTCTAACAGGAACTTGGGTCCAGTTGCTGCCATCATGTCTCACTCTATTCAGTCTATAAAAAAGTCAACATCCACAGGAGTTAGCACACTTTCCCTCTGCCCCCTGTACCTTTCTGCTTCCCTGTCTCTTGACTCTGTCTTCCGACTCTGAGATAATAATTGGCTGGACACTGATACATCCCTCCACTTACCCAGACAGCCCATTATCCTGATATGCCAAGGTGTACGCCCAAGTTGGTACAAAGGGTGTGGACATTGAAGAACTGGATTCAAGTGTCTTTGTAACTTCAGGCTAGTTTCAGCTTCTCTGTGTCAATTTCCTAAAAAAATGAGTATCCAAGATCTACTTCTGAAGGTCGATGTGTACACCAAATTAGCAATCCAGATGACATAATGTGAAAGCTCTTGGTTGGGTATGAAGTATGATAGCTGAAAAGGAATCCAAATTGCTTTCAAAGGCTGTCTTGACTAGCTCTGCCTTTTTAGAGAATGATGCTTTTCTAGATACATGCCTTACTTATCAAGACTTTTAAATTTAAAAAATGACCCATGGAAGGACTGGGCATGGTGGCTCACGTCTATAGTCCTAGCACTCTGGGAAACCAAAGTAGATGGCTTGCCTGAGCTCATAACTTTGAGAAGAGCCTGAGCCAGAGCAGATCTCGTATCTAAAAAAATAGCCAGGTGTGGTGGGAGGCTACTTGGGAGGCTGAGAGAAGAGAATCACTTGAGCCCAAGAGTCTGTGGTTGTTGTGAGCTGTGATCTCACAGCATTCTACCAAGAGGGCAACAAAGTGAAACTCTGTCTCAAAAGAAAAAAAAAAAATGACCCATGGAGCTCTCTGAGTCCCATCTTTGCTTTGTATAAATAAAGAAGGGTGACTTGCCCAAGATCACCAAGACCAGGAATGGCAGAACCACAACATGGATCTCACTTGAAAGCCAGTGCTCTTTCCACGGTGCTGCCTCTTTTATGGGGACATCTCCAGGATCATTGTGAGTCACCTTTGTGCTCTTCTGCCTCACACTTTGGTGCACATGGTGTCTTTCCCTCCCAGACCGTGCAGGCCTGGCCACTTTCTTCCTCTCCCTGCTGAGTTCCATCACCAGCATTTCCTATAGAATGATGTTCCCATGTGCCCCTAAAGATCTTCTCCTATGGGATGTAATTATGCAGTTAGATCTGACTTGCTCATCTCCACTCGGTGCTGTAACTTTCAAAGGGCACCACTGTCTCTAACCATTTATACTGGAAACTCCAAGAATTGTATTGAACAAAGTGCAGTTCTGAAGGCAAATCCCAGCATGACCATGTCTTTTGCTGCCCTTCGTCTCCTTTGTCAGGTGTGCATTAGGAATTTTGGTGTTAATTCTTAATACATAGGTTTGAGATGTGTGCAAAGAACGAAATGAGGAAGGCCATGATCTCTGAAAGGGAGGCCAAGGCCAGTGCAAGCAGCATTTGGGCGTTTGTTCAAAAGACTGCTGCCTGGCTGTGTCTGGCCGGTCCTTTCAGCAAGGTGAATTAAAAAAGTAGGCTTCTCTTGATTCTGTTGGCCTGAGATCCTGGCTTTGATTGCAGGAGCACACTTCACTCTCAGGCCTCCTGGGAGAGCCCCACCCTTCCTCAGCTGTTTTCATCCTTCTTTCTGAAAACCTTGAGGATTTAGAAGACTTCCTGCCCACATCTTCAACTAAGGGACTGCCAGGGGATTTTAGTGTTTATTGCTTTTTTTCTCTGAGCTTGGAACAGCTCCGACCAGCTACTATTTGGAAAACATAGAAAGCTTTTTTTTTTTTTTTTTTTTTGCATATTATCAAAAGGAGATTGTAGTTTGCTTGCAACTAAATGAGAACCTGATATGTTTCTTGTCCCAAGGGGGTGTGTGTGTGTACATGCAGGGATAGTGTTCAGCTTTCTTTGCCTCCATCTCTGTCTCTTGGTAGCCAAAGTTGATGTTCTGAACCACACCAAAGAGGGCCTGCTGCCTTTCACCCAAGACAGATGTTCTGCGGTTAGTTTTCTTGCCTACCTGCCTCTGTCCTCTCTGCCCAGAGGGTCCCTTTGTTGTCAGTCTGTCCTCTGTCTGTGCACTGTGTTTTTTTTTTTTTTTTTGTCTGGAACGCAGAACGCCACACACTTGATAATCACTACAGTCTTTCTGCCTTTTCTCTTAAACAGCTTTTTTAAAGCCCCCAGAGACCCTTAAAAAAAAAAAAAAGAATGCAAATAGAAATTGCACTGGAAGCTGAAATGAACATTGTTGCGAGTCATGAGATCCTGGCCACACTGGGACAAACTCTTTTTTATTTTGGGTAATATTTTTTCTTTGGCATTTATTACACCTCTGTTAAACACAGCTCATGTGACACAGTGTTACTCATAGGCAATCAGAGAAAAAGCTGAAAGTTGAGCCATTAGTAGGGCAGGGCAACTTATTGTTAATAGCAGCCATTAAAGCTGAAAGGAAAAATTACCCATCTGCCCCCGCCAGACCTGTCTGTCTGAGATCGAGATTGGGCCTCCTGGCTGGAAGGGGGGCTGGGCACACATGAGGGAAGGAGAATGGAATGTAGAAACCAGAGATCTTTGTAAGGGAAGATAGAGGTGAATTCAAGTCTGGGCCCTACCCCAGAAATAGGGGGAAGAAAAATCTGGCTCAAGAATTCAAGCGGCCCTTTTCTCTGATCATTCTTTCTCAGGCAAGTACCTGACCGCTCTTATCCAAAGATCTGCTGCAAAATTTATTTAAGCTACAGATAGCAAACTCAGGATTCCTATAGCAGCAACACCTTATAATTATGCAATGCTTTCCACCACAGTGCCTAGCTTATGACTTAGAGCAGATTTACTTCTTCACCATTAGACCTTGGGGTTCAGAGATGTGATTTTTTTCAAAGTCTGTATTCAGAAGGCCGTGTGGTTTAAAATCCTTTCAAACATTCTAAATTCTAGCCAATATTGCAACACCATTTACCCATTCTGGTGATTCGCTCTAAAAGTGTGCTTGTTTGATGGAGCCATAGAAGATATGGGCTAGGAACATAAATTTGAGAGGGCTTTGCGAAGAGCATATTTGTAAAACTCATAACAGGTATGGTAAGGAAAGGTGGTGGCCCACTTTACGGACCGTGCTAACTCACTCCAGTGCAGAGAATAACCTGTTGTTACCATGATCCATGTACCAGTTTGGAAAACTATGACTGCAACTGGACTTGTAGCTTGGAGTGCAGCCCCTGAGTAGTACTGCCCACTTCCTGGAAGGTGCCCAGCCTGTACCTTTAAAAGGTATAGTGGTGGGGGACTCTTGCAGCCCTGCATTCTCTCTTTAGGTAGAGATATCAGAATGAGGTTTGAAAGGCATGTTGGATGGACCTAGGGATGACCCCCAGAGCCGGCTGGAGGCTCAGCAAAGCTGGTAGTACTTAATATTTAGACAACACAGAGCGCTGGCCTAGCTTATACGCGGTCAGGCCTGTTGAGGCGGGAGGTGCCTGCTGACTCAGACCCAAGGAGGTGTCTCCGACTCTGAGTGTCTGATTTTTCAGATCTGACCTCATCTAGTTCTGGGCTCTAGCTCTAACCTGTTCCTTGGCTATCAAAACCACGGTAAGGTCAGATGAGCTTAAATCATCAGTAATTTTTGGTGGATCTTGGTTCCTTCTTGAATTTTGTGTCTTTGCCCCACTAAGAACACTTTCTCTCAGCCTGTCTTTATTGGCCACACAAAATACTAAAATTATTTTGGTTGCACATTGGAGTGAATTTCAAGCTCTCACAAAGGATCTTCAGCCCTGGGTCACTCATGAAACAGAACTCTTTTCTTTCCTAACCCTGCTCTTGAATACAGTCAGCACTCAGGTGGTCCTTCTTAGTATTATGTTGTCTCTTGCCCAGTCCTCTGGACACATTGTGGCCTGATGGACTCAGTTGGGTGACCCAACAGACCCTACTCTTATAGACACTGTTGACACACGTTGTATCTTTATATGTACTAGCATTCAGTTGCAGTCTATTAAATTGTTTTAAAAATTAGTTTTGTTCACTTATCAGTTCTTTAGGAGTCGGAAAGTTTTGGCTTCAAGATTTCCTGTCAAAAGCCATAACATTACAGATCACCGCTGTAGAGCTTCCATGCTATGTTGTGATGACGTGTGGAGGCTGCTTTGAGGGGTCTGTCTTAAGGGATAAGAGTAGTGAGGAAGAAGGTGGTACTTCTAGGGCAAGCAGCTGATGGCACATCATTTCAGAACCATACACCTTGTGGGTCATGGCCCTCCTCATCCATTGGTCATCTCCAGGGGCATCCATGAGGTCATCCAAAGTCACCTGCTCTTTCCAAGTGTATTGGAAAGAGTTGGATGTTGGAAAGGCATTGAAAAGCCGAGACTGGAAAGAAGTAATTGAGAGATGTGACTGAGGAGAAGGCAGTGTATTTGCAGTGTTAATGCAATGGCTCTGCCTCTGGAGATCCAGAACTTAAGAAAGTCAGGAAGTTATTTTTCTCCTACCCCCATGTTAGTGGAGGCAGTTCCTTCATAGTATATCCACCTTGGACTCTTTGATCTCTGAGAAATTGGAATAGGAGAAAAGGGTAGATGGCAAGATAGAAGAGGAATTTCACAGGGGTAAGATAACTTCTTCTTCACAAGAGAAGGCTAGTGAGTCGTTGAATTATTTTATACAGAGAGGTGCTCTGACGAGCATGTAAAGACAGTTTCTTCCCAAGTGAATGACAGCACAGGAAAAATGTAAAGTTAATATAAAATGTTCTTCTTTTAAAGCAAGGTACAGGATGCTTCAGGAAGCCTCAGAGAATTCATGGTGTCTCATTTCATGCCATTTACTAAGAAAGACTCTTTGTGAAAGTCTCATTAAATACTGGACTCTCAGTAAGATGAGAAGTCTCTGTCTGGAAGACAGAAGATGGAACCTCCATCTGGTTTGGGTTGCTTTTGGCATCTTCAAGGTGAGGATAGAATTCTGAAAATTTTTGAGTCCTGTTGACAAAATTCCTTTGTGATGTCCTTGTGGGCCCCACCGAGCTGTGGATAGAGCCCATGGGCCCTGTGCTACCGACAACACCGCAATTGCTTCTGTGGCCAAACATGTTAGGGATCAGTCCTTTCTTATGATTTAGGTGATATTCTAATTTTAATAGGCCAGAAAAATCTGTCCAAATGCGGTCACTTCAAGACTTTCCCAAGACAGGATGGAGTAGATGACATGGGCATGGGCTGTAATCTAATTTTCCTCCCATTTATACTTGCTTTTCCCCGTTTCACAATCACTATCTCCCAGCGTAATTACCATCGCAAGCATTTCCTGTTCATCCCTGTAGGCACACCACATTGCGCCAACAACCCGGGGCCCAGCAGGGATATACAGTATCCTTTGCCAGTGTCGATCAGGGCTTGATTACACTTCACGGCTGTAATTCAAGCCTGCTAATCCTCCTCTGCGTTAGGAAAAGAGGCCTGTTCTGTTAGATAAGCTGATTACTGTCTGGTGTGTGCTTCATGCCTAGCAAGAGTTGTTTATATGTGGAATTACTGCTGGCTGGGGTCTGTGCTTCCCTGCACTGAGGAAGCTTGCTTAGGGCTCCAGGGTGTCAGGCGTCACCTGGGATCAGGGAGGGGTGAGATGGGGAATGCTGGGGGTAGTTGTTTTTCTCTCAACCTCTGTGCTAGTGACTAAACACTGACTTTTCTTCTCTGTTAACGGAAAGGGCCACATAAGATTTTTAAAGAGTCTGAGGCTTTTGCCCCCCAGGACCTCCTGGCCAAGATCACAAGCATGAAAGATCACTGCCCCAGACTTTTCTGAGCAGGTATGTAGGGCCGTCACAGTGGTCTGTTGTGTTGAGCGCTCGGTTAAATAGACCAAGGAGGGACAAGTTGAGTGTGTGGTGAGATGAACAGCCACAGACTGAAGAGTGCCCAGCCACAAGGAGAGGACGCCTGCAGAGACCACGGGAATGCTGTCTCACACTCACAGATGTTCTCTGCAAAGCCACAGAAGCCTTGAAACCACCTTCACCTTTCCTAGCCAGACTGTCTCTGGTCTGATGTGCAGCCTGTGGCTTGGGTGCATGCAGTCTGCAAAGCCCTTGCTCTTCATGAAGGAGGAAGTGCATTTTGTTACAGTTGTCTGCGAAGTGAGGTTGGTGTGATTTATGCTGACTGCACTATTGGGATCTCCACCCCTTTTGTGGGGTGTCTTGTCCCCAGATGCAGAATTGAGGTTTTGCTTCATGCTGGCTCTTAATTGTTGAAGTCCTACCCGTGGTTGCTGGGTCCAGTGGTCTAAGGACAGGGTGAGTGCTGGAACCATTACAGGTAAACAGGAACACCTGGCCTTTGTCATCCTCTGTGCACATGTTGAGATCGCTTTGTTTGTTTGAATATGGGTCAGCCCACACTGGAGTGAGGAAGTAAGAATGAATGTCAACAGGCTTAATTGCAGTGATATCACAGCCAGAGGCCTTTTGTTAAGTAAACTTCCTCCACACCGCAGTCTAATCATCTGTTTATTTGTCTGCTCTTCCCCCCCATGAAACCGTTGGTTCCTTTAGGACAAGCATTTTGCTTTTATTTCTGTGTCCCTAGTACCTGTCTGGCACAAAGTAACCAAGGAATGATATTTGGATTTAATGAATGTGTACACAGATTAATAGACTTCAGTAAAGAGGGGCCTTTCTAGGATGGAACCCAGTACAAATTACTAGGCTTTCATCACAGCTCACTGCAGGAAGGTTCCTTCTCAGGTACCTTTCTTGCCTTTCTTTCTATAAAGTAGAGAATCCAAGGTCCCAGGAACCTGGGTGCTCTCCTGTAAAGGGCATGGCCAGCTAAGGCAGAAAAGAAACACTGCTTGGGATTAGGGAGGGCACGAGGGCCTATGAGTTAGAAGGAAAGGCCGCCATGCTGGGACCCTGCCACTGGATTCACAAACATCTTGAGTGTTATTTCACCCCCCCGCCCTTTTTCTTCTTCCACCCCCGACCCATAATTTTCTTTTCTTGGTCCTCTTTTATTTTTTCCTGAACTGTCCTCTTCCCTTCACTTCTCCCAGGGAAACAGTTGTCTCTTAAAGATCAGCAAATTGTCCAAATGGGAGAACTATACCCTGCAAGGGGTTTCTTTTCCTGGTGAACTTAATTGACAGTCCCAGGAGAAATCCAGAAGAAACCACAGAGGGTGCTGAGCACTAAAACAGAGCTATGAAAAGTGATGGGGAAGTTTTAAGCCTATTTGAGCACTGAAAGATTTCTTTTGATGTGCAATGATTAACTTTACTTCTTTAATTTCAAGAGGTTAATGAATCTATGAGCTTAGTGTGCCCATTATGGGGGCCACGGGTGGCTCTCTGAAGGTTTGCTAAAAAATCGCAGACAGGATACTGATGAATTGGACAAAAGGCATGCACTTTTACTTAATATGTATACACAGGAGCCTTCAGAAGGAAGACTGAAAGATACAGGAGAAATTGTTAAAGTATGAAAGAAAGCTGTGTAGAAATATAACTGGATAGAAAGGTTGTGATCTAAGGCTAATAGACTAAGTGAGGGAGTCCTCCAAGGTCTGTCCAAGGTCTAGGCCTCCTTCCTTCTGCATATGGGGCAGGGACCTCTCTAGAATGGGGGGGGGGGGAGGCTATGACCTACAGTAGAACAAGGATTTCTAAAGTAGGGTATACTGTATATTTCTAAAGTCTAGGGTCTTACTAAGCACACAGGATTGCAGTAGAAGCAAGCAATGAGGGAAGGAGGAGTTCAGAGAATCTCTAATTTTTATTCTGTTTATAGTTCTTAACAACCTTATCACTTAGAGACTGGGTAACTGCCTGACCTCCAACATGCTGCTGCCATCCCCAGTTACAAGATCAGCAATGTTATTTGAATGTTTGCCTAAAGTAGAAATCTCCAGGTCTACACCAGTGTCAGTACCCTGGATTCCCTCTAACAGAGGAAAGGAAATTACATAAAAAATAATTCACACTGGTTTATAGAATCGGAAAATTAACTTACTTACTTACTTTACTTACTTACTAACTTACTTACTTTAGGCCAGTGTTTTTCAACCTTTTTATTTCATGGCACACCTTAACCTATATAGGAAGTTCAACTTCCATGGCATACTTAAATTATGTTGATCAAAAGAAAGGAGCAAAGAAAAGAATAAATTTACTGTGCTTTGAAATCTCTTGAAAATAATTTAATTAATTATTTAATTAATGATCTTTAAATATTTTCATGGCACATCTGAGATCCTCTCACAGCCCATGGAAAAAATCACTGCTTTAGGCTGAGATGATTCCATAATCTTTTTACATTTTCTAGGAAAAAGAAATAAATGTGTCCATTCAATGATCTGGATGCCAGAAATGGACTTCAAATTGCTTTTCTTCTCTTTCTATGAGCCCACTGGCCGTTTTGGTAGCCTGTGAAGGCGGAGAGGGGGCCCTGTAGTTCTGGTTTGCATGTTGGACACTTGACCCTGCAGGAGGCCATCCCCTGCTGGACGATGTGAGACCTGCAAACCAAGGTCTTAGAGCAGCACCCAGCGCCATCCATCACTTCCACATTTCCTGTCTTGAAAAGCAAAGTCACTTTCAGTGTTAACAAAAAAAAAAGTTTGCACAAGTACAGTGTTTGATGGTCTGGTGCGTAAACAATTCTGTGACTGATTTACCTTAAGGCAGAATAGGCTAGCGGCCACTGAGGCTGGGAAAACCACATGTGTGTTGTGTGTTGCTGGTGGATTTTTTTTTTTTTGGTTTAGGCTAATTCAGGAAAGCAGAGAAATTAAATTCTGCAAAAGGCAACATGGAAGTCTCCACACTGGCCTCTGCCCCATGCAAACTGCCAGCTGCTCCTATGAGGATGAGCCTGTTATTACTTCAAGGCAGTGACCTTCACTGACTACCACCCTTGCTACAGTTGGCGGCAGCCATGGGGTACGGGCACACCCTGACTTAAACCAGCTACACACCAGTTGTCTGCCCTTGGAACACTCCCACTCCACATACCTCAGTTTACTCATCTGAATAAAGGGGTTAATAATACCCAGTAACATTCATACGTGAATAAAAGCAATGGAGCAAATTTTTGACAAATTGATTTGTAAAGTTTAATTCCCATGGAAGAAAATACTCAGTTCTCCCACACTACTTTGTCCACATATCTGCTGTAGCAATTTCACTCTTCTTAGCCTTTCCCCCCAGGATTTTGCAAACTTGTCTCATTTCTGGTCAAGTCTCCCTAGCTGAAATATAGGTCCTGGCAGACAGTGGATGGATACTCAGTGTAATATGTTGAATGAACAGTTGACCGAGAGACCAACATGCGTCTTTATAGGCATAGCAATGTTGGTGAAACTGTGCAGGCCAGTCACACTTTGTGGGGGTGTAGAAATTATTATTTTAACTGTAAGGCTGTCACTAAACCTAAGTGAACATGACCTGCCTGGCAGAGTAGAACACGGGGCTACTGGAATGCAGGTGGCATAGAAAGAGAAAGGCAGTTTTGGCTTCTGAGATTGCCGTGTGTCTTATCCCCCAGAGCATGGGTCCTCCTGCACAGGCCTCTCTCTGCTGAAGTGCACCCTCTCTGTTTTGTAGGGAACTTGTGAGGTGCTTGGTGTGCTGTGCCTTACTGTCCTCATTGAAATGGGTACAGCTTGCTAAGGGTCATCCCACAGAGTGGGGCTCAGTGACGTACCCCAACACGCTGCCTGGGAAGTGTGGTGCTAACACCTGGCAGGTGGAACAGTTAGAGGAACTTCCAGAGCGGATATCATGTGGGCTGGAGAGGGTTGGCTCACCCAATGAACAAGAAAACAAGACTCTTCTTCAGAGAAATAGTAAGAACCACAGTAAATAAGGCCCAGCCTCAGGGAGGCAAATCTTTAAAGAAAAATTACGATGGCTCCTCATCTATCTCTCTGTCACCCATTGATGTATTTAGCCAGCGCCTTGTGGTGTTAAATGCTTTTTGATGATGATGGTCATGATGACCGATGTCCCTCCCCACAGGGGTAGGTGCCTCTGACTTGAGAGCTCTTGGTGGGGGGGGCTCCATCTCCAGTACACAGAAGAAATGGGCACAGACTCCCCTCCCACCCTGAGGTCCCTATTTTGCCAGGATGCAAAAGCAAGTGGAGGCAACAACAACAAAAAGCCCGTCTGAAAATCAGAGCCTAATCGCTCCCATCTGCTCCAGTGCTGCGTCCTCTCGCTGCCTGCCAGGATGTTTGCCGCAGATGCTAAGTAGCACATAATTTTCGATAAGTTGCAATCATTTGCTTGGAATCTACTTCTCCTTTAAAATGTCCCCCCGGAAACTTGAATCGCCATCAGAGAAGCCTTTCTCAGGATTGAATTTGAATGTTTGCATTCAAGTTCAAGATTAGTTAAGCCCATTTGACCGCCAGGTGTCCGTGTGTTCTAGAGTTGAGCTACTTAGACTCTATTGGGTGGGGAGGAAGAGGTGCCATGAAGGACACACTGTCCAGGAGTTCAGAGCTACCACTGAGGACTCATTGTTCAAGAGAAGGCACAAGTGCTGAGATGAGAGAGACAGGGAATGATGGTTCCATGGGCTCCTCCCCAAAGCAGAAGGGTCACACATCCCTTCAGGTACCAAGTAGTGACTTTCTTGGTCCCCATGAGATGTTTATCTTTTCTCTGGATGCCAGGCTAGTGAAGATTAGAGGCGTGTTTTGTAATCTGGAGATTATCATCTCACTTGCCCTTCACCTATCCTGCTATCCCAACAAGATTTCTTACTTAGCTTCTTGTCTGGGACAGGAAGGAGACACAGTTAACATCCTGCCCTGCCGTCCCACCCTCTGAGTTCATCAAGGGCTTAGTGCTTTCAGAGGCTACTTGGAAAGTTTGGAGAAGCAGCACCGGCCCCTGCTTTGCACGTTGCTCCTCGCCTGTATGTTCTGCAGCTCCTGTGTGTGTTCTGCAGCTTCTGTGTCTGAGGATGGCACTAGTGACTCATTAGTGAGCCATGCACTTGGGGTAGTTTTTGTAACTAGTAGTGATGGATCATCTGCAGAGCGTCCCTGCACGACCCTGGCTGACCTTGTATGCATTTGTGAGATGACTGTCTGGGGTCACAGGTGTTGTTTGTGGTCACAGAAAAAGGAAAGCAATTGGCCTGTGCTTTGAGGCAGACCTGGGGTGTTCATAAATGGTCCCAGTATCCTCAGCTGGGGAATTCTCCTACCACCAAAGCTCGTGGAAGTGATTTCATTTATACATAGAGTGCACTGAGAGGGGAGTCTCTCTTATAGTCCCTGACAAATTGAAAGGCCAATTAGGGTAAAAACTTTTTACCCTAATTTACTTTACACTGTGATATAAGGAAACATCCCAGTGCAAGCTATAGATAGGAAGCCAAGGTACAGGTAGCCTAAAGTGACATGATAGAACTTAGTCTCATATTGCTCCACATTCTTTTTTTTTTTTTTTTTAAGAGTTTAGTATACCTTAGCTTTCCCATGGTCAAGAGAAAAATCTCTTAGTTCCTTTGTGACAAAGGCGACTGGATGCATTTGGCTGATTCCCACGTACAGCCAGCCCTCATCACCCACACGGTGTTCTGGGTCTAGGCAACTTCTCAAAGGCACTCAATACGCTGACCAGGTGGTGTTGCCGTCCCTGCTTTCTTACTCCAGACTTCCTGGGACGCCTCTTACTTCTGCTGATAGCCCTATAACGCCTGATGGAGAGGCCTCTCTAATGGCCAAGCCCTCTTTCTATCTGTTCTAAACCTGTTTTGGCCAGAAAAAGTTCTCCCCAGTGGCTACTTGAGTTTTTCTGTGACTTGCCTCTTTTTAAGTTATTAAGTCTGCCTCTTTCTGATGTCCTCTGTAGCCTTCTACCTGCCATGAAGTCACTCTGCCTTCTGGCTTTCTTTCTTATTTTTTTAGCAGTTTGTATTAGCTTGGATTGGTTAAGTTGTCAAAAGAAAATAAACAAATAAAAATCTCTGAAGAACCCAAAATAACATGCTTTACACAAAATACAAGTTTATTATTTTCCCTTCCTTTCTATAGCCCTACGGTGACCATCTAGGCAGGTCTCCAGACTATGAGAACTTCTACCTATTTCTCTCCCCAGTGTGGCTTCCAGTCCTTAGGTCAGCTCATGGGCAGCAAAAGCCCCAAACATTATATTCATATTCTATCCGACAGAAAGAAAAAGTCAAGGGACAAGAAGAACATTCTTCTTTTTAAGGACGTTCACCTGTAGGAATTTTACACCCTACTTCCACACATCTATCCTTGACTGGAATCTTGTCTCATGATCTGTGGAACAGTACCACATCTAGCTGCAAGGGAAACGGGAACATGTCTTTCCTCTCAGTGACTATAAATTGATCTAAAAATTAGAGTTCTGTTACTATAGAGAGGGATATGTTGGAAGAAACCAGCAGATCAACTTTTCCTCTATCTTTGTGCCAACATTCTCTACTAGGCCCTTCCCAAAATGTTCCCTCTCCCAGGTACCAAGGGATATCCTATCTCATATCTTCATATAAATATTAGTGTAGTTAACATTCACATTGACATTAAATCATCTTGTTAATATCAGTGGCAATCTAATGTAGAGGCAATGGTAGTCATGGGATTCAGGGAGGTCTTTCTTCTTGTCTTATTTAAGAAAAACACACTGGTCCTTTTTCTTCTCTCCCATACGTCAGTTTTCCATCCTCTTATAGAGCCCAGTGGAGAGAGAAGTGGAAGAAGCAACTCAAAGAGGCAGAAAGGATGGAGCAGTTTAGAGTGTTGCATCTCATTTCCTGATTCTAGGCCCCCACCTAACCCTGGCTGGAATTTGCTTCTTGGCATCAGTGACATCATTATTCCGCCTGTCTTTGGTTAACTCATCTCTGTCTCTGGCTATTACCTGCAGAGGTTTGCATTTTCATTTCATTGGAAAGAAAGCCTACTCCAGCAGGGTGAAGGTGTGCTATCAGTATTAGTACTAGTCTCCTGTGATGTGTGGAATTTGAAGTACTCATGGAATGAGTTAAGACTAAATTATTGGTTGAATTATGTAAAGGTCCCTCAAGGCCAATTGCTCATTGTATTAGGAACTCAACCTTTGAATTATTCATCTGTTTCCAAAAATTGGGAAACATTCCCGTAGGAACAAAATGCTCTTGACTTCAAACTTCATTCTGATAAAATGGGAAATTTAGAGAGAAAAAAAAAAAACTCATTCTATTACGATTCAGTTTGTAAATATGGGCAGGAAAATGCCACTTGTCCCCAGGAATGGGAAAACCACTTTTCCTAAGATGGTGGTGATGACGTCAGCACAACTAGACAACACGGGGTGCAGACACAGCCTGGCAGATGATTTCATGTTATGAGTGCGGGATTTCTCTACGTCCCAGCAGAGAGTGAGGACTAAATTCCACCCCAAGTCAAAACGTAAATACACTTCCTTAAAACTTCGAGTACAAATAGAGCCTTTACCCTCTTCGGGTTATAATTTATTTATTTTTTAATGGAAATTTGACAGCAGCCATTAAAGATTGCTTCCAGGCTAGCTTGTCTGACACCAGGTGAGATTGCTTCAGAGCTAAGTGGTTCCCAGAAGGGTCTTTCAGCCTTCCAGAAAGACCAGGGCTTCCAGTGCAAGCGCTGCCAAGCCAGGAGGATGGTAACACTCTCTGGCTCAGGGGGACAAGGGTCCCAGGGCCCTGTGTGAAGAGGAGATGCATCAGACTTCAGAAGCAATGGGGTCCTGAATGTGTTTGGAAGAAGAATAGCAGAAAAAGAAAATCAAGATGGGAGAAAGGGAGAGCGAGGTGAAAACATTTTGAAACTTACTCTATTGGCCTAGGATCGTTTGAGTTCTTAGCGCATGGTGATAGCAGCGTGAGGTTGCCTGGGAGCACAGGATGGTGAGGTAGCACAAGTGTGAGCTTGCCTGCATGCACACACGTGGGTACATTAGCTCCTTCTGTGTTGCTGATTCCTAACACACAGAAACCAAATCCTTAACTAGAAATCTTTCCTGATTTTTCTTTCTTCCCAAAGGGACCTTTATCAATGGGATTGATTCAGATTTAACCAACAATCGAAACTCTACCAGTTACCAAGCTTTGACACATGTGCTTCTGTAAAAATAACCTTATTTAATCCTTGGTAAGAATTGTGGCATAGTTGATATGATTGTCCACTATTTGGTGATAAGGAAACAGAACTAAGGGGTGGTGAAATCACACAGTGAGAATCTTCTATCTTGCTTGGAGCTGAGATGCCTGAGGCCTGTTTTGGTGCCATCCCGTGGAGTTGACCCAAGAGAGCCCTGCCCATAGCTATACTTTTCTAGGTATTAGAATCTGATAGGAGAGGAAATGTAACCATGTATTAGCTCTTTCTAGAACTAGTAATGTGATAGGTGCCTCACTGAGACTAACCTGCAGACCATTTTTGTCTTAAGGTGAGAGATTTCTTCTGCTTTCTCTGTGGTTACTTCCTTTAGACTTCTCTTAGAGAGAGAAGCTTTCCTCTCCAGGGAACACACAGCAAGCTGCCAGCCGGTGGCTTCACATTGCTTGTGTTTTTTCTGTCTACCTAAGGAGGAACTGTTCCTTGTATCCCGAGTTAACACACAACTCCAGTCTCACCCACCCTCCCCACCCGCCTCCTGTGGCTCTTCTCCTACCCCTCTACCTGGGGCTATGTCAGTCTAAGGCCACAGCCGGTGTGAAGTCACGCCATCCTACCAACTTCTGTGCCTCCTCTTTAGGCAAAGGGTTTCCTGCACAGCAGTCCAAGCTCGAGCTATTAAGGACCAAAGCCCCTCGCCCAGGCAGCCGGCACCCATCCAGAAAGGCAGGAGCCTGTTGCCCAGCACATTAGCTTTCTCTCTGCCAGCTGGCCCAGGGAGGCTCAGTGTGCCAAGCCGGGAACGTGTGAACGGGATCTATGCCTGTGACTCCCCTGAGAAGCAAAAAGCACGTGTGACCAGAACCGCCAAGACCCAGCCCTGAAAAAAAGATGACAAGGACTACTTGGTGTGTTTCTCTAAACAAACAAAAACCTCAGACTGTCTCACGAGTGTCATATATTTTTGTTTTCATGCCCTGCCCAAGTTGCTGATGGCTGAAGTGAAAAAACAAGGGGAAGTCTGTGAGCTCCTCACAGGGCCATGTTTACGTGGGAAGCCGGCACAGTGCCCAGCACCACAGTAAATACTCAATAAATATTTGTGGGAGGAAATACTCGGGGACCTCACAGTCTTGCTGCAGTTGCACTAAAGCCCTCAAGGCCCCGAGCTGGCTTGTATTTTGGCCTACCTGCTCTATAGACCAAGAACAACCATGGAAGGGGCTACAACACATCTTCCTTCCCATCGCATCCCCCGGGGAGCCTGATGAAGCCTTCCTCAGTCCTAGGCTAAGTCTCACCGGTGTTTCTGGGATTCTAAAGGGCTGAGGGACAGCAGTGCAGGCCCAAGGGTGGTCTTCAACAATTGAAGATTTGCTGAACTAGGACTTCTCACCCGAAGAGGCCGCTTCAGGCCACCTGCAGCATCAAAGGCCTGCACGTGTAGCCGGGCAGTCTCGACTCAGGTGCTGACCGATCCCCCCATGTAAGTCAGCATGGCTCACTGGCAGCTACCTGCAGTGCTGATTTGTAAAATTTAGGAAATCAAATTGTTGGACATTTGTTTGATGGAAATCTCAAAAAAATCATTCCCAGAAAGAGCTTCTCTGTTAAATAAACTAGGTAGGAAGATTGAGGATCGGAGGAGAACACGAGTGTACACCACCTTCAAGATGCTCATGGGAGAGTGTGCTCCCACCTTTGGCTTCGGAGAATCGAACTGTGTCAGAGTGATTTCTCAGCTTGAGAGGCTTGTGGTTTACAGGTAGAATTGTGCTTCTAGGGAATGAAAGAAACTATTGGGAGGAGCAGTTGTTGTGTACCAGTTGGGGGTTTCCAGTTTCCAGCCGCCTGCTTTGGCAACTCTATGCATCCCCAGGCTCCAAAGCAGTTGTAGTACTGGGTCAGAAGGGACTAGAAGAAAGTAAACCATAACCTGTTGAGGTCAGAGCCCATATCTGATTCGTCTTGGACATCCTAACACCCACCTCATTCCTGCACCTTGTAAGCACTTGGTCGGTACATTTTTTCTTTCTTTCTTTCTTTTTCTTTTTTTTTTTTTTTTAGAGATAGAGTCTCGTTCTATGGCCCAGGCAAAGTGCTGTGGCATCATAGCTCACAGCAACCTCACACTCCTGGGTTCAAGCAATCTTCCTACCTCAGCCTCCTGGTAGCTGGGACTACAGGCACCTACCACAGCACCCAGCTAATTTTTCTGTTTTTAGTAGAGACAGAGTCTCAGTCTTGCTTAGGCTGTCCTTGAACTCCTGAGCTCAAGCGAACCTGCCACCTCACCTTTCCAGTGTTAGCACTGCAGGTGTGAGCCACTACACCAGTGGTGTGAGCCAGTCCAGTGATTTCTTTGCAGGAACTAAGTGCTCCTCTAGGCAACCTGTGTGGCCTGTTTGCTGCCAGGCCTCTGACCAGCCCTCACTCGGGATCTTCCCCACATACCAGCCACGTGCCAAGCTCTGCCCAGCACCACAGCCTGTGTCGTGGGCAGTGTTGGCTTACTGGGGACATACCAAGCTGAGTCCAGGAAGCTCTGGCTTCAGGCCAGCGTAGTTTTGCTTGTTTAGAATTGTCAGATTTGAAAAGGCAGATTTGACAGTTTTTTGACATGGATATGGAAGAGGTGGCAGAGAGAACAGCCTTCTACCCAACAGCATGCTGGCTCTGGTACAGCTTGTGTTATAGCTGGAATGTAGAGGGAAAGGCAGCACGTATACGGCGCTGACTGCCCGACTGAGAAGGGGGAGCCGAGGCAGAAAGCTTTGGATCTCACCACCCTACATCCTCCTTCTCTCCTTCAGTCTTTGTTATTTTCCTCCCAAGACATGCTGGAGCAGACTCTTAACAACAGCTCTGTGGGGTCATGTGGGAATAGATAGACAGGAGAGGTCATGACCATGCCTTTCAGGAGCTCATAGTCTCATTGGCAAGATGGTAGATGTGCCTGGGGGTGTCCCAAGATGGCCCCGTGGCTATGGTGTAGATGGTATGTGCCCTGCTGGCTCAGAGGCTAGAGAGTTTATTTTTACCTGTTCTCACCAGGGCAGCTTTCATGGAGAAGGATTTTGAGCTGAGATTTAAAATGAGATAGGACTGTGGTAAGTGGATTTCTGTGGCCGAGTGAGAAGAGGGTGCATTCCGTCTCCCAGCACAGTGTCTCTTACCATTATGGTGCCGTTAGTAGAAAGAGGTAACTAAGAAAAAATTGAGACATCAATGGGAAGAACTTTCCTTCCCTACTCCATATCTGGTGATGTTCTTCTCGCTCAGAGTATTGGATGTGACTTGGGCATCAAAAGACACCGTGTTTGTGTGCATGTGCCTATTATCACGTGTGCAACGTATTTGCATGTCTACACTCACACAGAATTGGTATTTATTTAGGTACTGTTTGTGTAAGGGAGTCAAAATTCTAATGTTGTAGAAGGTGAAGTGTCAAGAGTTAAAGACCTGCATTCTAGTCGTGGCTGTGTCTCCTTCGCTTTGATCTTGGGAAAGCTACTTTGCCTTTACAATCTTCAGTTTTCGGTGTATAAATTTGGAACATTACTTCACGTTTTGTAAGGTGATGCAATTCAGTGTGTGCAAGTCCTTTATGAACAAATAAAAGGTGTAACTCTGATGCTCTCAGGAGTCGGCAAGCACTTTGCTCTGTTCCTAAAAATGCAAGGGCAGCACGCCGCCGTCCTGCACCTCGCTCCTAAATTCTGACTGACGGGGAGATGACAGAGCTGACTTGGGAATGAGGCTGGGAGAGCTTCCATCCTCCTCCCTAACTCTCCCGGTGGTGGGTAGTGAAGACTTAGCTTGTGGGCAGTAGAACACCTTGCGTGAGGGTTTGTGCATTCAATCAAACAAGGAGACAGGACAGAGGGAACCAGCTGTCTTTCTGCACACACCTAAGGGAGGTGGCCCCATGCCCTTTCCCAGACTACCTGCCTCTCTGCCATTCCTCTTGTTCTGTTTCTGTCTCTGTCTCTCTCTGCTCAGTGTTGGGCCCTGAACTGCTGTCTATGTCTGAGGACAACCCTCTCTGTAGTTCTGACCTCCTGCCCTTCCCACCTGCCCCTCTTGTAGAAGTTGGATATGAGCAGAGGTGCCCCCCCCCCCCACACTGCTGGGGACCGTCGTTTCTTTTCTCTAGGCAGAACCAGTCCTTGGTGAAGAAAGAGTGCCCTCTAGTGGGCATTGGCTGGAGCTGCTCCAGACCGCTGTCGCTCAGCCAAGGACAAAACAACCCCACGCAGCCCTCCCGCCAAAGATGATCTTGAACATGCCTTTGGCTTTGGTTTGTTTTTCTCCCTGTGTGAAGAAAAATAAAGAAGAAACAGCAGGAGACCAGTTGTGAATGCAGCTCGGACAGTGCTATGACAGCCCCCTTATCTTGGGAGTTATACCAAAGAATTAACCCCAGGGCAGGCAATGACAGCAAGGTGGATGTGACATCAGATGCTTTTTAAAGAGCTTGTGACAATTTCTATATAAATCACTTACCTGTCTTGACTGATCTCTTCCATAAGGGGGTAGCTTTGTGAGAAGGAAACTCCTTCTATAAGAATTATTGCTAAATGGGTTAAATTTCTTCACGGGCTACCCCTCTGCGGATTGCAAATCTACTGCAATCGATGACTTTTTCATTTTCTTTTTTTTTTGGGGGGGGGGAGGAGTGGAAGCATACAAGCCTGCCTGGCCGTTAAAATCCTATATGTACTAGTACAAACTGGGGACTTGGCCCTTTAAAAGCTATTTCAGAAAAAGCTGTTGGGCTGGAGAGGGACGAGGTGACGGGGAGGGTGGGAGCGCGGGGCGCCCATCAGGGAAACGGGAACCTGATCATGTGTGATGGTTGCTGGATTAGGTAACAGCTCCACTGGTTGAAATTGGATCTTGGAGGATGAGTGTTAACATCTCTGGTGTCCTGGCGAAAGGTTCATTTGAGTCTTGCATGGTGCCGCAGAGATAAAAAAGGAGCTTTTAAATAATCATTTTGTCTCCTCCTCGCCAGAGTGCTGGCTTCAAGCAATAAATAGGTAGCATCAGTTCTGCTTAGACACATCACCCTTTTCATTTATTTATTTAATGTTGGTGTTTTGTTTTTTTTTTTCTTTTTAACTGACTAGCTGAACAGTTTCTGTATCAGTGAATCCCAACGCCCGTTTTCATAGTGGTACGTTCAGATTCTCCTTGTTCTGGGTAGAAATATGACCAGGCAGTGTTGTTTATCAGTCCTTGCCTGCCCTCTGTAAGCACACATGCTCAGCCTAAGTCCACCAGAACCAGAGTCTTCTATGTAAAAGAGATAGAGTTTAAGGTGTTCCCCTGTTTATATTGCTCTTTTTGTTTGTGTGTGTTTTTCTTGCCCATAGGCTGACATTTTCTGTTTTTATAATTTGTGTATAGTTTGAAGGGTGTAATTTGAAGAGGACTGGTGGGGTTTTTTGTTTTTCCACATCTTTTCATTCTTTTCTTTTCTGCATTATCTCTGGCTTGGGACCTATTTTTGCATCCTGAACTCTCGAGTGTAAATGCCAGCGACGTTTCTATGACGGTGCGTAGTGTTTCTATCACACCGATTTCTAATTGGCCGCGCATTTAGCAACCCATTCTGTTAAATCTTAGGGCTTGCGAATTTCTACTGAAGGAGAAATTTGTTTATAGGATTCGTAAAATGTTGTAAAACAGCTAAGCAAAATGCCAGCACTTTTATTGTCCCACCCCACCCCATGAAAACTAAATGTGTCCTTTATACCTGAACAAAGTCAATACATTAGTGCTTAAAGTTCCGTGACCCTCCTGAAACATCCATGATGGGTAGGGGCGCCCTGTGTATTCTCTCTCTGTGTCTTCTGACAGCCTTCACAGTTTCCTGTCTTATTTTATTTAAAACCGGTAAGGTGTCAAGGCCAAGCAAAATATTAATTAGGTAGGTGTGCAGAGTTGGTGTGGAATAATTTGTGCCTCCCGTTGAGTGTGTAAGGAAAAAGTGGAGCAGAGGCATGAGACTGAGTCGGCAGGAAGGAGAAAATATTCTCAGAGGGAAATATTAGGCATATGGGAAAGAACAGAAGTGATGTGCTCATGATCACCGAAACAGCATCTAAGGGACTAGGACCAAAGCTCTGGGCTGTGTCTGCTTATCTCTTAACCTCTACCTTCTCTCAACTGAGATTGCCGGAGCTCTAGGCCAAGGGATTCAACAGGCATGTCTAGGCTCCTTGCTGCTGAAGAGGTGGGTGTTTGATATCACCCCAGCTAGGCAGTGCCTACACTCGCCCTGGTGAGACCTGACAGTTAAGCAGAGGCTATTCTTTGGCTTTGCTAATGTTGTTGATAGCAGAAACCATCATGACGTCTTTCAGTGTCCTGCCACATGTGAGAGGAATCTTCTAGGGAGTAACCAACCAGGAGGGCTGTCTTGAAGGCATAATTGCCTGGCAGAAGTGTTGAACTTTCCTGTCGGCCACTGGGGGGGGGGGGAGGTGGGCTTCCATCCTCTTCTGAAGGGAATGTATTGGACATGAGATTCAGTAGAGTGGATGACAGAGTTGTATTTTGCCTCAGCACAGTTTTTTGAATGATCAGACTAAAGTGATAACAATTATATTTGTTTATTAATGGCTTGGAGATGATTTTTTTAATTGGTAAATGACCCATGTATAGCTTTGCCTATAAAGCAATTGCAATTTACCAAATAAAGAGAAATAGCCACAAACCCCACAACCCCCCGCCAGAGAGGTGAAGAGGGAGTTGCAGCTGGGCCTGATGCCAGGGGCTTGGATGGGCAGATCCATCCTTGAGGGCCTGGTGTTCAGGAAGGGGTTGTAGTGTTCAGTTACTTTCTTAAGGAAACCTGTATTAGTGGTGATACGTTCTCCAGAGGACTTTTTGAGATTTAAGTGAATAAATTCAAACAACAGTGAATGTGAGTACTATTCAGAGATCAACCAAAGGGGATGTTTCCCAGTCTCCTGAGCATATAAAAAAAGTATTTCTTAAAAAAAAAAAAAAGGCTACATAAAGAATCTCAGTGATCCTCTGACCTGTGCCATCCTCACTATAGCAATTTTATTTGGGGGCAGCAGAATACTGAAAATTGATGCTTGAGAAGGGAGGATGGCACCAAGGTGTTATGGTTTGTGTCCAGGTGCTAACATCCTTCTTTTCTTCCTTCTCTTTTTCTCCTCCTCCTCCCTTTCTCCTTTTCTCTCATCCTTTCTGACTTCATCAAGGAGCATGAGTCTTTCCTCTGTATCTTTTATCTTCTTTGTTCCTAAGTGCCACCACCAGTCTATGCGGCTGGACAGTCCACCTGACTATCTCATGTTTCATGAGAGCCAAGAGATAGCTTTCCGTTTGGCAAAGGAATTGACGTTTCTTTCTGAACAACTTGCAGGGTTGGTTCTTGTTGTTCCTGTTGGGAGCCAGGAGCGTGTGGGCACAGCCAGCAGCTATGCTGGTATTATTACATGCATGATGCAAGGTCCTCAGCCTCTACATGTGCTCGGGTATTGAGCTCACACCCACCTTCCCTGTCAGGACTCACGGGGGCTGCCCTGCTGGGGCTCAGGTTACACCTGGAACAGGGATCGCCGGCCACACCCTGCCCTAAGACAGCTCTGGATTCTCTGGTGCTTGTACATCCACTGGGGAACTTAGACCCTGCCACCGCCATCCCCAGAGTGTAAATGAACGCTGGACCCCTTCTCTTCCTTGAACCACTTCTCTCCTACCCTACCCCAAAATTGTGTTCACTTTTTTTAAACATTGAAAATACTTTTCATGTTCCCTCTTAACAAAGACTTGACTGCTGACAACTAAACAGGATTCAGATGAGTGATTTATTTTATGGCAGGTTATGTGAATGGGGTAGTAAAAAAGGCTGTCTGGCTCTTCTGCTGGTTTACTAAATCATTTCATCTCTTTCCGTCCGAATCACCACCACTGTCCCTGGTGTTTCAATAAAAAGCAGCCATCTCATTGATAGAGATTCCGTCCCCTGTAATATCAGAGCACTTTCCTCCCTGTGTCCCCGACACACCTTGTGAAAAGGGCCTCACCCTTGTTTTCAGCAGGGCGGAATCCTGATCATCTGGAACAGCGAGATCTCAATTTTTTGGAACCAGATGTCACTACTCCAGGCCACTTGTCTTCTTACTGTCGTATGTTAGACTTATCTCCATGCTCAGCTAGTCCAGCGGAAAGGTCTTAAGATTCCACTGCACATTTCCTGGATTTACTTAGATTAGGTTATTTTGGAAATGAAAATTCACATCGATCAGATATTACAGAGAAAGTCAATGAGTATAAAACCACAAATTTCCAGGAATCAAATATTAGGAATAAAATAGGAAATGCTTTTATTTAAAATGAAATCAATAGTGTGGAGGGCAAAAGTAAAAATTACATTATTATAATTAACTTTTTATGGTCTGAAATTTTTTCTTATAGTAAAAGCATGCCTAACTATAAAGCTCACCACTTTATAACTACTTTGGAGTGGACAGTTCGAAGGCATTAAGTACATTCACATGATTGTGCAATAGCCATCGCCGCCATTCATCTAGAAAACACCCCCATCTTCCCAGAATGAAACTCTGTACCTGTTCAACACCAACTTCCCATTCCTGTCTCCCCCAGCCCTGGCACTCCTTGTTCCACTTTCTGTCTATAAATCCAACGAGTTCCTTGGCCTCATATAGATGGAATATCATTCTGGAACAAGGCACTTTGCTCCTTCCATGTTCCTAGCCTCCCAGCTCCTCCCATTCGGCAGCCCTTCCCTTTTTTTTTTTTTTTTTTTGCAGTTTTTGCCGGGGCTGGGTTTGAACGTGCCACCTCCGGTATATGAGGCCGGCACCCTACTCTTTCAAGCCACAGCTGCCGCCCAGCAGCCCTTCCACTTTCCCTCAAGTGCCACCTTGCAAGTGATGTGGAGGCGGCGTGTATAGCCAAATAACCCAGCTGTTTTTTGGTTTTGTTTTACATTTTCGCCTTTGGGTGGCTGTTAACATTGCTCTTTCCCTCTGTCTTCTTTCCGTAGTTTTGAGTATCCGAGGAGCCCAGGAAGAGGAGCCCACTGACCCCCAGCTGATGCGCCTGGACAACATGCTGTTAGCGGAAGGGGTGGCGGGCCCCGAGAAGGGCGGAGGGTCGGCTGCGGCCGCGGCGGCAGCGGCGGCTTCCGGAGGAGCAGGTTCCGACAACTCCGTGGAGCATTCCGATTACAGAGCCAAACTCTCCCAGATCAGACAGATCTACCACACAGAGCTGGAGAAATACGAGCAGGTAGCCACCAACTCCGGGCTCAGCACCCAGCCCTTTAGGAAAGGGCGGAGACATCGCACACCTCCCGGGCTGGCAGAGACCGAGCAGTCGGCCTTTCCCACCTGGTGGATTCTTGTCATAGCGTCACCTGCCAACTGCACGGCCCCTGGTCAAACCTGTGCCCACCAAGTGCTGGTCTCAGCTCTTAAAAGTCTAGGCATTATATGGAGATGAAGGCATTCAAAAATGTAGTTGTAAATGAGGATTTCAAAAGATATAAAAAGATATATATTCCATTCACACACCAGGAATGAGTAATACCTGGAAGTCGGGAACATTTGCCCGTGATGGGCAGTACCAGGGCTGGTCAGGGTGCTAGAGGTCAAAAGCACAGTCACCACCTAAGCTGCAGGCAGGTGGGAGGCGTTTTCTGGTCCTTGTTTGTTCTTTATGTGGGATGATTACTCTTTTCCTGGATGATCATAGAATCCTATGGGAAAGGACAGTAGAACCTGACCTTAAAGTCCTTCACTGTGACTAGACTCAGTTCACGGACAAACACTTGCCCCTTTTTGTATGTGGTGTGCAATGAGAGGTGCGCCTCAGTCTCTAAGAAGCATAAAAGATTTCAGGAGACCCCAGGAACGCGACAGGCTTGGATTCCCATCCAGGCACTGTGCTCACAATCTGCAGAACCCATGGTCTGCTTACTATACGCCCAGAGCTCAGGATGGATGGCAGAGAGCTATGGATTTGGAGTCAAAGATGTGAAGGACCATTAAAATCATGCAAAGGAAAGGGTAGGAAAGGTGTTTAATTACAAAGGACTACATGAATGTAAGGTGTTCTCACTGGGATAGAGCTTCTCTCTGTCAGAGAACCCTCCCCGCCTCACCCCACTCCACCCCACAAACGTACCCCTATTTATATATCAATACCGTTTCCGCTGGCCAGTCTGAGTAATGCTACCTTATTAAGAGTCCTTTGACATCAGTCATTGTTCTCGTCATTTAGCTGATACATGTGTTGTCGCCTCTTTGGATGGCATTGTACTCAAGTTCTACAGTAACTTACTGTCATTGAATGACTAGCTTTTTCTTTCCTTTTCTTAAGAGCCCAAAAAGAGGGAGAGAAAGCAAAAGGTAGAAGGCCCTGTACAGTCCACTTACAACTGTCTGGGTAGAAGGCAAATGTAAACTTAATAGAAAATGTAAATTTTAAAATAGAAAGAGGCATTTTTAAATTTAAAGGGAAGAAAATTTTATCATTGCGCACCTATCTACCTTTAAACAGGAGATTTACAAAATCCTCTTTTATGTGGCAAACAAACAAAAATTTTTATGAAGCTTGAAGCCAAGCGTGGTGAAATTCAACCATCCAACAAGGTGGAGGGAGGGTAAAAAGGGGGAAAAATAAAAGCAAGTGTGTTAGGACCTGGACTCAGTGTCTCCCACCTTCTTGGGAAAGAGCAAATGTTCTTGCCACAGAATTGGCCCTCACAGACATTTCCCCAGATCGGTGGAGGTGCTGAGCTCAGACGACTGACTGACCCATGACCGTGTCCCATCGTGTTAGTCTTTGGAGGCTGCCCTCACCTAATGAGATGACTTGGAAGACAGGTGGGGACATTTCCTATAACCACCTCTTTCTGGCCTCTGGGGTTCTTCCTACTCAGAGCTCTTCCTACTTCACCTTCACCCTGGAAGCCTGGCCTCTGGCAGAACAGCCTGCCCAGACCTGTCACCCAGGGTGACTTGTGCCAAACACAAAGGCAGCAGAAGAGCCCAGAGTGTGGCTCCCTCTACTAAACCCGTAAATGGGATAGATGTTGCCCAAGTTGCCAGCAACATGGAAGAACTGACTGTTTTCTTGATTCACCCCCCCCCACCCCGCATCATTCTTCCATCCTCCTCCAAAATGAGTGCAAACTCCGACAGCGATAGGACACTGCAGGAGCATGTTACCACTTACGAAACACTTGGGCTGACATGATTGCAGTTGTTCCTCAAGGCAGTTTTGTGGGGTACCCAGGACAGGTAATGTCATCATCTCCATTTGGTACAGGTGAGGAAATGGAGATCAAAGAGGTTAAGATACATCTGAGATCACACATCCAAGGAGGGAGACGCATTACCCTAGAATCTGGAGTTTGACCTTTAGCCCAAGGGCTCTGATTGGAACTATGCCTGACCCCTTTAATTAGAAGAGGGTGTGTGTATCTGCAGATACCGAGGTAACCAGCTTGTCCTCTGTTACTTCCCTGCACGAGATTGCTGGCACCTGAAAGAAGCTAGTGATAAAAATGTTTGTTTCTGAAAATTATCATGGGTACCTATCTATTATAAATAATAAAGATGTTAAAAATTGGGAACTTAAGGAAAAGCTTTGTCAGTACATAGCAAATGCTATAAATCTAGTAGTTGCAGTAGTCATCCATTTATTTTTAAAAAGAACTGAGACACCATTTTCTTATTTACATGAGCATTTTCTGGTTAAGAAGTGAACACTGCTTAACACCCTCTGCATGCTTAATCACATATTAATATTAGTTGTGTTGTTAATTATAGTAAATAGCAGATTGTAGGGAAATTATGCTATTAACCTTCTAGCTAGTGTGTCTGAGAGATATATCTTCTTCATTTTTCTGTAACAATTCCTCATGGGGGCTTTTTTTAAAAATAGAAAATCCTGGTCAAGCAAAAATGTCACTCTTTATTTTAGCAGTGTCTATATGAAATTACCAAATTGATTAGTTAACAGTTGATCCTGTCGTTTTTTGTTTAGTTTTATCTTCAGGTATGGGGGTGGCAGGTAGGCACACAATAATTAGCTATCATAGCTCCCTTCACCCCTACCCTCAAAAAAAAAAAAAAAAAACAAAACTACCCGAATCAGCCATTGTTTCACCCTGAGGTTAATACATGAAGATTTCTAGAAACTTTCCTTAGAAAGAAAAGAAGAAAATTGTTTTTATTCATTAAATGGGGTTGGTAAAACCCTTTTCCAGCAGATCTTATGGTAGCTAAGGGATTGCAGGAGGCAGATTCAAATAGATGAAACTGTGATGTTTTAGAAACCTAAATTTTATTCCAAGGTCTACTAAAAAAAAAAAATGATCCTCTTCTAGTTTTGCAGGGTTCTGCTTTTGCAAATAATGCTCTTGGGGCACTGATAGGACTAAATCTCTAATTCCTAACTGCACTGGGTTAATTCAAGTTCACAGCTAAGAGAGCTCTACGATCCCAGTTACCTTCGTTGATGAGCTAAGGCAGCCAAATCCAGTCTCATCCTTGGATTTCAACCCAATCCATGTTTTTGAAAGAGTTAAGGAGGAAGATGGTTTACATAAAGTATAGGACAGAAACCTTCTGCAAGATTTTTTAGAGAAGATTTCCCTAGGTCTCTGCTTCCAGCAACACCCTTGCCTTGGAAAGTCTCCTTTTCGAAATCCCTCTGCCTTGAGCTCCATCCAATAAGTGGCTCTCTGTATGTCAGTCCGTAGCAGAATCTCCCTGCGACGGAAACCTCCAGTCTGTGAGAATTTTATTTCATTAGTGATAATAGTCACATAACTGTTGCCTTGAGAAAGCCTGGCCTAACGAAACAGCCCGGCTTCTGCAGGTCCCATGCTGGGAGGAAGTGAGGGTGCAGTACGGGCAGCTCAGATACTGGGAGAATCCGAATCAGTATGTTCTGTCCGTCTCACGGACTTGGAACTCTGCTCTCTGCTGTGTGTTCCAGAGCAGCTGTGGAGCAGCTGCTTTGCTCCACCTCAGCAGTGGGTGAAAAGACTCCACTGTCTGTTTATTGCAGAGCAGAAAGGGCCCCGGGAAAAAATGCCCTGAATAAACATCAGATATTGTGAGTATTTTTATTCACTGTAATGAAGCACATTATTATGATCCGAGCGCTGTGGCTTCCCAGCTGAGAGCTGGTGCCCTTGACAGTCCCTCCTCACATCCCTCCCCTCCTCCCTGTGAGTCCAGAAAGGGCGGGGAAACTGCGTCCCTCTGGGAGGTTGTGTTTCCCTGCAAAGATGACTGGGATGCTTGCTGCATGCCTGACCTTCCGCTCTCCCTCCTGTGGCCCCAGAATTTCAGCCAACTCACTGCCAGGTTTTATCTCCCTGTCTTTGTGGTACCGTTCCCAAGGCTGGGGTTGAATAGAGAATAAACCCCTAACACAGATCTTGGGATTATATAGCCCTCTTCTGAGTGGAGGGCAAAGGGCTATATAGACCTGTCTTCTCTGGGTTTGTCTTCTGCCTATGGAATAGAAGGGAAGTATTTTCACCAAGAGGGAAACTGGAGCCCAGAGAAGTTTACCCAATTGTCCACATAGCCCACTAGGTTGGCTTTCTGAGTTTATCTATAATTTGAAGACATAATTGGGACCCACATTTGTAGGGCCAGACACACATACAGGAAGGTGTGTAATCCTCACTACACCCTTGAGGTGGGTTTTCTCATCTCTGGTTTACAAATAAGGAAAATGAGGAATGGGTAAATTGAGTCACTTTCAAGGGTCCCACAGCTAAACCAGTCCCAGAGGCAGAGTCTACAGGGGTCTGTCAATCAGCCTGCTTTGCTGGGTTCATGGGAGCCATTTGCTCCATCCACAGGCCTCAGCAGAAGAGTGTGGATACCGTTAGCCCTGCTGAAGGGTTAGGAATGATTAGGTGAATAAAACGAGGCACTGGGTGGTGAAAGGATTTGCCCAAGTACACAGGGAGCAGGGTCACCCACCAGACCTCCCTTCTGCCAGTTTGAACCTGACGAGTGGAAGCATCTGCTACATATCTTAGTCTGACCAACCTCCAAGGGTTTCTTAGCTAAAGAATCAGTAATGTGTGCTGCTGTTATTGATACTGCACGTTGAAGGTGCATGTAAAGGGCTGTATGCCAGAGAAACAGCAGCCATGCAGTATTACCCACGATGAGTGTGTTTCTGCTGATAGGGTTGGAGGCCTTAGTCCTTCAACTCTCCATACATCCTTTTGCTTTTGTTATCACAGGTCTGATACAGTTTTACAGCATCAGTGTGAGCTATCTGATTTGTGCATAGATGTTTTGTTGAATGCCCAGCTAAGGAAACCAGGCTGCAGATGCTTAGTGACTAAACCAGAAGGCGGGAGTGTTTAGAGGACCAAGTTTAGGTTCTGGGAAAGGATGCGAGGTCCTGGCCTGGAATGGGAAGGGTTTAGCCTGTGCCTCTGCCTCTTCTTGTTTGCTCTGGGCCACAGTCGTCCCACCTATAAAATATGGAGGAGGGGAAATGTGATCCTCAACTTTGCCTCCAGAGCTGGGGGTTTTCCTTCCTGGCAGGACTTGTCTAAATCGTGTTTTGAAGGTGTTTCTCGAAGGCCCTTGGAGACAGATTGTCTTATAGACACAGTGGCTCTCCAGAAGGCCAGCACAGGAGGGGTTCTTAGGATAAAAGTAGGAGTAGGAATAGATTGATGAGAAACTTCCCAGAAGAGTCACTGAAGCTTTAAATTCCATGATCCCACTTACATTCTCTTGGCTCTTTATGAATCCCAAAATGGGAGATTTGGGAGCTCTCTTATGCCTCGGTTAGTGAGATGAGCGAGGCAGAACTTTCGTGGCATATTTGATTCCAAACTCTTTGGCTGTGAGTTTGGGGACAAAGGGAGATGAAGTATATTTTATACTAGGAGACATATTCTTACCTTTCACTGTAGTAAAACCATGAAAAAAAAACAATTAAGAACAAAATGATGAAGATTTGTTTTTTCTCTTAAAGAAATCAGTGTTACAGCCAAAACTTAGAACCACCAGGGCGGATGGGAATCTGCAGGCCGTCATTTGTTCCATCCCTCTTATATGAAAAAAGCCCACAAACTCTCCTAGTTTTCTTTATTTGCCCGAGTCTCCAGAAAAGCCCTCCAAGCCTCACGCCCCTGATGCATGCCGAGCCTGGGCCCTGAGCCACCCTGTGTGTGTTGTCCTGCCGTTCCAGGCATGCAACGAGTTCACCACTCACGTGATGAATCTGCTGCGGGAGCAGAGCCGGACCCGGCCCATCTCCCCGAAGGAGATCGAGCGGATGGTGAGCATCATCCACCGCAAGTTCAGCTCCATCCAGATGCAGCTCAAGCAGAGCACGTGCGAGGCCGTCATGATCCTGCGTTCCCGGTTTCTGGACGCACGGTGAGTCACCTGCGGGGTGAGGGGCGACTGCCAGTGCTCTCCAGATGCTGCCTCTTCCCTATCCATGCTGAGCCAGACGGTAGGCTGAGCACCGTTCTCAGGCCTGGTAAAGGAGGGCCTTAGACTGGTGAGGCTGTTGGTTTCGTAACGTGCCAGGAAAATACTTGTTTGTACGGGCCGATGTTTACTTCCATTGCTCCTTCCTCTGGGTGGGCAGAAAGGAGGCCTTAGTTCCATTGAGAGAATAGGCCGGGCTGTTCTGTGTTCATAGCACTGACTACCTCTCTGTGCATCTCATAACTGTGGGCCTGCAGTCATTTTCCTCATATTCTGTAGTGACATACTTTCTCCAAGAAAGTCAATTCCATTTGCTTGAAATTCGGGATCTTTTCTACCCTGTATAAGGCAGAGATCACACTTAGTTCAATTCAAGAAATATTTATTAACAAATTACCATGCACCACCCTCTCGGCTAAGTTTTAGGAGTACGGAGATGAGTACGACATGATAGTTTCGTCTTAGAGGGGCAAGGAGCTGGACTAAAATGGGTCCAGTGAATCTGATGTTTTCTGTCTGCCATTGCCGTTCATATCCTTATTATGAGTTTAGAGCATACAGTTGAAAAAGTGTGGATAATACTTACCTGGCAGGGGAGAGACCATGATCGCAAAGGTGGTTTTCCCAGGGTAAGGCTTATCCATTGCACTTCGGATGTGCTGACCCCTGTGATTTCCCCCAAATCACGAGTTTTGTAGTAATAGGGGACTGGGTTCGCACTTTCCCCTGGGGGGGAAAAAAAGCATGGATAAAAGGTCCTTTAGAAAAAGATATGAATTAAGAACAGAGAAGAAAGAGTGAGTCCTTGGTTCCCTTACTCTGTAGACCAGTGGATTTACATGGATCCCTGTGACTCCTTTTGCTTCTGTTGTCCAGCTTGCAAAATGGTGGTAATCTTGTCTTCTATCTACTGTCTAGGAGAGATTTTGATAATTGATCTAGCAAATACGAGTGTGTGGGTATGATTTGTGATCTATAGTTTATCTTAAATTAGTCATCTTTGAATTCAGGTATCATCATTCACATTTCCATGTCCAAAAATACTCCCAGTCTCTGATTTTTATGACTAGAAGGCTAGCCGTGTCAGGGTCAGCTTGCCGTATTATCATCCAGAGGTTTCCAGGCGGACAGACACGTTTGCCATTCCTCTCGAAACTTTCCACCCTGGACATCCTGTTTCATTCACCTCTCCTACCTGCATTTTTCTTCTCTCACTCTTCACATCTGTGGTCTTTACCATCTGCCTAGCATCTTCTCCTAATGTGTCTTTTATTCAGTGTGTTTTGGATTGTATGGAATACAGAATAAGAACAGGGAACACCAGCAAAATGTGTCTCTGGGCTGATAGAATTTCATAGAGTAAGTCAAGAGAAGGTAGAAATGAAGACAGTTTTTCCCAGCTGGGCGTAGTGATGGAGTGGGAGCAGGCTGGTCACCTAAAGCAAGACTTTCTGGGCACCCCCTTGCCTGTGGCCCGCTGCCAGCCTGGCTTCTTTATTGTAGCCCGATGGGCAAAGTGCTGGCACCTGGTGGCCTGTGTCTGGGTCCTTCCTCTGCGCTGCAGCCGCTGCCACACTGCATGTGTTACTTACATCCCCATGGCAACTCCCTAGTTAAGATGCTGGAGTTGGTATTTGTGTTGGCAGATAATGAAAAAAAAGAAAAGTTGGGTGCAGACTGGGTTCTTTGCAAGAAAGAAATCGGAGAGAAGGGAGGAGCAAAATCATTGTCTCCTTGGCCATCTTCTTGCAGTGATTTTCCTCTGCCCCGTTGAAGGTCAGACTCGAAAAGACACAAAACTCGGTGAGCTTTGTCCACGGTTTCTTTCCCTTCCCTCGGCCTCTGCCTAGATTGTTCCACTTGGCACCAGGACAATCACGTGCAGACAGGGTCTTTTTCTTGCTCTGGTTACAACCTTTGAATCATTGCCTCTTTTTAGTTTTGAGCCAAGATTCAAAATTAAAATAATGACCCTATTGTCATGATTGTTATCATTTTATTTGGGGGGTAGATTTATTACCAGTGAAATAACATAACCCCAATGCCAGCCTAAGGCTCAGCAAGTGGCTTTTCCAGCTCAAATATAAATGTTTGCTGAACTTAGTGATTGGGGAATACCCATCAGTGCCTCCAGGGCCCCTGACTATGATTTGGAGAGATAGCTAAGCAAACCTCAGTAAGAAAGACGTTACTCACTGCTGTATTCACATGCTACTCTCAACCGTGCATCGGAAGGGCAGGGCCTCATCAAAAAAAAAAAAAAGAAAAAAAAAAAGAAGAACTTTCATGGAAGACAAATAACATACAAAGAGGACTTGACTTAGTAATAGGATTAGTCTTTGTAATCTAATAGGTATGCAGAATTGAGTGTTACTACTTTGTTACGCACACTCCTTGTATTGGCTTCCTAGTGCTGTTACAGATTACCATAGATTGAGCAGTTTCAAACAACCCAAGTTATTATCTCACAGTTTCTGTTGATCAGGGGTCTGGGCATCATGTAGCTGGATCGTCTGCTGTCGTCTCAGTGAAGCTGTAATCAAGCTGTAGGCAGAGGCTGTGGTCTCATCTGAGGCTCAGGGTTCTCTTCCAAGCTCATTTCGGTTGTTGGCAAAATTCAGTTTTTGTAATTGTGGGACTGAGAGCCTCAGCTCCTAGAGGCCGTCCTTCTTCACAGGCAGTTTGCAGCTTGGCTGACTGCATTCTTCCTGAAAGCCAGCAGGCAGCACTCTCCATGTCAAGGCTTTAACTGAATCTCCTCTCGCATTTACCCAAAGTGATGATTAGTAGCCTAATCGTAGGAGTGACGTCCCATCATATTCACCATCCCATCCTCTCAAGAGGAAGTGTGTATACCGAGGTCTGGGATGTTAGGATTCTCTCTGCTACACTCCTCAACTGAGTGCTGGGCCCAGGTTTCTCCCACTCAGGTCATGTCTTGACATTGACTTAACTGTGCTGGGAAAGAGTATAACTTAAAAATTGCATTCATCTGTTCATTCATTCAGCGTTTGTCATATCACACTACACACCAAGCATTGTGCCAAACAACTGGGAGGTTTATTATTAGAGCTATAAATAATGTTTTTCTTGGTTAGAGAGAGAGGACTTACAAACCCTCTAATTGATTTTCAAGCAACAAATTTAACCATTTTACTCTAACCTTTTGCTGAGAATAACAATAGTAACATAAATAAGTGATTCAAACTGTGCCTCTGCACTTTCTTGTTTAGATTGGGACTACCTGTAATGAATTATTAAAGAGGAAAGAGGAAAGGGTGTGCAGGAAAGTCTAGGCACACCGGAGCTGTACTTAGACTTAATTACTGAACCTAGTGGAGCTCCTGCTATCTGCCACGTGCTGTGTTAGCCACTGGAGTAACAAGGACAAAAAATTGCAAGTAAATGTGGGTTGTACTTTTAGGGAGCTCATAATCTCATGGGACAAAAAGATACTCTTGCAACTAAACCTAACACTACATGTTACCCATGAAGTTCATTCATCTACCAACTAACACTGTATCTAAGGGGGAGGCAGGATCAGGAGAGGGCAGGCAACACTGAGTCTCAGAGGAGCAGGATGTTTGCCAAATGGAAGGAATTACATGAGCAAAATAAAACAACATAATTAGACTTCAATGAGCATTACTTACTTGAGTGCTTACTATACTTTAGACACAGGGTTTCAAATATGAGTGAGACCTGGCTCCCGCCCTCGAGGAATTTGCCGTTTAGTTGGGAAGACATATGTAAACTTGTGGCGGATGCCGTGGGAGGGAAGCGTACAGGGTGGTATGGAGAGGCACGGGAGCATGAAAGCCATGAGCCTTTGGGGAACACAGAAGCATATGATGTGGCTAGACGAAATTATGCACAGCATGTGCTGGATTGGGGGAAATGAGGCACTAGGGATAGGATAGATCCACTGAAAAACCTTAACTATACCGGTGAAGCTTTCGAATTTATTCTATTCAATAGCAGGAACCCCCCCCCAGAACTGTTTAAGAAGGGGTAGGGGAGAGTGTGAGAAATTACCCCTTAAGTTCCAAAATTGCAATGGATTCAAATTCTGGCTACAACCCTGATGACCTTTGTGACCCTGGATAAGTGGCTTATTCTCCCAAAGATTCAGTTTTCTTATCGGTAAAATGAAGATAATCCTGTAAGCAGAAATAAATTAGATAATATAAAAACAAACTTAATATAGTGACTTTGCATGCTAATTGAGCTATCATAACAATATTAAATACTATGTTATGTATTACCATTACCATTATTACGTGTTATATTAGTACTACTACTAATATATTATTCAATTTTATAATGCTTACTGACATGATCAGATCTGTGGTTTAGAAAAATCACTCTAGCGAGTCTCCTGAAGATGGTCCACATTGGAGAAGAGATAATTAACGTAAAGAACCATTGTCAAAGCCTGTACTCCTCAACCTGATGCAACACAAAAATAAGTATGAAATGTTTCTTACATTTTCTGTAAATATCCAGAAAAAAAAAATACTTTTATTTAAAGGTAAAACATTGGGGCTGCGTACAGTGGCTCACCCTATAATCCTAGAACTCTGGGAGGCTAAGCCAGGTGAATCCCTTGATCTCACAAGTTCAAGGCCAGCCTGAGCAAGAATGAGACCCTGTCTCTACTAAAAATAGGAAAACTATCTGGACATTGTGGTGGGCATCTGTAGGCCCAACTACCTGGGAGGCTGAGGCATGAGGATCACTTGAGCCTAAGAGCTTGAGGTTGCTGTGAGCTATGATGACACCACAGCACCCTGGGTGACAAAAAAAAAAAAAAGATAAACATTGACATGTTAAGGAGTCGACTAAAACAGGAGGTTTTTGATGGTGTCCACAGAGGTGTGCTCTTTTCCTGGGAGGACTACAGAAGGTACTATTTCTGGAAAGCACTGATCTAGAATTGTGCTGTCTGGTGTGTGGCTCTATAATTTTAAATTAATGAAAACAATATTAAATTTAAATAAATAAAATGTTCAAAAATAGCTCTCTGTTGCACCAGCCACGTTTCAACTGCTAAGTCGCCAGAATGACTAATCATGTGACAGGCAGTGGCTCCTCCAAACTCATTTCAAAATTAGCAGGACCCCCTTAATATTTTGACATTAACAAAGTCACCTTAACCAGATACATAATACATCATAGTAAACATAGCTATCCTCTTTGAAGAAAAAAATCAGCAGTGACAACAAAGGTGGGATGAAAGGAATAGATTTGAAAGGCGAGACTGGCAGGACTTGCTTTGAGGCCAGGCATTTGATGAAGGTAAGAAAGCAGGAGAAAGTGAGGCCCACTCCCGTGTTCTGGCCCATGCCGGGTGCTCAAAGATTGGAATGAGTGAGCAAACAAATTAGGAAATGTGATGAGTCATCTCTATGATGACGGTATTCAATAACATGAGGGACAAAGAAGATGGAGCTGATTTAGGAGAAAAGTGATACTAATTTTGGAAACTCAATTTGAAAGTGCCTGGCGTACATGGCAGTAAATGGGCCTAGGAGAGGGAGTAGGGCAGGCGACTACAGATTTGGTAATTAACAACATATGTCTGTGATGGATGCCTACACTTCTCGCTATCATGGGTCTTTTCAGCAGA
Organism: Otolemur garnettii; assembly: GCF_000181295.1. NCBI lineage: Eukaryota > Metazoa > Chordata > Mammalia > Primates > Galagidae > Otolemur > Otolemur garnettii. The sequence goes on along the minus strand of NW_003852411.1, from coordinate 26,933,340 downwards.
GATCCTGTTATTCAAGAGGTTTCTGTCCCCAAAACAGTTGATTGAATATTACTGTACAAATACTGTATTCATAAATGCTGTATAAATATTACATGTATAAATACTGTATTTATACAGTAATATTCAGTCAGCTCCTCATATTGTGAACTAAAAACCTAAACACCCAACTATCAGTGCTTCTGAGTAGTTTGAAATCACAGATGTGAACCCACCCAGCTGATAACAGGTCAAGCCAAAACAAAGGAACCAAGGTGTCTTAGTTCGCTCCAACAACCTTATTGTCAGAAAGGTGTTAATTTCACTGTTTCTTGAAATCTTGAAAAATCCTGATCCTAGGATTTCCAAGGCCCTGGATTGAGACAGCTACAGAAAGAGGTGATAAGCGAGTCCATCAGAATAGATGAGACCACCCCGGGAAGATTGCACAGCGCGAGGAGAAGTGAGCGGGAACAGCTGGCGGCACCATCCGCATCCCACCAGCTCATTCCAGAGAGGCTTCCTTTGAGCTCAATTGGAAGAGTCCCAAAAAATACACTGTAATGCTAATGCAAACAACTGAATGAACAACCAGAGACTCTCCCAATTAGGGGAGACTTGAGGGTCCAGTTCCCCAGGCCTAAAACAACAGTCGTCTTTAGGCAAAGCAGCAGCAGCCAAAGGTTATCTAAAGATTGGCCTGCAGACCAAGTCAGCCACTTGGCTATCTTCCCCGAATTCCCATCATGCAAGAGCTCTTACCACATGCCTACTTCTTAGTTGGGCTTTTTAATCCAATCTGTACAATTTCTGATGCTGGGTGACCCAGAAATTCAGCAGGATTTGGGAGAGTGACTTGGGCTTGGCATAATCTGGACAGATGTGGTTAATACCTGTGGACAGATGGTGTTCATCCGGTAAAATCAGGCACTTTATTGTGTTAATTAATCCAAGTGGGACCCTGAAAATACGATATTAGCTGAATTTCCTGGCTAGTAGGGCCATCCGTGCTTTCTGTCGGCTACATGGAGAAATCCTATATCCTGGCAGAATCAGGGATGTTCTGGAAATAGTTTCCACAAGGAAAAGCTTTTAATAAAAGCAAGAAAGGCAGAAGTGCTAAGAGAGCTAATTTAAAGATGAAGGCCCCACCACTTCAAGGAGGGCCGCCAGAGGCGGAGAGCCTGCAGTGCCCGGACTGTTCTCCCTGAGTTGTCTGCAGGCCTTGGTTTCCAGGAAGCAATAAAGTGATTCTCACTTTAAATTAGTTCAATTAGCACTTTTTTTTTTAAAGGCAGCAAAATGCTTTTCTTCAAAAAGTGGTTTTCTTCCTGTTGGCAACCTGTATATGAAAAAGATTTCTGTGGGCTTTTGTTTGACCATTTAGCAGCCGTTCCTGCTTAAGAAGTGCCACTTCTTCCTTGCCTTTTGAGAGAGGTCGAGCCCTCAGAGGTTTAATTTCAGTCATTTCTGTGCCCTCTTCCCCAGATGCCTTTGAAAAATGTTGCATGCATTTACACAGGCACAGAAGAGGGAGAAAATGATAACTTATTTTTAACTTAGGGCTACAGAGTCTCTGTGGAATTTCCAGGAGCCGGTTTGTATAGACGAAAGGGCCTGGGTTTTGTATTTGGGGATGCCTGAATTAATGTCTTGGCTCTGTAACATGCCAGCTGAGCGACCTTTGAACTCCATTTTTCATAGAGTAGCATGAAAAACCGTATCTACCTCGCTGGTTGTAAAAATGGAATAACTTGAACGCATTGCTGTGAAGGGTGAGGCTCCATGCCGACAACCTGGTAGGAAGAAAAACTGTCACCACAAAATCCTAGCGTTTGTGGTGGTCCAGCCTGGTGCCGAGGGCCGTCTGTGTGTGGCCTCGTTTCTTCCTTACTGACCTTGGGGAGCCAAGTATGACTCTCTTCACTTCCAGCTGAAGATGCTGAGGCTCACAGAGGCTCACAGAGGCTCACAGAGGCTCACAGAGGCAACCCAAACCACCCACCTGCTATTCATTTGCTCTAGGATTCCAAACCAAGAAGGCCTGAATTTTGAAACTTCACACGCCTCACCACTCTGTCAAAATACTTGTCACCGCTCTTTGGTGCCCAGGTTCCCACCTGCTGCACAGAGAACACTGAACAAATGCTTTTAGTGATGGTTTCGGCATCCAGCCCTTTTCTGGCAAATCTTTTCTAATTCACCTTGTGCCCAGATGGCGCACATCTATTAAATTCACAGCTACTGAGTACATGGCACACTATCTGGGTGACAGGTACGTGTCTAACTTGGAGTCAGTCTGCCCCAAAACAAAGTCTGTACACAAAGCATGCGTACCCCCCAACACCGCGAGGTTTCCAAAAGAAGTTTTCTTCTCTCATCGGTAGATCTTATTCTCTCCCTTTTTATATTTATTTGGTATGAACTTTTTGTTGTTGTTTTTCTTTTCTTCTTACAAAGGCGGAAGAGACGGAATTTCAACAAGCAAGCGACAGAAATCCTGAATGAATATTTCTATTCCCATCTCAGCAACCCTTACCCCAGTGAGGAAGCCAAAGAGGAGTTAGCCAAGAAGTGTGGCATCACAGTCTCCCAGGTGAGGAGCCGTCAGAAGGGGAGGCCTGTAGCCTGGCTGGGCTGGGAGCAGGAGGCAGGGGCCTCGAGGTTTCACTTTATGCAACATTCATGCCTTGTAAGTTCCGTCAGCTAAAGCTTTAAAATAGCAAAGTAAGCAGTGGATGTGTGTGAGAGAGTTTCTAGGTAATCACTTGGCCAAACTTGACAGGGACTAACAGAAGGAGAAAAGTAGAGTATGGTGTAAAAATAGCAATGGGGGTCTTCCTGCCCGGCACTCCCTTGCTTCAAATGGGTGATGTCTCTTAAATGTACCTGGGGAGTTATCTGCATTCCTCCTGCTCTTCTCAAATTTAGTTGATTACTTAACCATTTTTCTTTTTTTTGCCCAGCCCAGAAACTTTAAGAGTCAGTGACTGGAACTAGTTACTACATAGGCTTTTAAGTGAAAGGGACTTCATTGTCTTCTCTTGATGTGCTGACTCTGTAACTGATAGAGTGTAGGAATTTTAACATGTCACTGTGATTACATTGGAATGGTTGTACGAAATGTCACCAAGTGACTCCTCCTTCCCCCAAAGAGCAATAACCATAACAGGTGCCTGTTGACTCGGAAAGATACATGATATAAAATTTTTATGATCCTGGAGTCTTCACCATCAATATGAAGTGGAAAAGCAGGCGATATTGATGTGTGTGCACATTTGGTCCGCTCAGAGGATCCATCCAGACTTCCTATTCAGTCTGAACCTCACATACCACCACTGGTCTCAGGAGTTACTGGTCCCGAAATCTGTCAGAGAAAGATTTCCTCAGAATTATGTAATATGCAAGAGAACTAAATGTACTAATATTTCCATTACAAGTGGCAGAGGGGACAGAGTAGTGGAGAAGAAGCCTACTCTGGTGAGGAACTTCACTTAGGATTTTTCAAATGAGGTAGATGCTGTTGGGTATTAACTGAGCTTCTGTCCTTCCTTGGATCAAATCCTGGCTTCTGTTGCTCCCTGCAGGGTGCAGATCCTGTTAATCTGTGTTTGGCTAAGCAGAATTAGGTTCAGACAGAACACAGAACTGCACCTCAGGTAGCTTAGTTTGTTATAGGGTTGTAATCGTTCTTGTCCAAATTTAGACACTTGTTCTCTCTCTCTCTCTCTCCCTCTGTCTCTCTTTATCTCTCTCTCTCACACACACACATACACACACAAAAGAAAAGAGAAGAAAAGGAATTGAAGCTTTTTAATATTTTTTACACATTTGAGAAATGGTTCCAGGTATGAACCACATCACTAACTCACCCACCAGTGACTTATGGTCAAGAAGTCTCCTGCTTCTAAAGTAGAATTCAGTCACTTTATTGTCTGAATTCCAAGTCTAGGATTTAGAATTTCAAATCCCTGTTGAAGATAACTTCTCAGTCTCCAGAAATGGAAGAAATAAATTCCTTTTCTTTATTAAAAAGAAAAAAAAAGGACCTTTGGAAACTAATCTGTGGTACAGCTAGACTTGAATATGGGGTGTAAAACTTTCCTCCCTAAAGTAGGGAAAAGTCCTGACCTGCTCCAGCAGCCTTCACTTCCTACATTATGGAAACTCAAGGAGCAAATAGGTTGCTCAGTCAAATGATTATTTACATACTGTGTCCCTTTCCTCTACCCACGGCAAGGCCATGCCATCCGTCTTTCCCCATCACTCCCTCCCAAGAACAGGCATGCTTCCACCATTGCCAGACCAGGGCCAGAGGGAGCAATATGACATATCATAGGAAACGCATTAGGCTAAGAGCATGTTTTTGACAAGAGTCAACTGTGGGATTCTAGAGAACTCACTCTTTTGGGGCGGGGGATCTTGGTTGTCCACATACCAGTCACGGTTTGTTGGGTTACATGATTTATTAAATCCCTCTCCTGGCTCCATTTCCAAAGCCAGGGGATGCCATTTGGGCAGTATCTTTCTTAGCGTTTTCTATTGATAATCACCCTCACACCCCACCCTTCCTGAAATTCTTCTATGTTGACTCCCTGGAGATTTTTCTTTCTGGGTTTTCCTTCCCCCTTGTGGGCCACTCCAGCCCTTCCGGGCGGGGGGGGG
>NW_003852411.1:26914061-26928648 GCF_000181295.1 Otolemur garnettii | reverse complement strand
TAGCCAAAGGTTCTTAACTTATTCTTCTTTAGAGTCACAATTTCTTTTGAAATCTACTAAAAGCTATTGATTCCGCCCATGACCCCAAACAAAAATGTGCTCATAGATCCAAATCCGTCTGCCATCCATCTGTTGACTGCCCTGTTCATATACCCTTGAAGAGCATATACCCTTCTTCGGTCCTAGTGCTGCTCCAAGTGTGACCCACAGAAGGCAGCAGCAGCAGCAGCATTACCTGGGAGCTTGACTGGGTTATAAATGTCTGGGACTCACCTCTATCCTGAGTCAGAATCTTTGATGGCAGGGCCTAGAAATCTCTTTAACAAGCTCCGTATGAACACATAACATTAGAAAGCACTGTTCTGCATACTTTATCAGAGTGATGTCTTCCACACTCACACCTATAAATATATCTTAATTTGAATATCCAGATGGACTTCTCTGCTAGAATACCAGACTCATATAACTTACTTCCCACCGGACTTCGCCATGGCTCTGCCCATAGGTTCTTCAAAATTAACACAAAGTGTGAATCAAACTCTTCCTATAAAATCTGCTGTTCTTTCTGTATTACCTGTCTCATGCTATTCCTGTTATCTGCACACCCCAGAGCCTAACATATACTAGGTCTCTACCCCATCACTGTTGAATCAGTAGTTCAGTAGCATCAGAAAACACTGACTCTGTGTGTTGTCTAAGGCATGTGGTATGTCCTGAATGTAGGAAATGCCTGAACTGACCTAGAATCATCCTGCCTTTGCCATTCTTCTCAACAGAATCATTCCCACAGCATGTTCCCAGTCCACCTCCTTCTTTTTTTTTTCACATAGAGCTGATTTAATTGGACCTCACATATTTTCATTCTTCCTCAAACATCCTCTTAAACTACCTTCATCTTCCCCCTCTTTATTCCAGCTTCTCCAGTTACCTGAGAAAAATCTCCCTACCTTTTTCCCCTCTACTTGTTCCACTTAAAAATCAAAAAACACCATAATTATGATTGGTTCATATGGATTGTGAAAGTTGTATCAAGAAAAACATGAATTTCAAAGTGAAATTAGATACCCAGTGAACCTGGAACGTACCCAGAAGTGCTCTTCCTCCTCCAGTTTAATTCTGTTTTTCCGGAGACACCACTACTTACCAGAGCATTTTATTGAATTTTTTTCTCTCTTGTTTAGTAATACTGTAATACAGTTTGATATTTATAACAAAGGCTTGGCATTTCTGCTGTAGTCATAAGCAGCATAGGCCTTTGAGGGCGAGCCCCATCAGATGTCGTAACTCTGCTAATGCATTTAAAAAATAAGCATAGTTTTGTGAGAATTTTCTTTATCTGCCATTGTTTGGAGGTAAATATAAATTATATCTAAAGTTGGAGTACATGTTTGATCAATTCCTCCATCCTCACCAACTTCATGGGTTTTTTTTTTTTTTTTGTAATTATATGAAAACCACATTGTAGTCCAGACTCACATCTGAAATATGGGGTGTAACACTTTCCTCCCCAAGGTAGGAATTATAGGAGTAACACTTGAATGTAACTGCATCTCCACTTGTGTCTGGCAGAGGTTTTGGTGAAAAGGGAGCAGAGGTACCAAATCAAGCCAAGACAGCCGCTGTGAGCCACATGAAGAGAATAAATTAACAAATGAAAGCAAATTAGGTTTATTGTGCTTATTGGCTATAACATTTAAAGCCTGGAATTCAGAGGAATAATCAGCTATTTGCTTCAGTTTTTCCTGATGTAGATAACACTAAGCTTTACAGAAAAGAAGCAGTGCAATCTTTGGGGTAGAATTAAATTGATCTTAAGGTCTGTACTAAAAAGCAGCTAAGAACCTAAGTTCATATTAAAGTTCTTTAACTTCTAAAAATTTGAAATTAATCTATGGCACGAAAACACCTAGGTGTTGATACACACTTTATGGGGATATTTAAAGGTCTGTGTGTTTTAAGGGTATTACATTGATAACAGGCATCTCTCCTGAAATGTTAAGTTTATTAGTGTCGTAACTACAGAGGAAAGCAAACTTAACATGCTTGCTCTGAGCTAAAACAGTCCTAGCTTTGATGAGCAACTCCTCTATAGGAAAATTTTTGTCACGGGTTTTTGTCAAGTTTTACTTGTAGTAAGCAAGAGGATGGCACTGGGTGAGGTTACTCCTCTTGAAACTCTCACTTCTTATCTTTTTATTGATGTTGCAAAAATCATGACTAAATAAGACCAGTGAGCCTACCTCTCCATCCCTCTCACAAGCCCTTCTTTTCTTCTGTAACGTTTCGTGAAGGATGAAATGTTAACTTTCTTATCTTCTTTTAAACTGCTGTAGGTATCAAACTGGTTTGGAAATAAACGAATTCGGTACAAGAAGAACATAGGTAAATTTCAAGAGGAAGCCAATATTTATGCTGCCAAAACGGCTGTCACTGCCACCAATGTGTCAGCCCATGGAAGCCAAGCTAACTCACCCTCAACTCCCAACTCAGCTGGTTAGTTTTTTCCTTTGATTTTGGGGGGGATTGTTCTCCATGTTTATACTTGCTTTTCCTAGATGTTTTCTTTTAATTCTTCAGGCTTTTGATTGGTCAGTATACCTGTTGATTATCTTTGTTGTTGTTGATGCCACTTGGGGGTTTTCATTTCATTTCCAAAAAGCAACATGTTATACTCCTGACAAGGTGGGATTGTTGGCAGGTTTGTATTAATGTTTCTATCTACGTGGAGACAGAAGTTAATAAATTGGTTCCTTTTGATGAGACCTCTACGTTCTCCTTTCAGGGATACCAAGAAAAAAATTAGACATAATACTTAGGGATGGTGTCTCAGGACTCTATCATTTGGTTTTTCTTATCCTTGTCTATCTTGCTATTCTGACCACATCATGGCTGGGTCACCTGTCAGCATACATTCTATGCTGGAGTATTTGCTCTTCTAGCAGGTATCTCATTATAATGTTTTAAGTCTGTAAAACCAGGCTATGATCATTTCTATATATTTCCCATAGCTATTGTTCTTTATTGATTTGTTTTGTTTGTTTTCTTTATAAAACTACAAAGAACACTGGCAATCCTTAATTCAAATTATTCAGATTCCAATTCTCTTGTTATAGCATCCATCATATGCTATGTTCTAGGTTTTATTTCAGTGAATATGCATTGTATCACTAATGTCAGAGTTTAGGCTAAAAACCAGTATATTTTTAGGTGTGCCTTGTGCCGTCTGTTCTGAATTTCTACATGTGAAAAAACAAAGTTAATAATGTGTAAAATATAGCCTTAGTGATTATATGCTATGGATAGCATGTTGGTACTTTTTTTTTTTTTTTGTAAAAGAAAAACAAATATTTCCTCATTAATTAAATTATCTAGTTATGGTACTTTCCCATATTAAGCAAGAGGCATTGATTTGGGCTAGGGTGTACATCTAAGAAAATTGGTAATTACAACCTTAAAGGTTATAAAGGGTTATAAAAGGTTAGAAATTTAAATATGTTTGATGATGATATGATCGCAAATCCAATATCTACCATTTTTGAGAGGATGTGGTATCTTAGACTTCAAAGCTTGTTTGTCTACTAAAATAAATTCCCTATGTTATGGTGGCTTGTTATTGGAGACGTGTAGGGATCCACAAGCACATGCCTTCGGTGAGCTGTTTGGTACACTCATTTGTTACTGTAAGGTCCTCCAAGTCACTGGGCTATACCATCGTGGCCTTCTTTTATTTAAATGGAATCATGCACGAAGCATAGCCTGGGCTTCTTAAGCATGGATATGGTAAGACAATGCAAAATTTGATCCAGTTTTGTTGTTCCCAGCACTCCAGGTTGGATTATTACATGAAGCATATTTACTTTTTAAGGTGTTTTTTTGTTTGTTTGTTTGTTTTCTTCTGCCATCATGGTGTGATTGACAAATGTTTAAGGCTAACTGGTTCAATAACCAGAGAGTTTCCTTCTTCCCCATCTGGACAATTATTAAGCATTTCAGACCCAACAACCCAAGTTGAATTGCACTACTAAGCAGACGTTTTCACTTGTCTCTTTGGAAGAAGTAGAATTCTGTCAACATTAGCAAAAATGCACTCAACACTCCTGCAAAGGTTATCATAATGCAAAACAGATATCAAAATGACTTTTTCCTGTCCCTGATATATCTGCATCGCAGATGGCTTAGCATGATTTATGACTAGTCTTTAAAGGGGCCCTGTGGACTCCCTTCATTACTAAATCCGTAACTATTTATTCTTTCCTAAAAAGAGAAAAGTAAGCATTTTAACCCCCTACTCTGTGTTTAAGAATTACGTTGGCTCTTAGGGAATGTCAGTCTATGATTACAGTTTTCTAAGGAATTTTTCTGGTGGGTTAAACTTCATGTGACTATTCTGAGCACAAAGTAAATTATGATGGAAAGTTGCAGCTAAGCCTTCCAGTTGTGCCTAAGTCGTTGGAAATAATATGCAGAGGGACCCCTTTGTAGTGCTTTTTCTAAAGTAGAGATGGAAAAAAATACTATTGTGTGTGTGCAGTAGCATGGAATTTTGAAAGATAGATGGTCTAACAGAAGTTATAAATGAGCTTTTCTGTATTTTGTTCTGCTCTTAATCAACCTGAAACGTTCATAATTTTTAAATAGGGTGCTTATTCCATTGTATAGTAGGCCTTCGATCATTTCAAAGGATAAATGATAATTGAAATAGCAAGTTATTCAATAAAAGGTGAATATATGGAAATACATTTCAGCAGAATTTGAAGTCTGGAAATCCGGGACCTAGGAACTTTTTGTATGCTTCATATTGAAGCAGAAGTTTTTCCCTAAGCTTTAGTAAATAGACATACTCATTTCTACTGCAAGGAAGGCACTTTGCAAGCAAATCTTCTCTCTAGAGGCTTCTGTATGGAGAACAGCATTTCAGTACCACTTCTAAATATTTCTATTTGTTGATTCATACCCTGTCTCCCATTTTCTTAAGCATAATTTATAAAAATCACTTAACACTAGGACCTGTGGGAGATTAGCAAGCATTTAGAAGACATTTAGCATTCTTTATAGTTTATACCAGCAGATTTGGGTAAAACAGATGGAGGAAAAAGAAAATTAAAGGAAGGAGAGAAAATTAAGTTTTGAAAAGAGAAAGCAAAAGTGGGGGCCATTGAAACGGTAGTTTAAAGTATGGCTCCGTAATTCTTCTAAAGTGACCTAGAATGACCCATTCTATCAAGTTCTGTGATTAGCCAAGTGGTCATAGGCTTATTGAGGCTCAGAACCCCCAGAGCTAAGTTCTTTTCCTTAGTGTGTGTGTCATGGACAACCGCACACTCAGCTGAGAAAATCCTTCCTCTGGCACTGCTTTAGTCAATGGAAGCCCTTGTATGTAATCTTATGACACTGCTAACAGGATATTTGGTGTTATTCAGCTTTAGTGGAAGGTTATCACATGAAAATTCCAAATCTTCACCTCTCAGAAGTTTTTCTATAGTACACGCAGTTAGGAGGTAATGCATCCTTAGAAGTGGACAGACCCTTTAGTAAATCCCCAGGAACACCTATAATTTTGTTTTTGAAAACCAAGTGAAGAAAGTTATCCCATTGTTTCCTCATGTTCTTTCTATGTTTCTCATCTTTATTTTCAAGTTGGAAAATGAGGACAATTCCTCCTGGAATTGGAACTCTAGAACCTTCATGTGCACTTCGATTGTATGGTTTTCTCATTGAACCAGACAACCCTTTACTCTTCTACTCAGTTGAAAGTAGCAGTGAGTTGGGGAATTTGGAAGGGGAAAGGGAGAAGCTAGCATGAGACATAATGGAGCTTACCTCTAGTAAAGAGAGTCTGTTTCCACATGGGATGAAAGCCCAGTCTAATTAGGATGACCACACAATCTGTCTGAAGCTTTGGTTTCAAACTACAGAAATTAGAGTGATGTTTGCTACGTAGCTACTTCATGATACTTGCTGTAAGAAGTACTGAACTCATATTCATAACACATTGAGTTTCTTAAGAGGAAAAAGTAATCCGTCCTTATTCTGAGTCATTGGTTCTTAACTAGGAGTGAATTTATAGCCCAGGGGACATTCAGTAATGTCTGGAGACATTTTTGGGTGTCATAATTTTGAAGGGAGGGTGCTACCGGCATCTCTGGAATAGAGGCTAGGGCTGTTTCTAACTACCCTATAATGCATGAGATCTTCCCCTACAAGGAAGAATTATTTGGCCCAAAATGTCAGTAGTTCCAATGTTAAGAAACCCTGCCCCAGATGTAGGTTTTATCATTATTCAGTTTTTTGGATTATGAAGTAAATCGATTTTTTTTCTTTTTTTTCTTTTTTTTTTTTTTGAGGGGCGTGTGTGTGAGGGGGTTCCTATACACAGTTAAGTCTCCTGAAGATTCTTTAGAGTAGAAATGCAATGTTTAAGAAATTGTTTTATGAAAATGGATGTTAACACATTTTCACATCATGATGTTCACCCAAGCAAATGCATTAGAGCCATAGGTGATCCATTATTTCTTCTTTGTCTACGTGAATGAAGATTTAGCTCCATAGATGCCCCTAGATGTCTGGGTGGCAGTTTAAATGAGCCCTGGGCCTCCCTTTCTGAGCCAAATTCAGAATCTTTTAAGCAAGAAGCACATCTTCAAAGGTGCTTCTAGTAACTGCTAAATACTTCACAGCAACCTCCAAATAAAGTTTCTGGAAGACCTTCTCGGCAAGCCAAGTAGTTCTGCCATAGCTCTTTGCAAATCCACAGCACCTTCAGGAGGGTCCATGCACCATTTGCCTATGGATTTTTTACTTCCTGGGAGGTTATCCATTCCACAATAAGTTCTTTCCAAATTCCAGAGCCGGGTAACATACACGTTCTTCCCCTCCTTGTTTAGGTTTTCATGTGGTAGTAGCGGCACCCAGTCTCTTCCTTTGGCGCCATCATTGCCTCTAGATACCTATCAGGGAGTCAGAGCCATGTGGTGTTGTACATGGGTGCCCAGAGACGATAAAATGCTGAACCAGCACAGCCAAGAGCACAAGGGACTCTTTTTGCAATTACTGCTCTGATACAAATGCATTTGTACATGGAGTACATTTATATGCGCATATTTATCTCTGTGCACATTAGGCAGCCAGACATATTTACAATTTATCTATGCACATATATTTTTTAAATCATCTGTGTCAATTGCAGTGTACATCTTGTAAATGGCACGTTCCATGCTTTTCTGGTTCCATGGAGGCCTGGAACCAGTATAGCCCTTTGGGGCTTCTCCCACTGCTAAGTTTCTGTGGCAATTTCCAACAAACCATCAGCCAAGCATATACCACGTGTGTGGATAACATGGTGTTTGAGTGAGAGAGAAATAAAATACCTGAGCTTCAAACTGAGCACTCTTGGCAAGGGATATCTGATGACATATAAACAATTGATAATTTGGGTTGTTGGTACTGACTCTTGTTGGTTCTGATGACATCTAAATGTGAGAATGACATCCATTACAAAATGGCTTTTATTATTTAGATTATACCTCTGTGATTACAAAGAAGATTTGAGAGGACTATAACTAGTATGGAGAGGCCTGGGTATTCTATGAAGATGGGTCTGTGCTATACATGGCTTTATCCGTGCGTTTAGAATGATAGTTTCAAAGATATGTCCCACATTCCTGGAATTTATAGGCCAAAGTCTTCATACCCCTGACTGGGTATAAGCCATACCTGCTCAGAACTCATGCCTGTTTTTCCAAGACCCAATTTTTCTGATTTCTTTCAGATAAGCTAAACTGACAAGTGTGGGCCAGACGGGATAGGATAGGTTGCAAAGCTAGGGAGACGGCATAGTCCTTTGGTTTGAGCCTGAGTCACTCCCCAGCCACCAAAGGAAATATTTCTTTTTTCCTGCAAAAGAAGGAACAAGGGAGTTAGATGGAGGATCAGCCAGCACATAGAGCAAAATAGCTAGTATTTTGCATGTGGATATATATCCCAATGAATGAAGAAAAATGGGGATTTTGGGGGTAACTTAGAGGTTTCTCCAAGTTTACAAATTATCTAGTTTTTCTACTTGGCTCTTGCCTTTGAAGTATGAAGATACTGTGGATAGTTAAGCATAGAGCACAGTGTCAGAGTTTAGAATTTATCACTTGATAAGTGGCCCTTCTATGGAAAGAAAAGGGAAGAGAAGGAGAGAGAGAGGGAGGGAGAGAGAAGAAAGAAAGAAAGGCCTTGTTTTCTGCTTAGCTGCAGCTCCTCCTATGGGGCAGGAAAGCTTTGGGGGAGAGCTCAAATCTCTACTTTGGGAGAAAACAAAGAAAGTGTCAGAGCTGAGGCATGAATCATTGTTGGGCGATTCCACACGGATGATGGCTGTCTCAGAACATGAGGGCAAGAGCACAATTTGAGCAATGTAGGGTTGGGAGTAAGAGAGTGCAACTGACCTGGGTCCCTAAGGTCTCTCCTTTTCTAGGCTAATGTCATGTTTTAACCAAACCTTGCACGTTGAGCTTTCTTTCCTAATGCGCTGAGCTGCACGATGACACTTCAGAATACTATTAAGCTTTTGCAAGCCCTTATGTTTAGGGTGAGGATGTGGTGACAGGACGCACCTAAAGGCTAACTCTTTGGATGCTGCTTCCATGTCTGGGAGGTGAACTCAGATGATTGCTTGCCCCTCTTGAAGCCTATTTATTATTACTATTACTATGATTATTGGCCGCATTCCATATTTCATGCATGTTTGAGAATTCCTGGCCCATAAGTTATTTCATCCTCTTTCATACCAGCAGGTGGCGGGGAAGGTAGATTATCCCCAAATATTCTTACAGTCCTCAGTGTTCCCTGGGCTGTTTTTCACCCAGCAAGGAACTTCACCTTCTTTCTAGAGGTGAGGGATGTCAGTAGACCCATCTCAAGGGCCAGCCCTAGTGTGTGACATTACCTTCATGCACCTTCTCTCTGGTGCTGCTTCCCTGGGAGAGGAGACAGTTTTAGCAATAGCAAATTTAGAATCCAGTGAAATAGCTTGTATGCTCTATCATGGTGGCAAAAGTAGCATTGACCAGCCCATAGTCTGTGTCTTGTGGTTCCCTGGCCAGCCCTAGAATTTTAGAGAGATCCCAGGTCTGGAGACTGCAATCTGCCAAGAAAAGTTGAGAAGAATAAATATTCCCTTTCTCAGCTTGGAGTTGCTAAGAGGAGGCAGTTCCGTTAGCCACTTGTAGTCAGGTGTGGCCTTACGTAACATAAACGATATGCACCCTTTATTGCTTGCTCTGTTCTTCATGCTACTAACCAGACTCTATTGATATTATGTTTATTTTAGTTTTTATTTGAGGGGTTGCTTTGCATGTCATTCTTCCTCTTGGCCATTAGTCGCGGGGGTCGAGCCTTTTCCTTTCTGTGATTCAGGTGCCTCACTCTTTCCTTTCCAGGTTCTTCCAGTTCTTTTAACATGTCAAACTCTGGAGATTTGTTCATGAGCGTGCAGTCACTCAATGGGGATTCTTACCAAGGGGCCCAGGTTGGAGCCAACGTGCAATCACAGGTAGGGACCCAGCCAATACGCTGCCAGGGGAATGCGCTAGAGTCCAGGAGCCCTCAGTTATACTGGCAGTTCCTGCTTGTATCCAGAGAGGGAGAGAGATCAGAACCGAAACCATACCGACAACCCAACCCAACCGAAATGAAGACAACCATTGTCGTGGGGAATCTGGCCCACACTTTGTGAGTGCGTTTGGCTCTGGCTCAGCAGTCGCGCTAGGAAGCAGGAGAGAGGCAGGAAGGGAAGCACAGGTCAGGGTGGCCAAGGCACATCAGGTGACTGGAACCGGCATATTCTTTGCTCACCAAAGGCAGAGCAAGGAGTTCAGGCCACTGTCTCGATTCCCAGGTCTCCCTCTCATTTGTTGGTTTTCTGTCCTCCCTGTTTGCCAAATAAGGAGGTAACGGATGTGTAGGCAAGTACATTAGTATCTCAGGTTCTCATTTTAAGCTTTAAAAACACCTAACTGTGGTGACTTAACTCATCGTGTTAGTCATCCTTGAGGTCAAGGGATTTGGGTTTCTGGTGATGAGTGTGAGTCTACTTTGGGAAACAAAAATTGAATCATGTGATGTCAAACAAACCTCAGCACTCCACAGTAAGCGGATGGTGTCATGACCTCTCAGGAAGCCTTCCTACCCTCTCACTGGGAAGCGTGAAGTGAGAGGGGAAAGAGTCTGCTCTGGGTCAGAATTATTAGGGAACTTCCGAGCCATGTGTCAGTCCAGTTCCCCACCCTCCACACAGGAAAGAAAGCAGGATGTGCCTAGAATAGACCTGCTGGCCGGTGATTCAGCCCCTTGCTCAGGCAACACTGCCTGGAAACATGTTTGAGGTGATAGGGTCAGTCTTTGGTCAAGTGACTAAACAACTGGCCATCACTTAAGTCCTCAAACACACATACACACACACACACACGGGTACATACACAGCTCTCTCTGTGACATGGCTACCCAAACCTCCTCCAGACAGAACCGAGACTTTTATAAGATACTTAGTGAAGGAGAAGGCAACTTAGGATGGCCAGGAAAGAAAAGTGGGGAGAAGGGAAAATCGCCCCACTCCTTTTCCTTAGTGCCCTTTGTTATTCCAGTCCCGACTCTCTCACCCAGTACTGTTGAATAGTTTCAGTGTTGGGAACCCTGGTTTTCCTTTACCATTTTTACTGTGTTTCTTACTGTACTAAGAACTGACCATGGGTTTGGCAGATAGAGGAGGTGTAGCCTCCTCGTAATGGACGCTTTCCCAGGAAGACTATCTCTAAAACAATTGTGTTAATACGGTGTGCCAAAGGGGGCCTGCGTGCTGACCAGCTGCCTCCCTTCCCCTGCGCCTCTCTGACTAACTCCTCTCTGTTGTTGTTCATCTGTTTAGGTGGATACCCTTCGCCATGTTATCAGCCAGACAGGAGGATACAGTGACGGACTCGCAGCCAGTCAGATGTACAGTCCGCAGGGCATCAGTGTAAGAAAACAAGGCTTCCCTCCACCCTTTGTTTTTATTCTATCACTACCAATTATTTCAAAGCCATAGGGCCCAGAATGCCACTTAGTAGGACTTGTCTTAGCTTTACGGTCACCTAGTTTCTTGTTTCTGTATCGGTCATGCCATCGGCAACATTCTACCCACAGAAAAAGTGGTGATTGGGCAGGCTTCATGCAGGCAGCTGGCGTCTAGGGCTGTCAGACGCAATCAGTGTTTGCATGGCACCTGCGGCCACATGCGTTCAGCTAGAGGAGCTGCTAAACAGGTGACACCTAGTACAACAGTGGTAGGAAATGTCACCACAAGCTGGGGCCTGGGAACCTAGGGAAGAAAACCAATGGCCAAAATCCAGGGCATCTAGGGTCTGCGGTCTTGAAAGAATAACCTTTTCCCAATCTGTCTAGGGATGATTAAAAAAAAAAAAATTAACACAGTAGCTGGGTATGTTGAAGGGATGGGGAGGGGTGCAGACCATCTTCTACTTGTTCTTGGGTGCGCTGGCGGCTCCTGACTAGCATGAAAATTCATAGCGACAAGCTATGTCGCACAGAGTGAAATCGATCAGACAGACACAAGGAGAACCGAGTGTAGATTTGGGACAGCAATCCAACTTGATTTCTCAGATCAATCGTCCACTATCTCAGCAGCGGTGACAGCAAGCTGGGACAAGAGGGGCAGCCTGGAAAAGGAGGCTGTTTTTTAGATCAGGGTGATTCCTGGGTTTTTAGAGGTCACTAGAGGCTCCAGTAGGAATTACTGGCTCACAACTAGCAAAGAAAACTATCGTGGGTTGGCGGTGATCATTTTTTCTTATTTGTTTCTGTTGTTGTGATGAGTAAATTAGGGATGGAAGGAAGGAAAGGTGGGCCTGATTTATTAATGTGGTCTTAGACTGTACTAACTGAGGTCTAATATCTGCAGTGAAGGAGGGGATGGCCCATTTGAGTCTGCCTTGGTCAAGCTGTACGTGATTCTAGCCTGCTGGGGAGAAATCTAGAGAATACCAATACCACCTGTTCCATCAGATGAAGAACAGTTGAAAGAATCAAGAATTCCTACCCCATGAAAGAGAAGGTTTGGGTGGTATATAATAGTTTTAGACACACTCTCATCTGTGAGAGGGATTAGATTCATCATGAATGACCTAAAGGCATAGCATGGAACAGGACTGCTGAGTAGCAGATTCAGAGAAAGAGATTTCACTTGAACATTTATGGACTTTTCTCATAGTCAGAGTTCTCCAAAGAATGGATTGGCTGCCCTTAGAAGTCAAGAATTCACCATTGTTAAATAACATGGTTTGGCTAGCTACTTGGTACAGATGTTGTGGGCAGGAGTCAAACCCCGGATTGCAGTGGTCTTGGTGACCTTGAAGGCCACTCACATGAGGAATTCTTTACTTTCTACCTTCCATGGAGGGAATTCCGTCTAGGTTTATATAATACTTACCCTCTGGGAACAGAGCAGAGAGGTCCATGTTAACAGTATTAAACATATTCTGGACAATCATATCCCTTTCCAGGAAGGATTTCCAGAAAGAGGGATTCTTCCCATCTTGTGCTATGTTTGCAACAATATTATTAATAACTTGCGGGGAAGCCTGTTTAGAAACATACAGGAGACCATCATGGGAAAAGATATTCTTAAAATGAATAAAGTTGCTCTGGTTTGTCTGAGTGTGCAGGTTTAATAAGCGATATGCGTTTATGTATTTCCTAAATCTTTTCAAGAAGGAAGATAAATTTTTCCAGAGGAAGCTTTGTTCTATGCGTAAGTAGAAGAGAGGAATGTGAGAGAATATAGTAATGTGAGGACTAGAATATGGGAATGCTGAAAAGAGACCTGAAGAAGGTCGCAGGACTGGGCAGGAAATGGGGTTGACATGTTTTTCTTTCCTAATTGGGTAGCACAGAAGAGAACAGCAGACAGACTCTGGAGGGGTCAACCTTGACCCCCGTGACATCATTTGTTGGGCTGGGAATAATATCTGAAATAGTGTAACCAAACATGTGCAGACAATTACGTCTGATTACATAAGCCTACCACAAAAACTGGGCTTAAAAATGCCACTTGAAAGAGTCTCTCATTTTGCATTAATTTCTCTCTCTCTCTCTCTTTTTTTTTTTTTTTTTTTTTTTTGTGAACTGCGGTTATTTTCTTCCTGGGTCTTTAATATGCAGGGTAAATGGGTCAAAAGCTGATCATGATGTGTTCTTCGATATCAGTTTTAAATTGTACCACCTGTAGGAGGCTCAGTTAGTTATAGTGAGACATATTCTTAGATGATGGTGTTGGACGTTGAGTCATGGGCATGTATAGCGTAGGACTGTGGCTGCCAAGGGGAGAGAGGGAAAGAGAGAGGGCGGGAGGGAGGAGAGACAAGAAGAGACAAGGAAGGACAGGAATGAAACGCTGGAGCCAAGAAATAAAAATAAACAGCCCCTAAACCCGAGCTGCAGTGGAATTCCCAGCCAGGCTCTGGATTATGTTTCGTTGGGTAGAGGACATTTTCTGGGCAGCCCTTATCCACTCTCCTGGCTTAGTTTTCACAGTCCCCATATCTTATCCAACCGGTGTCTATTTTAAATCCCATCAAGTTCAGGCCACTTGCCTCCAAGTGACTACACAGCCAATAGGATGGCCAGGTGTAGCACAGGGTCCTATAAAGAGCCAGGACACCAGTCCCAGTAACTCTTGTCCCCACAGGCAAACATCACGTCTCTCTGCTATAAAATAGAGCCAGTAATTCTCACCCTTCACACCTCCAGCACTGCTTTAGGGAAAATGAGAAAATAAGCAGGAAAGGGCTTGGCAAGGCATAAATTATTCCACGTGAATGCAGTGTGAAATTTTATAAGTGGTAACTTTCTAATTTGACCTTTTTTTCCTCTTGTGTGAGCAGTTTTCCCAGTAGGGAGTGCCTAGTGAGGACAGGTTAGGACATAGTTGTCACTTTTCCCCCCCTTCTGATGGAAAGGTATGCTTTTGAGATGGATATAGTGTTTCTCCAGGTCTAAAGACCCCCTTCTTTAGCCACTGTGAGAGTTAAATTATACCTCCTTAAGTACTTTGTGTTCTCATATGACAACGGACAATACTTGCTGGGTTTAGAGTGGCTCTAAGTAATGGAGGGAGATTATTCCACTTCTCTGTCAATCAGACATACTTACAGATCACTTAGCTATCACATTTGTTCCTTTCCATTCCCACTGCCACCATCCTAGTGCTAGAAATAGTTCATTAACTAGACTATAGTAATAGCTTCCCAGCCACTGCTGCTGTCTTCAGTTCCTCTTCTCTCCCACACACATCCCCTGAATTTTATCATTTCTTGCTCGGAAATCACCAGTGACTCCTGTTTCCTACCCAAGCAAGCTCAAACCCTGAGTCCCACATTGAGGGTCTTCCATGTCTGATTTCAGCATACCTGTCCTTTCACCTCGTCCTCCCATCATGGAAGTATACTCCAGATGCCATTCAGCGTGGTCAGCTCACCTTCCGCTGGCTGTGTGCCTTCCCCTCAGTGTGGTCAGCTGACCTTCCCCTGGCTGTGTGCCTTCCCCTCAG
>NW_003852411.1:26870169-26913317 GCF_000181295.1 Otolemur garnettii | reverse complement strand
CCCCTGGCCGTGTACCTTCCCCTCAGCCTGGTCAGCTCACCTGTCCCTGGCCGTGTACCTTCCCCTCAGTGTGGTCAGCTCACCTGCCCCTGGCCATGTACCTTCCCCTCAGTGTGGTCAGCTGACCTTCCCCTGGCCATGTACCTTCCCCTCAATGTGGTCAGCTCACCCGCCCCGGCTGTGTACCTTCCCCTCAGCGTGGTCAGCTCACCCGTCCCTGGCCGTGTACCTTCCCTTCAGCGTGGTCCGCTCACCCGCCCCTGGCCGTGTACCTTCCCCTCAGCGTGGTCAGCTCACCCGTCCCTGGCCGTGTACCTTCCCTTCAGCGTGGTCAGCTCACCCATCCCTGGCCGTGTACCTTCCCTTCAGCGTGGTCAGCTCACCCGTCCCTGGCCGTGTACCTTCCCCTCAATGTGGTCAGCTCACCTGTCCCTGGCTTTGTACCTTCCCCATGGACACTCATGTACATCATCTACACATATGTCCTTCCTTCTGGCTTCTGCGTCCCAGCCTATGTCAACTAACTCTCTTGTAAAGCAGCCATTCTCAGCCTGTGGGTCGGGACCCTTTTTACCAATGAAAATACAGTGTGACGTTAGGAAGGTTGAGAACCACTGCTGTAAAGGAATACCTGTTTGCTGGATAGCCATCCATCTAACAATACATTGTGTGACACTCTTCCTACTGGGACTCTCACTGCTGTATTAGGTTCCTCACTGGAACCTCCCAGGACAACCCAGTTCAAGGTGGGAATAACTTGAAATTGGGCTCGTGGATCCTTCTTGTGGCTTTTCTTTTGAGGAGTCTCCTCACCTCTCTGTGTTTATTGCTTCATTTGTAAAATTCACTGGATAAGAAAGCTTGAAAGTCCCTTTCAGTTTGATGATTCTAGAGTTCTACACTTAGGATCTTTGATTCTTAGTGTTAGCTCAAGTGACACCACCCTAAAGTGTAGAACCCCCCCCCCAAAACTTCTTTCTTTAGAGCTAGTGTCTTCTAGACTTTCTAGCCCACTCCGCTGCTTTTTATATCCCCCTCACATTCTATCTTGAAACCCAAATGGAGAGGAAAAGACGCTCTTACTACACAAACTTTTGTCTTTGAATTCTTGAATTTTGTGATAGCAGAAAGCATTATTCTTTAGGGTGAAACAATTTATTTTTAATTGTAAAATGCAAAGTTAAAGTAATGAATTCACTCCAGCCAGTCTTACATATAAGTAGGTATCCCTATAGGTTTTTCTTAGTAGTTTTGGTGAAAATGGGAATGTTATCCATTTCCACCCAAAGTGTGAGTGCTCTCTCTGTAAAGGCAACCCAGTCATCAACACCAGTTTATCTCTGTGATCATTATAGTGGTGGACAAACCAGAGATCAAAATTGTATTTTGATAAACCATAATATAGGTATTTTTGTTTTGCTTTGCTTTGCTGCCACGTCAGGTGAGGGGGAAAAAATTTTACAAAGTAAACAAATAGACTGTAAGCTATTAGGCCAAAAATAGCCTCCTATTTAAGCGAATGCATGTCAGACATTCGGACATCACAGGGGTGACTTAGTAACAGTTGGCCACATGCCAGAATTTCAATTTTTTTCCTTAACTACTTCTGGGAGACCTCCTCCACTTAAAGTATATATTAATACGATGTTGCCACATGTGGATCGGAGGACTGGGAAGTGAGAGTGATAATTAAAATTCATATGCAAATCTTGAAAAACTCATTTTAACTATAAAAAGTATTAACTCTTTTATTTTACCAAGTTGAACTGGGATTTTGAAGGGCTTCCAGCTGGTTGTCTTTGGGTACCTTCTGGTGCTGGGGTCAGACACCAACAAATAGCCCCAGGCTGTAGGGGTAAAGAGAGTAGGGAGAATCGAGGGATCTTAACATGGTGGACACCTGGTAAGTTTGAAGGCAATAGGAATAGACCAGATAGACTCCCCTCTTGGGAACGTCTACAGCCTGATGCACAGAACCAAAGGGAAACAGAGTGAGTGCCTTTGCTTCTCACATTCCAAGGCCTTTAAACCTAGCACCATACCAGTTCAGGATCTGAGACTAGAAAAGCATTTTATTCCAGCCCACAGTAATTATGTAAGCAAAGAAAATCCCAGTATTTTGGTTTCACATGCAGTTCAACTATTTTCCCCAGCTACTTAGTGAAAGCCCTTAGAAGTGCAGAAAACAAATGATGTCAGATAATTCAATGGCTTATTCATGTATTCATTCATTCATTCACTCCTTCATCCACACATTCAATAAACATGAGCATTTTTGACCTTGGGAATGAGGCTACGTCAGGTTACATCCAAGTCAGGTTGGAGAAACTTCTTACTGGAGATGAAACAAAACTCTGATGCCTGTCAGGCCATATTTTCCTTTTCAGTCTCATTGAGTAGTTTGTGTGTGATTGGATTTCCTGTTCTTGGAAAATCAGGATGAGGGAACTGACCAACTCTGAATCTTGGAGGGAATTTGAAATTAAATTTTATAGCAGAGAAGAGGAATTCAGGACCATGCAGCAATAGTTTGAAAAAGATACTACCCCTGCCCAAACAGATATACCATGGACCTATAATAAAAGCTTCCTTTTGTAGAAATTCCTAAATTCTTTGTAGAATTAGTCTCAAGTCTTATTGATCTTAAACCTAGTGATATGATCACAGCAAACATTATCACATTCAGATTGTGTGTGTGTGTATGTGTGTGTGCGCACCTCCCTTCGTCTGCATGACTGTGGACAGTCACTCTTCCTCCATAGGATTCAGTTTCCTAAACTCTAAAAAGGATAATAGAGCTGGATTTTGTCTAAGGCATCTTCCAACGATTGTATTCTCATGAAAATGCAAGAAGAGAGGATACTTCAAAGCTACAAATAAAAGAGAATATTGTGTTTTTAGAAAGTTTCCTTCTGTGAGATGACAGTATGTACCATGATCTTTTCATTAGAATTGGTGTTTTAGAGCATCCTTCCCAGCTGGCTCACATTTGGTCTTGCAGCCATCTTGTCCTTCAGCTAGGATCTGGTTAGCTGTTCCAGACTCAACTTGTCCCTAACTTTCTGCTCTGTGAAGAAAAATCCCAGCCTCATAAGGCAGTTTGTTTTTGTGGTTACCACTCCTGAAGTGGCATGGCCCCTCTAGACTTCAGTAAATATTAAGCTAATAAAATAGGCTAAGTGTAATTGTGGGAAACGTTAGCACTGATTTCTGAAGATGGTCATCCTCTTCGTTAGCCTGGCCCTTGCTCCTTCTTGCCTTTTAAGAAAGAGTTCTGTGTTCATAGACAAGCTTGGTTTCAGATAAAATATCAGACTTCTTTCTTAGAATCTCCTGTTGTTATTTTAAAATTTGATAATTAAGGAAAAAACGGTCAATCTGGCTGATTTCCAATCACTTTGGAAAAATTCTTTTGTACATTTCTAAATGTTATATATTTAGAACTCATATTTTGTTGCAATTTGACAGAATAAGTAAATGAATAAAGCAAGTTTTTTTTAAAACGTTTTACAAATTTAACAAATGTTTATTAAGATCCTTCTACTATCCAGCTCCATGAATACAAAAATAAATAGGACAGTTTTTACATTTCATAAAATTACTGCAAGCTAAAAGAAATGAGAATTATCTGGTTTAGTCCTCTAATTCTCTGAAAGGGAAGGACTATACCACCCTGTATAATCAGTGTAATAGTAAATTTTTTTTTTAATTTTGGAAATGATCATTATAAGGGGTACTTGCTACATACACACACATATATTTTATATATATATATTTCATAGTTCTATGGTCAATATAAGAAACTTCCATTGAAGACATGTGGTACATGTCCAGTCTATGAAAATTAGGTCAATTTAAGGAGGTGGTCAGTATAGGGAGCTGGTCTACCATGGAAGTTCTGTTGTATGTGAATTTCTTAGACATGTCATAGATACTGCCATTCTCTTACAGATATTGTGACTCTAGCAAAAGCTATTGTTCCTTTCTAGAGCCATGCTATTCAGTATAAGTTTTTGCATTGCTAGAAATGTTCCAGTTCAGCACTGTCAGAAGTTAAGGCTGGGCTCAGTGGCTCACACCTGTAATCCTAGCACTCTGGGAAACCAAGGCATGTGAATCGCTTGAGTTCAGGAGTTTGAGATCAGCCTGAGCAAGACCCTGTCTCTACTAAAAATAGAAAAACTTGCTGGGTGTTGTCACGGGCACCTCTAGTCCCAGCTACTTGGGATGCTGAGGCAAATGGATCACATGAGCCCAAGAGTTTGAGGTTGCTGTGAGCTATGATGCCATGGCACTCGGCAGGACAACAGAGTGAAACTCTGTCTCAAAAAATCAACAAATAAACAAAAAGTTAATCATGAGCAACACATGGCTTTTGAGCACTTGAAATGTGGCTAATGTGACCAAAAAAAAATGGATTTTTAATTTACTTGATGTTAATTATTGATAATTTAAATAGCCACTTGGCTCTGGTAGCTACTTTGTTGGACAGTGAAGTTCTAGGTGCCTTGAGAGTTGTTTGGGAGCCATCAGAAATGGGGTGAGGGTATCCGAGATGTGACCCTGCTGTGAGAAGAGAGCAGACACCCTAACACAAAAGGCGGGGAGCTGTACTTTATGCTTAAGTAAGCCTTTCCAGAAATAAATAGAAGGCTTTATTACAAATTAACCATGTACAAGAAGTTAACTGAGATTAGCATAATAATTTGCTCTAAACAATGAAATAACATAGAAGACGACTTAAATATAAATATAGAAATGCCTACATTTATTCTGGTTCTATTTGTAATAATTTTCTTTTCTGTCGGCCACTAATTCATCTAACCCAATAATTTTTCAAGCCTAAGCAGGACATGTCTTTGAACTCATCTTGAACCTTTGTGTTTAAAGCCTAAACCCTTTGGGGCTTCCAGGAGGTTCAAGGTCTGTTTCAGGTCTCCCAAGTGACCTAAGCCCTTGCTCACAGCCTCTGCTTGGCTGTTCTTTCCTGCTAGTCCATTCACAGTGTGGCCAGCAGATCAGCAGCATCACCTGGGAGCCTGGGAGTCACACAGAATCTCAGGCCCCACCCAGGCCTGTTATATCAAATGCTGTGATTTAACTACATCCCCTGGTAATTTTTAAGCACATTAAGTTTTACAACCTCTGCTCTGATGTCTGATGTCTTTAAATGCTATCTAGAGCTTACCTTGCTTTCTTTGCTTTAAAGATACTACCTTTTAAAAAAAATTTCAACATTTTATTTTGAAATTTTTCACACCTGTGGAACACTTGAAAGAATTTTACCCTGAAACCAGTATACCCACCACCTAATATTAACTCTCTGGTTTCCCCATGTATATCAGCATCCTTCTATTTATCTTGGGTTTGTTGGGTTTTTTTTCCATGCATTTCAAAGCAAATAGCAGACAACAGTACTTTTTCCTCTACATAAATGCTACTAGTATCATTAACGAGAGTTCATTCTCTGAGTTTTGCAAATGTAACACACTTGTATATAAATTTACTGCCCTTGATTTTCTTATCTCTACCCCATTCTCATAGTTTACAAAACAAATAATAAAGAAAAGAAAGGACAGAGCCCAACGTTATCCACAAAATTGTCTGTTCTCTTCCAGTCTGAGGCTCCCCTCCCACTCCTACTCCTAACTTCTCACCCCCTCAGTATATTCTGTAGCCAAGCACTGCTAGAAAGAACATTTTAAATCAGATTTGCTAGTTGATTCCATACTTGCCTTGGGTTCTGCACTGACGTACCTGCTTTAAAAGGGGCTTATATTCCTTTTTCCTTAAGAAAATCTTTTGAAAAATTACAAAAACAAACTCATGATATTAGAAAATTAAATTATAATATGATTTTCTCACTTGTAAGAGATTACATTTCCAGGGTGGCGCCTGTGGCTCAAAGGAGTAAGGCGCCAGCCCCATAAACCGGGGGTGGCGGGTTCAAACCCAGCCCCAGCCAAAAACTGCAAAAAAAAAAAAAAAAAAAAAGATATTACATTTCCCTCCATTTACCTTTTGCTATTTCTCCCCCTTTTCCCCTAGCGTCCCTTAGTTGAAGTCCAGTTCATTTTCTGATGTCTCTCCCCAGTATGAACTATTTTGCTTTTTAAAAGTCACCCAACTGCTTAAAATTCTACTTTCTTCCTCGTAAGGAGAGTGGTCTCTCCTGAACATGTGGAAGCCCATCCTCATCTGAGCCTTACACAGAGAATACCCTGTTTAAGAGGAAAAGGCTCTAACTCAGTGGTTAGGGTGCTGGCCACATGCTCTGGGGCTGGTAGATTTGAACCCAGCCCAGACCTGCTAAATAAACAAACAAACAAGCAAACAATTAATAGCCGGGTGTTGTGGTGGGCACCTGTAGTCGCAGCTAGTACTAGGGAGGCTGAGGCAAGAGAATGGCTTGAGCCCCGGAGTTGGAGGTTGCTGTGAGCTGTGATTCCGTGGCACTCTACCAAGGGTGACAAAGTAAAATAAAAATAAAATTTTATGTCAAAATTAAAATAAAATAAAATAATGAAATAAAATAAAATGAGGAGGCCCTTAATGGGGGAACCCTGAGTTCACTCTTTCAGCAGAGTGAAGGGGTTCTAGAGAGACTCCCCAGAAGTACTGAGAGCTCTGTGCTTTTTCTAGAGGGATAAAGGGGAAGAAGCACAGCTAATTACATGCTTAAAGTGCCCGAGTGAATTTGAGCCTTCACCAATATCCATACTAAGAATACTATCTTGCAACATTTATTGTGGCCCCCGCTAGAGTTGAATGTCTTTATAAACATTATCATGTTCATTTTTTAGATAAGAAAACTGAGACTCCGAATGGTCGAGTATTTCCCCAAGACTAAATAGCCAGCAAGGGACTATGCTAGGATACGGACCCAGATGAAACTCCAAAGCCGCTATTCTTTTCCCTTTAGGTGGACCCTGGACCTGTAGCCCTTATGCTGAGTGAAGGGAATTGGCAAAAACCTTATAGTAAGAGAATTTGTTATGTTGCCTGGTAATTTTTGAGCCTGGATGATAGGGGGAAGAACTCTGAGGACCTACGTAGTCACAAATATTCTGTTGTATATCCTCTCGGGGTGCCATGTAGAAGATTTGAGACTGGTCAATTCCTTTCTTAAAATTAATTATGTATACAAGTATAATTATGTATATAAATCCTTTCCTGGACAGAGCCCACTCTGCACCTCTATTGTGTCATACCTGGTTGGCCAGCTTAGCTAGTGACCCAGTGATCACACACAGAGAGAACAAGATTTTAGGGTTTATTATAATAGAGGCAAGACCGTTCTAGCAATCTAGGTGTGACATATAAGTAGAGGTAGATTTTTTTAATCAGTTAAAAGAATTGATGCAATAGGTACAAGGATGATACGAATGAAATTAGAAAAATCAAAAAGAAAAGATAGTAACAAAAGTTTAAGAATTTACTAATCGACTACAAAGCAATGGAAGGATAATATCAACAGGAGTGTCATAAAATTACGTGTAAAACGGACAAATGAAGGTTAAAGAGGACACAGGCAAGTAAGACACACGAGTACTAAGGAGAGCAGTGGAAACATACAGTAAGCTAGGAAGAGCAGCTAAAACAATAGCAGCCCAGAAGACACAACAATTAACGAAAAGATCGAGTAATAAAATAAGGAAGTGGTTTAAAGCAGCCATTTAAAGAACAATTAAAAAACAATAAGGATAGAAAATTTGCAGGCTAAAATGGCACTCAATAATTATATTAATATCTAACATGGACTTCTTTTTATATGTTAAGCAGTTTATGTGCATTCACTTATTTAATTCAAGTTTATTAAAATAATTAGGATTTTTTTAAATTAAATCATAGCTGTGTACATTAATGCAATCATGGGGTACAATGTGCTAGTTCTACACACAATCTGAAATGCTTCCATCAAACTGGTCAACATAGCCTTCATGGCTTTTTCTTAGTTATTGTGTTAAGACGTTTATATTCTACACCAAGTAAATTTCACATGTACCCTTGTAAGATGCACCATGGGTGTTATCCCATTTTTTAATATAAGCAAAAATAAAAATGTTCAGATGGGGGAAACAGGCATCAGACCACAACAATGAGCAAACCAAAGTCTGAAGGCTAGCTTTCAATAGACATGCAGGTGTCCATTTTCATTCTTTATCTAATGCCATGATTTTTCCCATAAAAGGGCACCACTATGTGGCCTGGCACCTCCTTTTATTTCCTCTCTAGACCAGTTCCTGCGTGTTTTCCAACTCTCTTGTCATAGTAAGATTGACTTTCCCTAGAGGCAGTCCTCAGTAGACTCTCAGTAGGACTGTTCCGAGTCACTAGAATCCACAGCCCAGTGCCTGTGACAGCGGGCTCCCATCTGTGACCCAGCCCATCCCACGTGACTGGGCTCAGGCCGTTCTTCTCTTGGAAGTACTTGCCCGTTCAGTACTAGACCTTTCTGAAGAGAAGGATTGTGGTTTTGTATCCCACCCCTCAACTGAGGCCAGGTGCATGGTAGGATAGTAGGTGTTTAATGAGTGCTTTTTCAAGTGAGGCTGGTTGAACCTGGTGTCAGTGCATTTGAGGTGGGTTTTTGTTTGTATGTTTGTTTGTTTGTTTGTTTGTAGCATCCAGACTATTGGGACTGGATTTTTCTGCCTGCCTGAAACCCCCACAGGTAGATGCATTTTTGTATTTCTGTCATCCAGAGATCTCTCTCATAAGACAGTGGCTTTTTTGTTCTTTTTCTTACCATCTAGTGAAGCCCAGAACCCGTCTTTTACCTCCGACTTCTTTAGACCTTGTCCCCTGTGATCTCCACCAACTCAGACCTGAACTCTGTCATGGCTTATAGATTCAGTGTCCAGATAACAGTTGCTGGTTTTTTTCTTCCCCATACTTTTCTGTGGGGCACATGTCTCCGTGGCCTTGAGCTTGATCTGCATTTCATTGGTTGACTCATTTTTCTTGGGATCTATTATGAACCAGTAATTGTGTTGGGCATTATGGCAGAGAAAATGAAAAGGAGCCCCCATGCCCGTTCTGGAGCAGCTCTCCCTCTTGTCCAAGATGATTCCTCTGTTGAGTTATTTCCATCGGCCCTGTTTTTCAAGGAAAGGGAACTCTGCACAGGTAATTTGCTGTATTTTGAAGAGGCTAATGAAATCACTTGCTAACTTTCTTTACTCTAAGGAATAGAGTCCCCGTTTCCTCAGCCTCTCTTGGTGAGACCTGTATTTGGCCACAGATTTCCCTGGCTTCTCCAGTGAGCTCTAGCCATAAAAAAGGAAGACTTAAGTCAGATACGGACCTTGCTCAGATGCTGTATTTAAATTTTACTTTTACTTTTTAGCTGATTAAAATGTTTAATGCAGAAAACTTGGAGAATGCAAGAAAGCACACAGATGAAAATTAATTGCTAACTTTGTGCTCTTGAAAGCCTCCTAGCGTTGTGTTTAAGTGTGTGTTTTGTGTGTGTGTGTGGGTGTTAGAAAAGTTACATATCATTTCATAACCTACTTATTTTACTAAAAATATGTTATGAATATTTTCCATATCATTAAACATTCTTCTCAAACATAACTTTAAATAACTGCATAGAAACCCGTTATAGGGAAAGTCCATAATTTATTTAATCAATCTGTACTGTGGAACATTTAAGCTGTTTTCTGTGGTTTTATTTTTTTACTATTATTAATAATACAGGTGGTCAGCTTCAGTTATAGAACATTTAGTATTTTCTATTATAGAAAATTCATATTTTCTATTACTTCCTTGGATGAATTTTTAGAAATAGAATTATTAGATCAAGGAGTATGAAAAGGTCAAAAATCTTTGTGATTCATTTTAAATTTTCTCCTGGAAAACTCTATTGATTTATGGTTCCCATTAGCAGTTTATGATGATTTCCATTTCTCCACCCCTTTCAACAGCAATGTCGTAATAATTTTTTAATCTCTGTCAATTATCAAATTA
Organism: Otolemur garnettii; assembly: GCF_000181295.1. Taxonomy (NCBI): domain Eukaryota; kingdom Metazoa; phylum Chordata; class Mammalia; order Primates; family Galagidae; genus Otolemur; species Otolemur garnettii. Next base: position 26,903,345 of record NW_003852411.1, on the reverse strand, counting down.
TAAAGGCATGTCTCATACTTATTTTAATTTGTATCTGGCCAACATTTAAAAAATAGCGAAAATTCTGTTTCTGAATGGAGGAGGACTCATGTGAAATAAGGCCTCAAGTCCCCTCTGTCCATTTCCACAGAGTTCATAGAGTGAAAGCTGCATTGTTATCCCAGGAAAACTAGAGGCAGAGCTATATGTGATGCTGGTAGTGATGTTAGAAAAAAAAAAAAAAAAGATTAATCCTCAAAGCTTATTTTTGATCAGTTAAAAACTTAGGCTCATAAAATAGAACCTAGGATTTTCTAAAAGAATCTAGAGACATGTTACTCAATCAGAAGTTTCTTCAAAGATTCACTCTGTGCCAAGTATTAGCCTAAGCCAAATAAATAAGTCCTTGCCTAGTTTATAGCCATGTTGAAGAAATAATATATATATATATATACATTTAAATATATATATTTAAAAAGCTTTTTTATGACCTAAACTAGACTTAGGTCAAGGAAATGTCATTTTGAAAGACTAGATGTTTTGTCTTATTTCAAATGTCCTATCAGTCTCCTTGCCTCTTCTCTTACCATCCGTCTATAAGTAGCATGTTCTTCTAAGTTACTTGAACTTGGACATCTCACCATCGTGCTCTCTCTCCTTTTGATTCTGTAGCATCTTAGGCACCAATAATCCATTTCATATTTCTGAGCCCACAGTACTGCAGATTTCTACTGCAGGGATTTCTAGCACGATTCAAAAGAAACATATTTAAAAAATTAAAGAATCAAACCACCTTACACTTTGATAAGAATCCCGGAATAAAAGAGGGCACCCCCTCAGCATCCTCTGAATAGCTTTAGGATAGCATCAAATGAATTCAGAATTCTTGAGTATGTAGTTTGTTTTCAAGCTCTTGTTTTTGTTGCATCAGTAGATAGAATTTTTAAAACAACAATAGCCTCCCATAAGTAAATTAGACACAGTGGAGGCGAGCCCCCCATCCTAACACATTCTCCTCAACATTCTCTGTCTGTATTCCGCCCCAGCCTCCCACCATATCTCCCCCTACCCTTCTGTTAGCTGTAATGACCCTGCAAACACTAAATGGCATTTGAGTGCATTAAGCAGCAAACTCTCCGGTGACATAGCAATTATGGCTCTGAAATAGATTTGGTGCGTCACGGAAGATAAGGGTTTTGAAAGTTTCTGTTGTGATTATAGCCTGTAACTCCCACAAATAATAGGCTTCAAAATAAGAGGCTGCCAACGGAGCCTTTGTGGCTTTGTCTCAGTGATGGCACGTAAATTGCTATTAATGTCCTAAGTGTACTTGAATATGCCAGTCTTTGGGATGTGGAGTTGGCTCAGTGTCTATCTTTACGTGGCATGTCATTGTTGGTCTGATAATCTGGGGTAATTGCTGTCTCTCGGATGGTCAGAAAAGTGGAAGGAGTTTAGCTTCCTGTATCTTGGTAAATAGCCCTGAGATTTACCCCACCAGGGCACGTTCATGCGTGCTGGCTGTGTCTGTGTTCCAAGTGCAGCCACCGCATTGGGAAGATGTGTGTATAGCCTCTGTGTGTGTACCCTTATTAATAATAGCTTTGTCAACAGAGCCAAAGCAAAATAAACGGTTATAAAATGAAGAATTCAGGGCTGTTACAGAGTCAGCCAATCAGATAATTTATATTGAGAGTAAAAAAAAAAAAATACCCTTTGTTGAAATCCTCTAGGTTGACTTTGTGAGTAAACGTAATTGTCTGTTATCGTGTATAGCTACTTTTCCAGCAGAAGCTGCATCTGTGTGTGGGGTGTGTGTCCATGTGCATTCTATAGGTGCTACAGGTGCGTGCAAACGTGAAGTATGTGGAAATGATGCCTGTTTTTAAATCTTGTGTTCATGTACATATGTGTGTTTGTGTTTTTGGTGTGTGCAGTTGTGAGTACAGCGGATGTCTATTCAGATATAAATAGAGTTCTCTACATCAAGACACCTCCATTTAGCTGATTCAAGCTGAGCTTACTTTTCTTTGCCAGGAGATGAGGATAACCTTTGCAAAGTTAAATTAAAATGAACTTTAAGTTGTACCCTTCTTTATTATGTTCAGCCTGCAGACCCCCTAAGTCTGTGGGACATGGAAACATTATGAATAACTGTTCTGTTAGTACATTTAACAGAAATGAGAAAGCAGCTCTAACCCCAAGCCTAGAAATCTACACAAGCTCATATCCTGTGTGAGCTACAAAGATGCTCAATTAAAACCATCCTCTGTGTTCAGATGCTTTAAGTGGCAGTATTCATTTTGGGTCTTCACAACAGATTTATGGAAAAAGAATAGAGCTAAGGAGGAGCTGAAGTAATCTTGATCTCTGAGCTGCTTTACAAACGTGCTTCAGTACTGCAGGGTTAGGACCCTGGCAGGTGTGCACACATGATAGTGGTGCAATCGATAACGTCTTGCAAATGAGTTTTGAATGAGCACCCCAGTACATGCATGCAAGATAAAATTTGAGGTAGTAGCTCGTAATAAGAAAGTCTATATTCTTAACAAGTGAACATGGATCACAGTTACCATCTTATTTCACAAGTCTTAGACCAGAGCTCCACCAATGTATGGTAAACAATATTAACTGACAAGATGGTACCACCCATGCTAGTGCCTTAGAAATATAACCTGGAGGAGGAGAGTTGGTCTTGTCCAAAACCAACTTTAATGAAGTGGATTGTGGTTCAGTGGCAGCATGTGTTAGAATGCTCTGGATTTTCTGAGGTCAGTGTTGTGGTTCATATGTTCTAATATCTAACAACACAAAGGCTCCCTGAAGAAGAACCGAAGGGCATGAGTTCATCTGCCTTTGGCCACGAGCTTCTGGGGTGGCCATGTTCTGCTTGTAGTACCCACAAACTGTCACACAGCCTCGCTTTTGGAACCTGAAATGGCCAAAAGGCAGCGACATGTAATGAGGACAGAGTTTGGCAAGTGTTGGTTTCTGAGTTCTAGTTTTCCCTCCTGAGAAGTAGGATTAAGAGTGCACTAGGTCTGTGTGCTGTTATATATTTGTGATCCAGAGTAAGAGACTTACCTATAATGGCCTCTCATAACTGTGCAGTTATGATGGACACTGGCAGCCAGGCAGGCCAGGGAGGTCCTCGCTGTTCATTTCTCCACCCAGTCAATACAAGTGTTTGAGTGGCAACTGTGTCAAACATGATCCTTCTCCTGCAAAGGCCTGTTTGAATGCTTTCCATCTCATTGAGGATAAACATGGGCAAGTACCTTCTACCCTCCTGCACCATCTTGGGTCACTCACCACTGTTCACTGCTCCATCCTTTCTGGCCTCTGTGGAGTTCTTCATAGCCTGCCTTTCTTTCTTTCTTTTCTTTTCTTTTCTTTCTTTCTTTCTTTCTTTCTTTCTTTCTTTCTTTCTTTCTTTCTTTCTTTCTTTCTTTTTAGAGACAGAGACGTACTTTGTCGCCCTCAGTAGAGTGCCATGGCATCACAGCTCACAGCAACCTCCATCTCCTGGGCTTAGGTGATTCTCTTGCCTCAACCTCCCAAGTAGCTGGGACTACAGGTACCCACTACAATGCCCAGCTATTTTTTATTGTTACAGTTTGGCCGGGGCCGGATTAGAGCCCACCACCCTTGGTATATGGGGCCAGTGCCCTACTCACTGAGCCACAGGAGCCGCCCTCTTCATAGCCTTTCAAAGGGCTTCCCTTTGCCCCTCTCTTTATTTATCTATTTTTTGTTCACTTCAGGCTGACTTTCCAGAAGCCCCAGTGTTCTTGGTCCCTGTTTTCTCCTCTGTGCTAGCATATGGGTATTAGCATCCACAATATATATATGTGTGTGTGTATGTGTGTGTGTTTGAGAATTTATCACATGTCTATTTCCCACAGAGCAGTAAACTCACTGATTGCAGAATCTAGATGCCTTAAAATTTTGTTTTATCTACAACTGCATGCCCAGTATATATCTCAAAGTAAGCACTGAATTTGTACATAATTTGTGGTATTAAAAACTAAGAGATGACAGCAAAAAGATCTGGTGCTCACAGGGAGATTTTAAAAGATAAATAAGAACTACACATCGTTAAAGGTAAAAATTAATGGTCAGAAAGTCAGCAGTGCTGCAATTTAGAGAGGCAGGTGACAGTGTTCTTGAAGAAACCTACAAGAGGGAAGTGACTGTCCAGCTGGGCCTTGAAAGATGGCAGGGATGGCTCGAGATCAGATGAGATGGAAACACAAGCACAAGAACACTTCTCAGAATCTCTCTGTAGAGTAAAAAGAACCTCACATTGGCAATGGAAGGATCTATCATTTCTTTGCAACAACTTGAACTACATAAGTCTTTGTAGCAAGGGCATCTGTTCTGTACTGTGAATGGCCGATTGCACTGCTGACCTCTCTGAACATACAGACCTGTACAGCAAGATCCTGGGGCCCAAGAAGTTTGGTGGGAGCCAGGCTAGACAGGAGTCTGGTGGTGTGACATTGGGCAGCAGCATGAGAGAATCCAAGAGGAGGATTGCTTTCTGGGGAATATGATGGCAGGTGTCTGGTGAGCTGACACCCCTGAGCAGCCTTCCATTTACAACAGCAAGTCACAATCATGGTCTTAAAGGAACTGTAATAATGCCAAAAAAAAAAAAAAAAAAAAAAAGCAGTAGCTAGACATAGGGTTGGTAGAGGTAGTCTCAGCCACAGGGATGAAGTTCCTGGATGAAGATATTAATGCAAAATGTCAAAGACAAACAGCAAAATTGATCCTGAGTTTCCCTGTGGTACCAAACTAGGCCAGAATACCACCTTTTCTGTTGGATCGTACATGTTATTTCCAGATAGAGTTGCCAGATTTAGCAAATGAAAATACTGCATGGGATGTACTTATATTAAAAAGTGATTTGTTATTTTGCCAAAATTCAAGTCTAACTGAGCATTCTATATTTTGTCTGGCAATGTTGTTCCCACATCCTAAGGTAGAAGGTGAATCTGCCTGTGGGTCTCACACTGGAGAGAGAAAAGATAAGGGGGTCAAAGGTTCAACAGGCCAGGAGGGGACTCCATCTGTTGTGCATGTTTGCACTTCCCACTGTGCCTGAGCTGGTGACCTGGAGCCCGTTCCAGGTGCAGGACCATGTCTTCCTTCCCTGTACCCTTCTGGAGGACACTCCTCATTGAGATGGTGCACTAAGTTGTCGCCCTGAGGCAGGCAGGATCCAGTGTCTTTCTCAGCTTCTTTCCTTAAAGTCCAAACAGAACAGTTTAAATATTAATCATCGTTACATGTTTGGGATAAGCTATGAAGTTCAATGCCTGAATTTCAGTTACCAGAAACTAGACACTGCTTCTGCTGGCTTTTGCATATTTTCTAGGTGTTCTACACATAGTCAGACTGAACTGTAGAAATCAGGGATCAGACACCATTAATCTCTCCATGCCTACGATGGAGGATGGATGTCACGGTGCCACTAAGTGTTTGCTTCCTCCTGTGCCTCTCCAGGAGGCATTTATCAAAATCTGCAATGTGTTAGGCACTGTAGTAGGCACTTTTTGGAATCAAAGATAAACCCCACAGTCCTTCTCTTACCGTCTGGTGGGTGAGACACACCTATGAAGGAACAGACACAGCACTGGGTAGGGGTGCAGGCAGAGAGCTGGGGGTCCTGCAGGAGGAAGAGACATGGTCAGGGGACAGGTTGGAGGTATAAGGACACTGAAGCTCAGTTCAAAATCAGCCAAGGGGTAGTAAGTAGGACATAACTGGATGAATGAGGGCACAGTACTCAAGGGGAAAGAAGCAGGCATGAGGTAGCTGCTCTGTTGTGGAAATTTCCAAGTAGCCTGATATGGTTGAAGTATAAAATACAAGTTCTGGGATGGGGAGTAAGCAAGGTCAAGAACGTCATAGTCCTGCTCAGTATAGGGAACTTCATCTTGAGGTCAATGGGAAGCTAGTGAAAGTTTAAATAGGGAGGTGACATGATCACAGTTAGACATTTTTGAAAGATGATTCTAGTGGCAGCTAGAGGTAGGACTGGAGGGGTGCCAGACTGGGCAGGGATCTATTTACCATGGGAATATCCTCCAGGGTGATTGTGAATCCTTTGATGTCCCCAAGGGGACTTTCCACTAGCATCTTTTCATCCCAGAGCAACTCTTGCTTGGTAAATGCTCTCCGTGTAATCTTGGGAAAGGGTTAAGCATATTAGGAAAACATTGTTCTTCTACTGTGACAGAGAAATGATCAATCTGCGGTGTGACCTCTCCTGTGAGAGCCGACGTGTGTGTGCACGAGTGCGTGTTTGCATGGCAAGGAGAGAGGATGCCTTGGTGTTTCTTTGTTTTTCTTCCTGGCTGGCCCCACCAGTGCCTGGGTGATTGAGGGCCCGGAGCACGTGCACTTCCTCACCCATGCTCAAGGCATTTCTGGTAATGGCATCTGGCCCGTATGCAGATCCAGCTCCATGCGGTGCTGACATCAGCCAGTTTGTGGCACCTCAGCGTATTTCTGGGTTGCAAATGAGAGTTTCTTAGTGCCAGGCTCGCTTGGGCTGTCACATCAGGTGATGAATTCTCTGCAGCAATGGTGTGCTGCTAAGGTGAGGGCAGAGGAAGAGCAGGAAGGAGATGGGACAGGCTGCCCGCAGCCCAGCAGCCGTTGTTCTGGGCGGAAAGCAGTCCTGGATCCTCAACGGGGAGGAGAGGCACCTTCACGTGGCCCCTCTGGTTCAGGAGGGTAGCAGAGGAGAGAGAAGTCAGGACTTCAGTTGAGATTCTGTGCTTGGTGTTTTGCCAGGAGAAATCACATGGATTTTCCTGTCTGCCACTGCCCCATCCTTGCTCCCTCTGTCTCCCCAGGCAGGCCTGTTTTGCCTTTATATTCAGGGGTGTCCAACCTTTTATCCCCCTGCTATACATGGGAAGAGTCAGTCTTGGGCCACACAGTAAATACACAGACACAAACGAAAGCTGCTTAGCAAAGAAAGGGTCCATGCATACTTTTCATAATATACACAGAAAAGTAAAAAAAAAAGTCCTCACAAAATTGGCATGTGTCCACCAGCTGCATTTGGACACCCCTGCTTTAGATGGAGTTCTAGCAAAATTTGGTATATATCAAATGATATGCCAAATTCAGTAGGGCGGGCTGTTGAGTAAATAGTCATTTTTGTTCCTGAAAAACTTTGCTTCCAAATATCTTTGTGTTTTGAAAATCTAGGTTTTCTTATCTTGGCAGGTTGCTGCATTTTGTCCTAATTTTACGTTACTATTAACTTCTGCCGTGAGCTTCCAGGTTGAGCCTTCCCTGCTGTCTTAGGCTCCATCTGATGGAATTAAAGATTACATTGGGTCCTGCTTCCCGGGCCTTGCATCCCAGGCCACAGAATTATCGTTATAATCCTGGGCAAATATAGACTCTCTTCCAATGGGAATGTTTCCAGAGATAAAAAGGGCACATTTTGCTTTGCAGATTTTATCTCCCACCCCTGTAACCCTTCAGTGTGGTCGCTGACGTTAGCATCTTGAAGAGTGTGTCCATTATAAATAAGTTTGCATCAGAGAGGGGTGGGGGGTGACATCAAAGTGAAAGTCTAGTCTCCTTTCCCACCACCCCTACCCCGCTGTTAATGAGAGCGCCCTCTATTCTCACCACTCCCAGAGATAAATAAACACACAAAGGCAGAGTTTCCTACTTAATATTCACTCACTCGTAGTGGAGGAAAAGGGAAGGAATTGCTCCCCAGGGTTAACGTGGCAGTAAGCGAGGTCAGCTGTTTCCCAAGACGGTGCAGCCTCTGAACGTCTTACATTAAAGCTGGAATGACACAGCTGAAGCCGCCGTGGTAATTTATGGGAAACCTGGTGAAGTTGGGTCTTCTCGGAGTTTCTGATCTTGGGGAGGTTTTATTAGCAATGGCAGCAGATAATATGCCATTGTATAAAGCACCTCTGGAGGAACGAATTCTCCACGTTTCTTAGTGTTAGACGTGCTTATTCTAAAATGTTTCTGTGTTTATCTAAATTGAATGCCACAGGGGTACAGTGTCCTAAGTTTGGCAGGAAGTAAAGGGTCGTAGTTGGCATATCCTGGAGTGAGATGAAGAAGGGTGTCATTTTTTTTCCAGGCCTCAGGGGTCTTCTGGGACGTGGGACTTTCATTGCTAACATGGGAGAGTCCTGGGCAAACTGGGATGGCTGGTCACCAAATCTGAGGGGTGCACATGTCTGTGTGACCATGTGCCTGTTTATGGATGAAAAGGAGTGGAAAAAAAAGAAGTTAAAGAGGTTTGTTTAATGTGTTTATTTTGATAGAAGATTTTGCATATTCTTCACCAGGCCAACTGGCATAATGAAAATGCTGGTTTTAATATCAGCTTGAACGACTGAATTCCTGTCTCTACCATCTGTGAGTCCTCTGTACCCACTGGCATCTTACTCACTGGTCTGAGAAAGCAGAACTTTTAAAGAAAAGAGATCAAATGTTGGCTTGTTCTAGTTATTTCAGATCAGAGATTACTCTGAGTCTCCCAGAACCTTCTGGACAATATAGAATGCTTAGCCAATTTCGTCTTAATGAAATACTACAGAACTAATTTTCTTTACTAATGGCTTCATTTCTAGTGCCACTTATTATCTTAATGGAATTAGAGCGTGGCTAAATAATAGTAATAGTGGTTTGGTGAGCAATTAATAGACGTGCCCTGTTCTATGTGCTGCTCTAACTGCTTCCTTAGAGCTCCCTTACCCACTTAGCTCCTGCCAGCTTGACTCGACACAGGACTTTTTCCTTTTTTTACCAGTATTTTACTCTGCTTTATGACCATGGACTTCAAGAACTTCTGTCAAGTTTCCTTAAAATTCTGTACTCCTCAGCCAACACCCACCAGCCACCCCCACCCCCCCACACACACACATCCACACCTGCCTATTTATCTATCTATTTAAACCTCCATCAGGTAAATGTATGGATATAAAAATGATTAGAAGAGACAAGAGATATCAAAGAGCTAACAGTAATTCTCTCTGAGTAGTAGGATTGTGGCTGTTGTATATTCAGGTTTAAACTATTTTCTATTTTCCAAATAGTATAAGCACTCCTTACTTTGATAATAAAAAAAAAAAATACGTGACATTCAAGGATTTTCTTTGAAGAAAAATACATTTATCTGCCATTCTTAGTCAACCTAAAATAGCAGCAGAATATATTTTCTAGGGGGGAGGAGGGAGGAGGCTACAATAGCGTCACCCCCATATCAGACCCATATAGGAATTTGGATTAATTCTGTTCTTAATTCAGATTATACTACAGAGTCCTGGCCCCTAAAAGATGGAGAAGCTTTCCATTAGGAAAGAAAGAATTCTCATTTTTCTCCTTGTTGTTCTCCATCTAATCTTTCTATCACAAACAACAGGGGGAAATGTCCTCCAACAGAGAAAAAGAGTGAGAGGACCCACCTGTCTGGATTGGGAGACGGGAGATTGGAACTTGAGAGCAGTTACTTACTGGCCCACGATTGAGGAGAGGTGTTCTTGGCATTGTCTGGGATGCCCTCGTGGTACCCAGATCTGCTTTTCACCGGGGTGTGGGCAAAACCTACCCTCATGCTGAAGCACTGATGGGAGCTGCTTTAAATGAAAGGCCTGGCTTCCCCGGGACAATTGGAGCATCGTTTCAGTGAGCCAATGAAAAAGAAAGCCAAGTAGATGAAAATGGCAGAGAAAAAAGAAGCCTGATTCTGAGGTTTGCAGGCCTGTGTTCTGTGTCAGTGGTGAACCAGGACGCTTTTCCCCTGCATCTCTGCTCTCTCGTGAATGAAGTAAATATTCCTTTTCTAGCACCTACTCAGTGCTGTGGGTTATACAAGGATTGATGTATGACCTCCCAAATGGTAATAATAATACCTGCCCTATCTATCTCTAATTTTTAGAGAATAAAACGAGAGGAAAGTAGAATAGAAAACATTTCATCAAGTCTAAGACTTGGTCTGTTCAACATTAACACTTCCAGACTTGAGGTATACTGGGCAGGAAAGGCATTTTAGCTTGCTTATATTTTAATGCTATAAAATGTTATAAAACATATGAACAGTCATGAATTATGCATCATGAATTAACCACTACAGCAAATCATTCTTGGACTATTTTAATGCTGGGATTTTTTTTAAGGGTGGTCAGTTAACAGATATTTTTTGAAAAGTTTCATCGTTTGGATGCTCTTGGGTCTAACACAGGTGTCCAACCTGCTGCCCGCCAGGTGCATACTGATTTTATAAAGACTTTTTGCTTATCTGTGATGTCAGACATCACAAAAAGTATGCACAGACCTTTTTTTGTTTTTTTAGTGTATCAACTTTGATTAGTGTTTGTGCATTTAACATGTGGCCCAAGACAACTCTTATTCTTCCAGTGTGCAGCAGAGAAGTGGTTCGATACCCCTGGAAGAGTCTTAGAAAACTAATCTCCAAGTGTAGCTCCCATTTGTAGCTTCCCATTTCCCCACCTCTCTAGATGTGTTCACGCAGACCAGTCCTTAGCGTCTTGGCACCGTTGTTTAATCTGTTATAGTCACCTGAATCACCCTCTGTACTTTCCAAAGCTCACCTTAAAGAGTGCCCCTTACATGAAATATTTCCTGATGCCCCAGCAGGATGTGACATTGCCTTCATTTGAAACTTCCTAATAATAGGGATCTACTGTTTATTACGTTCTGGCGTTGAATCATAGTTCGCTCATGGGCTTATCTTATCTCCCTCCTGGAGGTCATCACTGTGAACCTGCTAGTATAGAACCCTGTTTAGAACAGTTACCTGGCGCCCCATAAACATGCGGAACAGCCAGAACCAGAAAGAACTTCAGCGAGCATTTCCGCCAACTTTCTTACTTTTCAAAAGGAGAGACCAGGGCCCAGAGGTGAAGGTGCTTCACCATCAGCAACAGCTAGTTGTTGCTGGGGTCAGAACTAAAATCTTAGTTGTCTTGACAGGCAGCTGTCATTCTACTGATGGCTTGCACTGAATTACAGAGTGATAACCTGACATCCAAAGGCTCCCAGGGGGACCTGAACTCATCTGAGGGTGGGGGGAGTATTATCACCCACAGTAGTAATAGCTGCCCATTTGATAAGTGTCCCCATGTGTCAGGCCCTGTGCTGAGTCCTTTACACAAGTTGCTTCATTGTCATTGTCTGCTGCAAATAGCCACCCGATCTCAGAGGACTGACTTCTCTCCCTTTTTCCCTTCTAGGCTAATGGAGGTTGGCAGGATGCTACTACCCCTTCATCAGTGACCTCCCCTACAGAAGGCCCTGGCAGTGTTCACTCTGATACCTCCAACTGATCTCCCAGCAATCGCATCCCGGCTGACCCTGTGCCCCAGGTGGGGCAGGGGCAGGAGGGAGGGTTTCTCTCCCAACGCTGAAGCGGTCAGACTGGAGGTCGAAGCAATCAGCAAACACAATAAGAGTCTCCTTCTCTTCTCTTCCTTGGGATGCTATTTCAGCCAATCTGGACACTTCTTTATACTCTCTTCCCTTTTTTTTTTTTTTTTTTTCTGGGTAGAAGCCACCCCTCCCTGCCTCCAGCTGTCAGCCTGGTCCCTGTTCATCTTCCCTGGCCCTTTGCCTTTGTCCTAGACTCCCGGGGCCCCTGTCCTCTATGACATCACTGAAGGATATTTTCAACAATTAGAGAAATTTAAAGAGGAAAAAAAATGACGAAGAAAATAATAAACGTGTTTGTATGTTTTCATGCTGGTGGTTTGAGGAGCCAGATTTACCTCCCTCGGATCCCCGCTCCCTCTGCTGACAGGCAGTCCTTCTCTGCTTCTCTTGCTGCTCTCACTACCTCTTAGCAGGAATACGCCACACTGCCCCCTCCTTCCCAGCCCCCTGCCTCCTCTTCCTCTTCCTCTTTGGGGACAACACCGATGGGAACACTTTGCTCCTCTTCCTCCCCAGCCCCAGGTGTCTCCTGGGGACTGCCAGAGCTGGGCTTCTGAAGGTGCCACATTGTCCACTTTCAGGCTGTGGGGTTGATTCCCAGACAGGAGGGGTCAGGTAGCCTGGGAGGGCAGGTGAAGAGGAGGGGCAGAATTCCTACAGGCTTCCTCGTGCTCCTAACAACAGCTGTCAGTGTCAGAGGCACAGTCTTGGGAAACCATTCAGTACTCAGTAAGCGATGTTTTCAACTTACCACGAAACCAGGCCTGAGTTAGGCACGGTGGTGAATGCATCGCCAAGGAGAAGGTTCTTCTCCTGAAGTCCTTGAACCATCCCTTCATACCCACATACACACACGTGTAGGCACACGCAGCGTCTCACACCTTCACGTTCCCAAGATGCCCTTCACAGATACATTAGCAACCATGGCACTATACCTTCGGAGCCCGAGAGAGGGAATTAGCAACTCTGACTGAAGGTGAGGATGTGTCTGAGGCTTCCCATAGCATGCACTTACCAGGATGACGGACACATGACCTGACCATGATGAAGGCCAGGGTTGCTGTGTCAGCTACTCCCACCAGCTCAGGAGCACACAGGCAGCCACACACAGCACTTAACAATGTCTATTAATAGACTTGGGTCTGATTCGTTTCTGGTTTCCTACCACATATTAGGCATGTGGTATTAATTACCCAAAGTGTTATCCAATACCTTGTTCTTGGTCCTGACCTATTGCTCTGAAGGAGAGTTGTATAAGAACATAGCTCATGTGACCTTTTTGTTAGCTTCATTTGAAGACCTAAGAGTCTTGGGGAGAGGGGAGGTAAGGTTTAATGTTTCCACTGAAATCATCAGTGACATTTATTCCTCGAGAACATCTAAGAGAAAGTAACCTGTGCTAGAAATGTCACCTGAGTTCACCCTGTTTGTAGCCAGCCCTCCCAGCAGTAGAGATGGCAGCTCTGTCGGTTAAGTGGACGTGGTCACCTCTCTTGGTGCCTGGTTTTCTTCATCTGTAAAATGGGGGTTGTTAATGCCCGGCTTGCCAAGGGGCTTGTGAGAGACTGGAGAAATTGATTTCATTCACATCCAATCTGCAAATGTGAAGTCAGGGCAAGTAACATTTCTTGAGATAAACTGAGTCATGCCATGTAGGGAAAATACATGTCTGTCCTGTTCTAACTTCTGGTTACCATTGGTACTCTGATGCCACCACTATGATGGCAAAGAGAAGAGTTATTGTTGGTTTTCTCAGCTTGGTGTTTTAGAATAGAGAAAAGCTGCCAAACTAGAAAAATAGGTCTTGGTTCTCTTGTGGCCAACTTGTGGCCTTGTATGTACTTGGTCCCTGTCATGTCTCCTCTGCTTGGGACGCATCCAGGGAGAAGTACAAGACCCTGAGAGGTGAGGCGAGCCAGCTAACAAGGGCATAGAAATTGTGCCTGGCATTGCAGTCGTGAATAGAAAGTGTTCCTCAGTGTGTGCTCTGGGGAGATAGGGATGTTACCTAAGAAACTCGAAGATATGTGTATTTGAAGGAAATGCAAAAAGTTAATATTTGGCAAGATGAGATTATGCCTTGATGACTAAGGGCACTGAAAAGGCCATGCCTATTAACCTGTGCCATTGTCAGAACAGGCCTAGATTAACAGGGAGCTTCTTTGTGACAACTCCATGGTGACTAGAACCAGCAGAGAGCTCTGTCTTAGTAGCAGGAATATATGGAAACCACCCACACAGGACCATGGCTGGATCACATCTGCTTGACTTGGGACAAAGCATGACAGAAGGGTTCTCTTGGCAAGGAGAATGGCCCCAGATTTGGCTTGAATGATTGCCATGTTAAGTGTATGAAAAAGTTGAGAGCAGAGCTACATTTGCAGAGGCAGCCTCTCTCTGGGCAGTCACCGGCACTGATGATCACCTCTCACAGCCTCTTCCTCACGCAGCACTTCCCCCAGTCCCCTCTATACCCAACTCTTTCCCCTCAGTGACCTCCCAGGCCCACTGTCACCTCCATTGTGGCAGCCATGAGATCTCCGCGTTAAGCCATGCACGGGAACACGGACCACAGTGGGATGGGTTTGGAAGGAGCTGCCTCTGGGAGTTCATACTAGGTCAGCCCTGCAGACACCCAGGGTTCCTTCATTTTCTATGGAAGCAGGGGTTGCTCCATTTTCCCTGACAGCAGATTTCCCTGGAGAAGCGATACTAGACTTGGGATTGTCCACTTTGTAGCTCTTCATGACATCCTCCTCTTCATCCCTAAAGACTCCCCCTGGCATGGAATTGACTCCCATGCAGTCCTTTGCCAAGTGGCCCCTTCTTTCAGTTTCATTCTGATTTTTCTGTGGTGTTTGTTCTTTATTTGCTAGTTGCCTTTTCTCACACATTATCTTTCTTACCCCCCCTTTCCTTCTGCTTTTTGTTTTTCTGCCCAGAAAAACCTGACTTCGATACCAAAAAAGATGAAACTACAGAAACTCAAATTTAAAAAAAACTTAAAAAAAAAACAAAAAAAAATACTCAACAATTCTTTCAGCTTTATTAACATTTTCCATTGTTTCTTGCGACTTGTGTCTCGTTCTTTGTAGTATTGATGATGAACATTTGATAATGAATGTTCTTGTATATTCAGATAAAGAAAAAAAAAACCAAAAAAGCGGTCTGAATTTAATAGTGTTTATAATAAAAATTTTAAAAATGACCCTCATAGCACGCAAAACAGGATGGGGAATTTCCCCTCTTCTTTCTGTGACAATGAGCATCATTCCCGCATTAGTTTTTAACACCAAACTACCTACATTCATCATTTCCCCCATTTTTCTTTTATTTTCTTGCATTTGTGAATTAGTTCAAGAATGCTAGAAAAGTGTCGAGTTGTGCACATCCATTTCTTGTTTCACAATGTTTAAAAAGTGACAGTAATTCATTTTGTAAACTTTAAAAAAAAAAAAAAGGTTGGAATAGTGAGCATAATAGGTACAACCTAACACGTTGTTATGATTATTAACTTTGAGACCCGGAAATAAATTCTTTTCGTTTCTTTATTCCTAATCTCTTAAAAATACAAAAAAAAAAAATGGTTTTATTTTGTGTTATTTTTGGTTTGTTTATGGGGGGGGACTTTTTTTTAATTGTCAGGATTATTATCTTGCTGTTTTTCTTCCTTTAATATGTATATGAGGTGATGTGAAAAGATGACATTGGTAGCATAGGCTGTTTTCTTGGCTTTTTTTGCTTCCAAATTCAGTTGACATCAAAAGCAAAGGCGTTGATGTTTCCTTGCTCACCTGCGTTTCCAAAGTGTGTGGCATTCCTGCAGTCGCTGAGAAAAATAAAATTGGGGGCTTGCTTCTCCGTAGCCCTTTAAACGTTCAAGAAATTGGTCCAGAGGAATTTTTTATACTATAGGGAAAGGTTATTACCTTTGTCAATGCTGAATGTCACAACCAAGTGCTTTCTTTTCTCTCTCCCTTGTTAATAACAACATTCCATGAGGCTTCTCCCAACTACAGAGGATTTTTCTTCCAAAAAAATCCCAGGGGAGATACTGGGATTCCAGTATGGAATCCATGGACTCCATGGAATCCATGTCCATCCAGTATGGACACCATGGACTAAGTAGACTAGATCCAGGAAGCAGTCCTTGGGGCCAGTCAGCCCGTTCATCTCTTGAGTCCCAATTTTGGATGAAGAGTTCGTGAGATACTGAGTTTTAATGCTGTAGTTTTAATGCTAAGAGGTTAAGTTTGCTTCCCTGACAATACACCTCTTACTAACCTCTGATGTAGGCAGCTGCTTAAAGCAAATAGCAAAACTGGCATGATTTGGAATGTTTTTATTAGTTTGAGGAAAAAAGAAAGCAATCTTATCTCAGAGAAACATAATTTTTAAGAATCTCTTGTTCACCTAGTTAGGTTCAGAAAGCAGCCAGAACTTAAGCAAGAAAAGTGAAGTGAGAATGCATAATTGGGGGGCAACGCTTTAGGAAATATTTCTCCCGAAACACTTGTGCTCTTGTGTTTAAGTCATAACAAAATAATGACGAGCTTTTCACATCACCTTTGTGGTTTCAATCCCTAGCACAAAGCCTTCTGGAATCTTCTATTTTTTGTAAACTTTTTTTTTCCTTTTGTTAAAATAAATAAAACATTCAATGTTCCTCCCTCCCCCACTTTCTCTCATTTCTCCTTTTCTTTCGTTTGGCATTTCCATTTTGAGATGCTTTCCTTTGGTTGTTGGATTTATTTTCTCCCTCCCCCTCCCCTTTTCTTATTATTCAGAGTATAAACCTGCAAAGCTCTGCTCTGTTTTGGTTTTGAAAGTTTAAGCTTTTCTGCTTCTGTGAGAGCACAGGCTTCTGTCCCTTTTGATTCCAACTGAACTTTTGTGTTCTCTAATGATACTAACACGGTGTAGGTTTTACAGTCTCCTAATTTGTACTGGTAATGCATATTCCAAATAAATAGTTTCTTTTGTTGCAAAAAAAAAAAAGACACTTGTATTTTGTGCAAATTTCTTCTCTTATATTCTGGCAACTTCTCTTTCCCCAAACTAGGCCTGATTTAGTATTGATCATGGTTTAAATTGTTGCCCGAATCACTTAAAAGATTACATAACATGGCAGTAGGGTAAAGACCTCATGGACCACCTTTATCACCCAGGAAAAGGCAGGCAGGAGAGGAAAAGAGAGGAGAGGAGCAGAGAAGAGAGGATCAAGCATTTGTAGGCAAACATTAGCTGACTATGGGGGACATAGTCTTGCCTGCTTGTCTGTGACTAGTAGCCACCCACTAAACATCAGTTCAAAGAAATACCAGGGATATTTTCCATCATAAATTAGAAGTTTCTAAGCCATGGCTCTTTACCCAGTGATTTTCCTTTCCTCACTTTGCTATGACCTGGTCATAAGGATAATAGTGGTTCCCAAGAGATGTTTCAGGTGAAGCAATCTAGGTTACAAATGATACTCAGTTGTAGACCCTCAGAAGTGTGCTAGCTGTCACTGCAGTAGATTTGCACATCTACCATCTGTTATGTCTGCCATCCCAAATAAGCATCTCTCCTGGTAGTTTGTCTGCACTCACATTGATCCCCTGACCTTTGAGGTCACAGTGTGCTACAGAGTTTTGTGTCTCAAGTGGTCTGGCTGGAACATCAGCCATCCACACCTCCATCTGAGCCCCAGCCTTTCACCACCTTTCTGTCCGTGGGATGTATGGGACTTCCAGCCTGCTTGTCACATCTTGGTATGGTCTAGGGGCATCATTGCATTGTATTCTCATTCTCATGCTGTCGTTCCCTGGGTTGCTCTGTCGAGAGCCCATATGAAGCAACTATGTATTGAGAGTTGAAGTACCAATCACCCATTTGTCACAGAAACTACATTACAAAAATGGAGAGCCAATGGGGATCAAATCATCATTTCTATTAATGGAAAAACTAATGCCTGATGGCCTCAAAAGTATACAGCTATCTGCTAATGCTGAGTTGATGAGCATTGCTGCCAGAGAACTGAGTTCCCCCTTCATATCTAAACATAGGAACATACTTAGGAAAGCACAAACAAGCTGAGGATACTGCCTTTTTGACTGCATGGAGAATTGTGGAGCTGACTCACCCACCTGGTGTGTTATTTAGAAGGGCCTGAAATAGTCATAACAAATAGGCTGAAGAGGTATAATGTCTCAGCTGCAGAACAAGTCTGCGTCTCACATATATAATAGCATAAGGCTGTTCTAGTCAGAGTGCTTCCTCTCCACACAGCGATTCAGGGATCCAGCACCTTCCCCTCTGTGGCTCATCAATTGTCCAGCAGTCTATAGTTCTCCATATCTATCCAGCAGAAGGGTGGAGAAGAATATGAAGAAGGCTCGCCCACTCCTTGATCAAGATTTCTCTTCCATTAATTCCTCAGTGCAAGGATAGGGGTAGAGTGGGAGGTTGTAAAAGTGGTCCCTGTCTTGGCAATAGTTCCACCTGATAACTTTTTGGACATCTGGCTCTGTCACACCCATTGAGAGCAAAGGGCAAGCCTACTTGGCTGGTTCATTGACTGGAAACACTCCCAGTAAAATCATTTCCAGTCAGTGTTCCACCCTTGGCTTTATTACTCTTCAGTGGGGAAGAGTAAGAAAGGGGTCCAACAGGGGCCGGAGGTATTCAGTTCCATGTAGCCCCCACGAGGTAGAAGAAACTAAAGTCCCCACCTCTATAGGGATGTAAGAATGGAGGAGAAACAAATTGTTTGCCCCAACATTTTCCAAATTTTGTTTTCAAAACTTGAGCCTCAGCACCAATGGGCCTGTGGTCATGAGGAGAGAACTGCAGTGTAGTAATACAGCCTCGGTCCCACCTTAGGTCACACCCATGTTTGCTGCTGGCTGGAAGACCACATCTGGTGGCCACCAGTCACCTTTGAGAGAATGGAAGAGTACAGGTCCAAAGCCTTAAATCCACAATATGCTCACCCCTACCCCCAAGCTGTAGATTTCTCCATGGCTATCCTTAGAGATATTTACCATTTCTCCACTTATAAAAGAGACGTGCAGCAAAATGCCAATTTTGCTGACCACTATCTGGTATTCTCCCTTGTAGAAACATCCAGAATGGAGGGCAGCACAGGAACCCAGTCTTAAGAAATAATTTAATGAACCAGAAGGGCCACAGCTAGAGACAACCCCCTGCTTTGGGGGCTTCCCTCTCATTCTTTGCATTTGAGATACTACAGTGCACAAATTAAGAAGTCTGTGAGTTTACTGACCGCTGAGTCCGGTAAGGTACACTCTCTAGCGTCCAGCATACAAAGCAGACTTCTGAGGCCACCTCAGACATTGTAGATGCGGAAAACAGGAGTTGGAAAGGGTGGTGGCTGTGGCAATGCCACATGCTTTGAAGAGCCATCATCCTCATACGTCCTCCCTGGCCCCATGTGCGAGATGGTGCCACTCTTGTTCCTGGAAGCCTCTGGATTGATCAGAAGGATCCACTCATTCATATGCAGGTTAAGCTGTCCCCTGGGCCAGAATTTACTCTTTCACGTGATGCACCATAGCTCACCAGTGTCATCAACATGTGCTTCTCTTTGTTAATTTAAAAAAAAATAAATAATTATGAGTATATAATAGTTGTATGTATGTATAGGGCACATGTACGTTTTGCTATAGGTCCCAAATGATATATATAGATACATGTACATACCTATAGGACATTCAAATACAACTGTCATTACTAAGTACCCAGAGAGAAATTAAAGTTCAAAATAAAATCTTCCTCCCCCTTATAAATTAAAATTCAAAAAGATGTTAGTCTCCACCTGTGCCCTCCCGGGTCTCCTCCCACTGTGTGCATTCTCAGCTGGTCCACTGCTAAGGCAGAGAGTCTAGGAGGAGAGTGTCCAACCTGCAGCCCACCAGCACAGGCTGAGTATTTGGACTGTTTTGCTTGTTTGTGGTGTTGGATATCATGAAAGGTATGCATGGACATTTTTCTTTCTTCTTTTTTTTTTTTCTCATCACATCAGCCGTCCTTAGTGTTTGTGTATTTGATGTATATGGCTCAGGGCACCTCTTACTCTTCCAATATGAGGCTGGAAGAAGAAGGTTGGGCACCCCTGGCTAGGGCCTTCCTTCTACAGCAGCCGCCAGGGGCCTCTTCTGCTGAACTGGGGATAATTGTCCTGGGACTCTCCAATGTACAATTAATCCAAGCCTGAACCTGTCTAGCAATGTTTTTCAATCTTTTTTTTTTTATCGCATGGCACACTTGAACCTATAGTTAAACTTCAGTGGCACGCTTAAATTATGTTCATCAAAACAAAAAGTAAAAAAAAAAAAAAAAATACTATGCTTTGAACATTTTTCAAAAATAATTTAATTAATGATCTTTAAAATTTTTCCAGGTACACCTAAGATCCTCTCACAGTGTACTGGCTGAAAATCACTGCCCTTTAAAATATCCCGCTTTTTCTAGAAAGTCACTTAGTAGGCAAGTGAACAATATGTCAGCATCAGCCTAGCCCACAGCATTTAGAAAAAACAAGCACAGTCTAGGGATCTCCAGCAACATTAAGCTTCCAGAACCCAGAGGATAGTACCACATAACCATTGCTAGTGAATGACCACAGCAGAGAAGTGATCATTTGGTGAGGAAACAGGAAAGATAGAGAGCGTGTGAAAAAGTAAAAGGAAAAATCTTTATTTCAGGCTCTGCAACGACAGTTGAGTAGTACTAGATGGAATGCTGGAAAAAAGAACCACCACCAAGAGGTTAATTTTGCACTCTGCTTCATATGTCCTGGGGGAAACAATCCAATCTATGCATTCCGCCTCCTCTCACTGAGAATGACCTTTGAAATATTCATGCCTTTGTGAAAAATTAAAAAATGTAAAATGGGTCCTCTCCAGTCCACAGGCTTACTCGAGGCTCCCTTCTTCCCCTTGGTATTCACATACATATTTAAGTTTTATCTTGATTTCCCACTAAACCCTGCATTCCTAATCCCTGTACCACTGTGACTTCTGCTAGTCCCTTTCGCAGGACTTTCTCCAGCTCGTGACCCACTCTGGGCTCATCCTTTGTCTCCAATCCTGCAGGCAGGCTGAGGTTCCTGACACAGAGGGAAGGGGTTCCTTCCCCCAAGCACCCTCCCTGCCTCAGCGTAGGAGTGGACACAGACGCTGCTTCCTTTCTGTCATCTCCTTGACATTTGTCCGTGATGTTTCTCTGCTATTGTTCCACACCTCTTTTTAAGCAGAGCCAGCAAAGTTTAAAATTTTCTAAGCTTCTCCTTTTCCTAATTACATCTTTCTGTCTCATGTTAAGCTAGTGCTGTTGGACCCAGGCATTTGTTTTCTTAACATACTTTTTAAAATTACACTTTCCATTTTTTCCAAAACTTGCACCTGTCCAGAGCTTCTTCTGCTCAGCTTTAATTCCCCAAGTTGAGAAGGAGGTGTCCTCCCATCAGTGCCCCACCCAGGCCCAGCCACTGCACCCTAGCAGGCTTCCCTATCATCTGTCCCCCACCCCAGGAAACTTCCTTAGCGCCATCTCTGGGCTGCACCTTGAGCCACATGCCCTGTCAGTTCTCCCATACACAGTAGCTGCTATGTTGGAAGTCACTGACAGTCCTTGACTTACTTTACCCTGATCTTGATTTTCCCCTCTCAATGTGTCCATGTGTTCTATTATCACCTGGCGAACACATCTGAGTCATCCATGAGAACATTTGCAATTGCTGTCACAACTGGCTCCCTGTTTGCTGCTTTGGGTGCTTTCTAGATCCTTTAAGGCAAAGAATAAATACAGTGTTGTGTTCACTGGTATCTTAAAAGCCATACTCCATGGACTTGAATCCTGTCTCTACAATTGTCAGGTTCTTCCTGACACCACACGACAGGTTCTCCCCAACATCAACCAGTTCTCCAACAGCAGGTAGAAATGCTACAATCTAGTTCATAGGTAGAGATCTAGATGGGTCCTGAGCACAGGAGCCTCTGTCCCCATGGACTGGGGTATGCCACCCTCCTGGCATATAGGGGTATTCACCAATACAGAAGTTCCCTGAGCCTCGTTGTTTAGGGATTTCATCCTCGTTTCAATCTGTGGGCATGATTGACTAAATTATTGGCCATTGGTAGCCATGACTCAATCTCCAGCCTCTCACTCAGAGGTTGGTGAGTGAGGCTGAAAGTTTTAAGCATTAGGCAAAACTTGGTCTTCCTGTTGACTGGCTCCCATATTGGAGCCATCTAGTGACCTGTCAGGAGTCACCTCATTATAACTTTAAAAGACTCTCCTACCATCCTTTCCATTCAGTAAATCCCAAAAGCTTTAGTTGCTATGGACTAGGAACTGGCAACAAAGACCCAATATACATTTCCCACTGTGCCTTAACTATTACTAGCTACGTGACTGTCAATAAGTGACTTAATCATTCTATGACTCAGTTTCTTCATCAAAAAATGAAGATAATAGGGCAGAACCTGTGGCTCAAAGGAGTAGGGTGTCAGCCCCATATACCGGAGGTGGCAGGTTCAAACCCAGTCCCGGTCAAAAACTGCAAAAAACAAAAAAAAAAAAAATGAAGATAATACTAGCATCTACCTCTTAGGGTTGTTGGGAGGATTAAATGAGTTGATGGGTGTGAAGCACTAAGAACATTGCCTGACATGCCATGAATGCTGACGTGTGTTTGTTCCTAGTGTGATTCCTCCTGGATATCTCTCTGGGTTCACCTCTAAACCTGAACTAGTAAATTAGAATATTCTCCTCTTTCCTAGATTCATTATGAGGAACTGTTAGATACGGATATATATTCTTTTTTAGTATCAGTCTAGCCTGACTTCTAAGATTTTACCCTTTCTGAGGACATTCCTGTCATCTCCTCAGCTCAATCTGTGTGTCTTCCATCATTTCTTATTCACTTTTCCACTGCTTCTATTTTGATCACCGAATTACAAACTTTAAAAAATTACTGATCCCCTTTCTTCTTGAAAATCTGAGCAAACTTTTTTCCTAAGGCCAGAGTAGTCTAGTTGCGTGCCTTCTAAATGTCTTTTGTAGCCTTGGATTTATAAAAATGCCATCAAAATATTTCCTCACCTCAACCCAAGAGTAGATGAACATCTCCAGTAAACCAGGTCCCCCATTCCTTTTCTCCTCATTGATAAAATGTTCTGTCATGGCCACCAGAGCCAACACACACACACACACACACACACACACACACACACACACAGTGGTTGAACACAAGCCTGAGTTTCTGAAACCCACAACTCTCTTAAGAACCAGTGTACAATCCTGTGGCAAGTTCTTAAGCCCTGCTAATATTTCTTTTGCAGACTTTGTATTACAAAAAAAGAAATATAAAGGGAGAATTTGGGGTGGCTGATGCAGTGTAGCCCTTTAAAGAGACAGTATACAGGCCCCCATGGATAAACAAAGAGTTGCAAACAGCTGTGTGTTCTAACCAAACATGAGGAAGGATATTCAAACCTTCCATAAGCCCTAGGCTCTCATCTTAAGAAAGCTGAGGATTCTTCAAACAAATCACAAACATGATGCTTAGAAATAAGGTAGGCAGAGTTGGTCTTGGACAAAATATGATGCATTGAAGTTTGTTTTCATACATACTGCATGCTTTCTTTGAATTCTTGTTCTGTCCTTGGGCTCTCTTTCTAGGTTTCTCACTACCATGGTGCAGGAAAACAATGTACAAAATATCTCAATATGTAAAATCTCCTCTCAAGTGATCTTCCACTCTTCAAATGCTAGTCTCATTTTCAAGTCTTCCAGGTTTTCCCAATCTAAGCAGAAGGGTAGGGGTTTCCAGCTTCTTACCAGTCAATGCAGGCAGCAGTGACTGGATGAGAATTAAGAAATCGTGTTTTAATAATGGCTCAAGAGATATCTTACCTGGCTGTTCTCCAAGAGCAGTACTCTCTTAGAGAATAGAGCAAGCTTCCCCATCTCTTACCTCAAATTTTCATTCTGAAGACACATCTAAGAGGAGAGAGCAGTGAGCGTTGACCTTGGAGAGCCCTGACACTGCTACATCCACATAGCCCCAAAGCTCAGTCAGGGCCCTCTGCACCAAGTTCCAGCGAACAAGAGACTGTGACTTCATCAATCATATTAAGCATTTATCCTCTGCACCCAAGTTCATTCCTGTCAAGTCACTGCATCTTGACCTTAAGTGACATAAAACTGGCTCTTTCACTCCTAGTTCTGCAGTCGTACTTCTCCCCCACATTACTGCTTCTTTAGATTTTGATACTTCCTCCCTTGAACTTTCTTGGCATTGCCAATGTGCCCCCCATCCTTCCAGCTCCCCCTACCAGGTCAATAGCAAAATCTCTGCAGAGGCTTATGTGAGTCCCCTGGGCTTCTCTTTCAAGGGGCTGTTACTTGGGGCATCATAGATGGTCACCAGACAGGCAGCTATCTATAAATAAGCGTTGCATTTCTTCAACAAGCAAGCATGCTCTGATCACTAGGTACTAGGAGCATGGTAACTGCCACTAGATCTGCCACAAGGACTGGCCCAGGAAGAGAAAAAACTAGACGAAATGCAACCTAGATTTCTGGGTCCTTGGTAATGAATACCACTGTGTTGATCAGTTTACAAGCTTGGGCAGGATTTTAAAATGATCATGTCCATTAACAAAGCTGTAAACCAAGCGGGAAATAGAATTAGACTAGGCTATGGAAACAGATGTGGGTTAAAATTTTAGAAGTTCTTGCTATTAGATGAATTGAAGCAGCTAATTCCATCAAGGAGTGGAAGCCCAAGAAAGCTGCTGAGGGAATGTTATGACCTAATTATTTCAAATCATCTAGATTCAAGGGTAGGTGTAAGAATGATGCTAGGCTGGAATCCCTAACACCCAGAGGCAATGATGATGATTTTTCAACCTTTCGTAGCCTGGATTATAGTTATTCTACTTCCTGCCAATCGTACAGAAATTTAATTCCACTCAATTCAGTCAATACTTATTGGCAGCTAAGTGCTGGGAATACACTAATGCACAAGATGAGTTAGCAATTGCTTTCTTAAAAAACACATATGTAGATTTAGGTTGCTCTGAAGAGGTAAAGAAATAATGTTAAAATGATAGAAAAGAAATATTCTGAATTCTAGGGGCTGTCTTTAATCTTTTCTCTTATTTTTTTATAGGATCAAATAAAAACTATTGGCCACAGACAGACTAGTCTTCTTATAGCACCCCTGGAGATTCTAAACTTTCTGGTTTTTTACCTTTGCTCATGATGTCATGATGTCAACCACCTAGAATAATGCTACCTGACATACTCACAGCCCCACTTGCTAACCCATCCTTCATCAGGTGTCCATTTCTCCCTCCTCTGTCCTAAAGCAATTTTGAAAAAAAAATTTTTTTTTGAGACAGAGTCTCACTTTGTTGCCCTTGGTAGAGTGCCATGGTGTCACAGTTCTCAGCAACCTCAAACTCTTAGGCTTAAGCAGTTCTCTTGCCTCAGCCTCCCAAGTAACTGGGACTACAGGCTCCTGCCACAATGCCTGGCCATTTTTTGGTTACAGTTGTCATTGTTGTTTAGCTGGCCCAGGCTAGGTTCAAACTCTCCAGCCTTGGTATATGTGGCTAGCGCCATAACCACTGTGCTGTGGGTGCCAAGCCTTGAAAAATTATTTTTAATAAAACAAAACACCAAAACCTGATTGTTAAAAAAGTCTCCACACAGGGCAGTGCCTGTGGCTCAAAGGAGTAGGGCTCTGGCCTCATATGCCAGAGGTGGTGAGGTGGTGGGTTCCTAGCCCTGGCCAAAAACAGCAAAAAAAAAAAAAAAAAAAGTCTCCACACACACACACAAAAAATTTAAGAATTAGCCAGTAGCGATGGCACATGCCAGTAGTCCTAGCTAGTTGAGAGGATGAGGTGGGAGATTGCTAGAGCTCAGGAGTTCAAAGTTATAGTGAGCTAAAAACAGAAAACGTAATTCTTTTCACTTTTCAAGATGAGGGCCTGGGTTCTGAGGTTGTCTCATAGGTCTGAATATTTCTGCCCGCATTTGGTCTGAACACATCATTATTTGCAACTACCCATTCCTTTATTCCTTCACTTAGCAAATATTGAACAAAAATCCCCTCACTAGGCACTAAAGTAGGTATTAGAGGTACAACCTTGACCAAACCCCTTGTTGCAAGGAGCTTAGATTCTAGTTGGATAGGAAACATGTAGTAAAAAAAAATGAATAAGTAAACCAAGTGGTGTATTTGATGGTGACAGTGGAGGGGAATGAGGTAAGAAAGGAGATGGAGGAGGCTGTGGTGAATCCCAGGAGGGCTGACAGAAAGGGTGATTTTGAGGAAATTGCTGTAAAGGTTGAGGGAGCAAATCATTAAGACATCTGAGAATATTGTTCCAGGCAGGATGAACAAACAGCCCATGCAGAGACCTTGAGGCTGGAGCACATCCAGTAGATTTGAGCAACTGCAAGGAGCCCAGCATGGCTGGATCCCAGACAGTAAGGAGAAGACTACTTATTAGAAGATTGGTCAGAAAATCAATGGTGAGAGAGAGAAAGAGACCATATCAGGCCTCCTGGGGGTCTTAGTAAGGGTCTGGCTATTCCCATGAGTGAGCCTGGAGGCCTGGGAAGCCTTGGGGTAGAGGAGCAGCATGCTGTGACATGAGTTTTAGCAGTATGACTTGGGCGGCAGCGCTGTGAATAGACCACAGGGAAGCAAGTCTGGAAATGGGAAGACCGATTAGGAGGTGATTGTAATATTTTGGACAAGAGTTGATGGCAGCCTGGACCCAGAGAAAATACCAGTATGAACAAGGGTCCATTTGCCTTTCCTGCAACCTGCCTTTGCGCACACTATTTCTTCTGCCCGAAATGACTTTCTCCCTCCTGGAACACTTTCCAAAGTTTCCAGGCTCAGTGCCAATGCCACACACTGTCCAGAGTCCCCAGAGAGGATTATTGTCCCTGGCACTCTGCTTACCTGGTCCCATTGTGTTGCGATCACTCATTTGCCCTTCTGCCTCTCTTCTCCGCCAAGAACACCTTGATTTCTGCTCAGTTCATGCATATTTATACTCAATGAGAGTAAGAAGGTCGTTAAGACATTGCCCCAATTACTGTCCTGAATGAGATGAGACTGACAACAGCCCCGTACTCCCCATGGGGTTTGGTTCACAGTTGTTACATAAACAAGTGAACAAAGAAATTAACGAGAAGCCAAACCATCACAGGCTGCTGGAGAAGGGGTGTCCTTCTTTGCAATGTTGTCTTAAAGCGTTGTCGTGTAGGGTTTCCTCTGTTGCTCTCACAGCTTCCCTGGCTACCATGTCCAGCTAGGATGGTGGCCCATGGCCGCTACAGCTAAGGATCTTGTCAAAGTGAGAGAGGGAGGCCCCGTGGAAGACCCGGGAAGCAGGGAGTGCAAGCTGATGAAAGGTGGCTGTGGTTCTATTTATTTTTTTTCTGCAGTGGTGGTTGTTGATGCAAAGCTGTCTCCCTGGAGTCTCTTGGTGACATTTGTTACTTGACTTTCCAGTTCTTAAACAGAAATCCTGTCCTTTTCACTGAATTGCTCCTCCTTCGCTAATGTTCTGTCTCCCTCAAGTCCCAGGCAGAGCATTTGACATTTGTTATTGGTACAAGAGCATCATTTGCTGAGTGTGAACAAAAAAAAAAAAAAAAAAAATTTCCCCAAAGGGGGGAAATGAATGATTACCTCAGATTGCCTCACCCTTCTTCTCTGCCTTCAGACACAACAGCAATCCACAGCCATGCTGGGCCCCAGTGGGGAGCTGCCCTAATCAGTTTTACATCCTAGCTTCATGGAGATCCGTGCTGTAATAACTGTAGACGTTTCAGTGGATAGCACAAGCTGAAAGGTTGTGGAGTAATGGGATGGGGTGAGATGGGGTCTTCTGGGATGTGAGATCCCTAAGGAAAGGTGCTGTTCCTCTAATCAGCGAATGTTTCCTGAGAGCCTGCCTGGATTGTTCTGGGTGCTGGGGTTGATGAACAAAGATAAAAAGACTGTCAGGGTGTCTCCTGTTCCGTGGGAGCATCTAACATCAATCCATTGCTCACCCAGAGAGGTGTACATCTGCAGCTCTGATAGGGAACGTGAACAATGTGATCCTTGGGGAGTCGATGATAAAGAGAACGGCATTCATCAACAGGGTCAACACCGCCTTCTTGAGAACTTGCCTCTCAAGCTGCAGACTGACAAATTAAATATAGGATGATACGTCAAAAGAGATTTCTAAGCAGAGGAGACAATGGGCACAAAGATGTGTGCAGGAGGGAACCTGGCAGGTACCAGCACCTGCATACAGGCCCGAGAGAGCAAGGGGTGGGCCTCAAGGAGGACCGGAGGCCACGGAAGCAGAGAGAGGATTACACGAGGCCCCAACAGCATGTTTTCACCTACCTCTTCACACTCCTGTGGCCTGCATGGTGTGTGTGGTTCTCCATGAGGAGTGAAGCTCTGTTAGAATACCTGCTCATTCATTCACCCTGCCAGCATTTACTTACTGAGCAAAACTTTTGCACCCGGAAGTAGGGGTAGTAAGAAGAGTAATTTACACTCTCTTCCCCATGAGAGCACAGTCTGATAAGGTGTGGAAATAGAAAAATGATCCTACATTATGATAAGCGGTATTACCAGGTTATGTTTAATGGCCCCAGGACAGCCTGTCCCATGTGTGGTGAGCAGTGGAGGGGCCAGGGAAGACTCAGAAGGGGAGGGAAAGGTGTGGGTCTCTGTTGCTGGCAGGACTAAGTTCAGAGCTCATTCCTTCTCCATGATTAGCCTGAGGACCTGTTAGCTTCCCACAGCTCTCCTCTCCCAGCCCCAAGCCCTTCAGCCTCCAGCGCCAGTCGGTGTAAATCTTTCCTGGAGAGTTGTTTCTCCTTGTGGTCATACAGTAACAGGCTACTAAACCTGCCTGTGGGGTGAATTACGAGCCGGTCCCCAGAGCCCCAGCCTCTGTTGCCCATGGAATGAATTGTGGTGCTCCAAGCTGCTGGGCTCTTTATTTATTTATTTGTTTGCTTTAGCATATTTTAATCTGATCATTAAATTGCAATCTGCCACCCATCCCCAACCCCGACTGTCTTCAGATGGAACAGATTTTTCATAGGTAATGATACCTATAAACTTCGGGAATGGCAGCCACAGGAACAAACGCAAATGGGGGGATGGGTGGAGAGGGGTTGCAGGAACATGTCCCACGTCCCAACTGGCTGGACTTCGGCCGAACTGCTGTTGCCCTGTCTTGGTCTGACCTACCCAGGGCAGCTAGAATACCATGTTCTCCTGGACAGCACCTGTGGCCTTTTCTTGCCTGAGGCTGTGCTGCCCTGTGCTGAGGAGGCAGAGGTGAGCCTCTGCACCTTGTCCCTGCATGCACAAGATCACCCCTGCTCCGCATCGTACCAGGCAGTAAAGGTGTCACAAACCTGCCTTTATGGTGTCGCATGGGGAGAGATCTGCACTGATAAATCAAAGGCAAAGAGGATGCCAGATGGTGCCATGGAGCTTGTGTTCCCGAGGTCATCCATCTGATCTAGTGCTGCTCTGCATTGGGGAGATTGCCATCTGACAGCAGGGCTATGACCCTTCAGAGGTGACAGTTGTCACGGTTATAGTATCAGCACCACCGGTTTGTGTAGCGTTTTATAAGGTGTGCTGACACATTCCTTTGGAGTCTCACGACAGTCCTGCGAACATGACAGGGCAAGTGTCACGATTCCCATTCTGCTGGTGATGAGACTGAGACGTGGGGACTAAGGAGTAAATTGCTCAAGGAAGTACCTGGCTCAGAGCAGGTTCTTATTAGATGTGTGTGGAATGAACCAGTAAGTTCGTGCTGCCCTACAGTGGCCTCAAAGGCACATCCAGACAAAGGTCTAGGATGGAGATTCTGGGAGCCTGAACCTTCCACCTGCACCAGGTGGGGAAAAATCAACACCAATCTCCT
The DNA here is from genome assembly GCF_000181295.1 of Otolemur garnettii. Lineage (NCBI taxonomy): Eukaryota > Metazoa > Chordata > Mammalia > Primates > Galagidae > Otolemur > Otolemur garnettii. Next base: position 26,873,925 of record NW_003852411.1, on the reverse strand, counting down.
CTAATTAATTCCTGTGCGTGTCAGAGTGCTTGATACTGGAAACAGTGCTTTGAACGTGTGGATGCACAGAATGCAGGAAAACATATGTGTCCCTGTGGTCATGCTTACAATGGTCTAGGCACACTTCTAAAAGTTTGGCACATACTTATTTAACTTTCTCAACAACACCAAATAGGTGCTGTCATTATGTTTGTTATAAATAAAGACACTACACAGAGAGGTCAAACACCTTCCCTAAGGGGACAAAGAGACAAAACAGAGGAGCATGTTTGGCTTCAGAGTCTCAGCTACTAACTGCTCTGTCAACCTCCCCTTACTTCATTTTGTTTCAGAGCATGCAAACCCCTCGTCTCCCTGTCTGTCTATTGTCCTAGCCATCTCTCTGCCAGATTACAGGTATGGCGTGGGACTGGGAGCTCAGGAAAGGAAGAGAGGGATTGTAGAAGGCAGCTGTGCTTTTCCAAGGAGCTCAGACATTTCAAACAAACCATCAATGCCATGTCAAGTCCCTGCACTTTCTGTTGCCTCACGAAAGGGACTCAAGGCTCAAAGCTATCCCAATTCTCCCAGGCGAAAGGGGAGTCCAATCTGGGGATAAAACTCAGGACTCTAAGTTTCTAGTTCATATACCAGCCACCAGATAGTGATGCTTAAAAACTTTACTATTTTTTAAAAATCTATGTTTTAAAGCCAATAAATCCAAAAAGATAGTTCTATTCATTATTCTGTAACTGGTTTGGTAGCAGCAGTCAAATGGCATCTCAGAGAAGGAGCTGAATTTTCAGAACCCTGGGCAAAGCAGGTGACAGTCTTTGAACTTGGAGCTCACATCTGCTCTGAGGGTTCAGGAAATATTTGCAGAAAAAAATAATAAACAACCTGGACAAGAGGCTGTGGTCCTACTTCCTTCTTATTACCCAGCCTGTTGTCCCTAATGTCTTCATAGTGCCCAGCCATGGAATCAGGAAAAGCACAAAAAATGTCACCAGAGGCTAGAACACTCTGTGACAACAGAGGACAGATAAGCTATTGCCAAAGACCACTGTACCCAGAAGCCATCCTTAAATGACATCCCCTATTGATAATCTCACCAAGATTTTGAGCTGTCCACAGAAGTAGAATGCTGACCTTGACTTTACAAACCCTAGATCTGCCCTTATTCTAACTAGAATTATACTGGTTAGATATTACACTTCCCTGGCTTCGGTCATGACCCTCAGAATAACTTCAACTTTGACCTAGGTGCTTACTCAAAATTGGTGACTGTTGGATAATTTGTTGATTATTTTATTATTTGTAACCTTAACATTCCCAAACTAAGCAGATGACTATGCTTTGAAGAATTATCCTAAGGCCACACTTTTAGGAAATGAATCTAATTTAAAAATAAATAAATAATATGGCATCTGAGATTCAGAAAGGGCCTCTAACCCTATGCCATCCAGCTTTGGGAAATGACTTCTGATACAGCGGCTAGTGACAGTTTTCAGCAAGAGAGAAACTCTTTTCTTGAAAACATGCATTTCTAAGAAACCTTCCAGGGTGACTAGATGAAAGGTAAGGAGGATAGGACCAGGGTCTACAGCAGAGATTAGAAAATTTATGAGACAGTAAGACACAGGGGAAGGGCAGGAGCTGGGTACCCAGAGATGCGAGGTTTTAAATCTCCTCTGCTGCTTAGGAGCTGGGAGGTCTTGAGCAGGTTATTCAAACCTCTCTGAACCTTCGGAGGCTTTTTCTTCATCTGCAAAGCAAGGATCTCAGGGTTGCCAGGATTAATGAGGTACTATATTCAAAAGGCACAGCATACGGCTGACACATAGCAGGTGTGCCATCCATCTGATTTCCCTCTGTGCTTGCCCGACGTCCTGCATTTGGCTTCATGCTCAGGGCAGGCTATAAAATTGGGCTACATGGACTATAGCTCAGAGACGATACAGAAAAAATAATGCCCTGTTGGGGACCAAGTGCATCCAGGTACTGAGGAAAAAGTCACCATTTGTGATTTGAAAATTCACATTCAGGTACCCAAGGTGAATGGCCCCAGGGTAGTCATATCTGTCTGGTCTATGAGGTTGAGTGTCCCATCTCAGATGGTGGCCTGAAAGCTGTCCCTTCTCTGTCTCAACACACCTTTCCCATTACTCTGAGGGTTCAGGAAGTATTTGCAGAAAAAAATAATAAACAAACCCCAGAACCAGCCGGGACCCAGGAAGGAATGGAAGCGGGAGGAGTCAGATGAGGTTTCAGTCACCGCTCACCAACTGCTCCATATCCCCCATGGAGTTCTTGTCAATGATTATTCAATCTCAGGCCTGACCTTTCTATTCTAAATAACACTGCAATATCAGCGCGGCCCAGCCCGCAGCTTTTGCAGGAAATTAACTGTATCTGGCTCTCACAGGAGACCCAAGAAATCCCCTCAGTAACTAAGCCCAGACTGGTTTACAGAAAAAAAGACCCAGCATTATCTTCCTCTCATACACTCCTCCTAATACCCGTCTAAATATCACGGAGCTCCCAGCTGTTTAATTCTAATAAATACTCATCTATTCTCAAAACAGACAAATGTTAGGTCTCAGGTGGGCCCCGAGCATTTCATGCGGGAGGAAGAAGAGACTACGGAAGGAAGAGAAAGAACAGAACAGCTCCGGGCTAGCTTTAGATTTCTATTCTTGCACGACAGCAGCCGAAGAAAATGGCTAATGGTTTCCAGTTGAGCCAGAGCCAGAGGTGACTCCGGAGGGGGGTCATTTGTATAGCAGCGTCTGCACTGAGACCTCCTCTCTTCCTTCAAAGTAGCTCCATGTAGCAGGCGGGCCTGGGAGCGTCCTGTGACCCATCCATCTGCGAGTCTGTGCTTCTGGGCAGCTGGAGGGAGGACTGGGGGTGATAGGCCGGGCTTGTGTTGGGAGGTCTTCCTGCTGTGGGTGGCTGCATTTAGACCTGAGTGCAGAGGGTTACCCCCCACAGGGAGTCTACATGGAGTCTATGGTGGCAGAGAGAGAAAGGCCTCCTGGGACCTCTGAAACCTGGTTTATTTGCAGGTCACGTGGTCTCTGGGTTGGGTAAGACAAAAAATGGTCTGTCATTTAGGCTTGGGAAATGCCTGGATTGGGGTTGGCTAGTGTGGAAACATCTCTGTCCTCTGTCTCTTTGGCCCTTGGAGAATCCCAGCTGTCTTTAGAGAGAGGCACAGTGGCTGAGGGTGCATGGGGGGCTCTTATGGAAGTTCTGGGCTTGGGCACAGAGGCTCCTGGTAGTCTGTGATCCCGGCACGTGCTCCCAACACCCACCGTGAGGAAGGGCTCAGGCGGGAGCCAGGTGTGGGTCGTAACTCAGATTCTCCGAACCCCTCTACAAGACAGTTACAAGCACGTCACTCAGATGGCTCTGGGGTGGTGAGGCATTCCACAGTCAGAGTAGCTGGCGAGTTTCATTGTCCTCAACCTGGTCTCTGTTTCCTCACCTGAGTCAGTGGTTCCCTGAGCGTGACTGGGGCCTCCTTGCTGAAAGGTGAGGAGAGTTCTCCTGGCCACTGGCAGATGGACCTCTGACAGTTTGAATGTTAGTTTTCCTGTCTCTGGCATGAATTAATAAGCGTTATTTTATCGAAACCTAAATACCACTTCAAGGATGCCACTCTGCACTCTGCCCAAGACTTTGCATTCTATTGCTGAGGTTTGTTTAGAAGACTGTGTGGCAGTTGACAATGGTGGCTCCATGGGGCCTTTCCACCACTGAAAATGATGAAGG
>NW_003852411.1:26857125-26869745 GCF_000181295.1 Otolemur garnettii | reverse complement strand
TGATAAAGAATATTCTAAGCTAAAGAGAACAGTCAGCAGAGAAGTGGCAGGTGGATGTTTGGCTGGGCCAGGCAGTGGTGGCGGGTAATTTTAGTCAGTTTGGCCAGGGACAAACCTCATCAAGAAGGGGACATTTGAACAAGACCAAAAAGAGGTGAAATAATAAGCCTGTGCATGTCTGGGGCAAAAGTGATCCAGCTGGAGTACAGTATGTTATGAGGTCCAGAGGTGGGATCATGCCTGGCGTGTCAGGGAACAGCATGAAGGCCAGCATGGCTGCAGCAGAGAGAACGAGAGACAATGGCTGGTGTGATAACTGAAGGCCCCCTGGGTCATTGCCAGGACTAAAGATTATACTCAGAAAGACACGAAGCAGGCCCTGGAGAATTTAAGTTGGGAAGCACTTATTTAGGGCTCAGGAGACCTTGCTACTAACAAGCTCTATGAGCAAATAATGTTAAACACCTTCTCCTGCTATTACTTTATCTCTATCAACTTTGGTTTGATCAGCTTTAAAGGGAGGAGTTTGGACTTTTGAAGTCGAGCATCTCCCTAGCTCTAACATTCTGTGATTCTAGTTAAGCAAATCCAAAAGTAAATAAAAGGAACCATTTGTTAGGGTCAGAAGAACACATTTCCACATGGCTCCTTGTCCAGGATTCCTCTGGACAGGCTCACAGGGGAAGGCTGGGGGGGCTACAGCTCCCACCTCCTATTTGATACAGAGTGGAAGGACAGAGGAAAGGCAGAAAAGCTCACCCCCTCTCGGTGGGAGTCCTGAGTCCCACTTCCACTCCCTTTCCACATCTCTCAACCACTCTGGTGTTATAATCATTATTCCCAGCTACACATTAAAAAGTCAGGGGAAGACAGGGGAGAAGGATCCTACAGGGGGTTCTCCACCTTTGCAGAGCTGATGATCTTGTCAGGCAAGATCTTGTTTAGTGGCACACTGAACACAATGTACTCATAGGATCCACCTAAATAAAAGTACAAAATGGTAAACAGTAGGTGCCTAATGAAAGCACCCACCATGGGTGCTGCTGGGGCTTATACCATAGAGTTCCCTTAGCAGTCAGCGGGTCTACCTGGGGAGTCCTCTGAAGGATGGAGGTGAGAGCAGGGCTGTGGAAGCAGGTAGGATTTTGATGGGTGGATATTACTGCCTCCAATTTATTGGCCCAATAAAGCCGGCATTATATGGTGGGAAAATCAATGTAAAGCAGGTTGGCAGTTTAATGTGGGTGTGCACACAGGCATAAGCAGCTGCTGACTTGAGTTTCATAAAATGATCAAAAGCATTTTCCTATAGACTTCATAGTGTCCCATTTTAGGGCACCCTAGTGATCCTGCCCCACCCTGGACAGGTGAGACGAGGTCTCGGATGAAAGGTCAGGTCTGGAGATACCTTGCCAAGTCTGCATCCCTGAGGAGCCCTTGGAGAGCCTCTGAGGATAACTTATACCCCAAGTATGGTGAGAGTGGCCCAAGTACCTTTCACTATTGCCTGTCATAGAGTCCCCAAATCTCAGGGTTGGAAGGACTCTCCTCCCAGGAAGAATGTATCATTCTTCTCCTTGTTTCTCTACATCATTCTCTATGTAGAGACCCACCAAACTCAAAGGATATCCCCGACAAGGATAGAGACGGTCTTACTCATCTCTGTGTCCCTCCCACCCAGCCTCCCAGCAGATAGTAAATGTTCAGTACGTGTCAAATAATCCTCCAGCTCAGGGCATCTTAAACTTCTTGGGGTGGAATTTTGGGTTCTATAAAGGAGCTGGAGAAGGCGACATTCCTTATCCCCAGAGAAAAATGAGCTTATTCACATGCTTATAAGATTTTACAGGTAATTTCTGGGGGTGCTCAGGCTGAGCCCTGCCCTAGGGCCATAATGCTCACTTTATAAAATTCCCCCAGGCAATCCTGCTGCCTCAACCTGGCCCTTCCAGTGATGGGGAGTTCCCTCCCTCTCCATTTAGGGACAGTGTTCAAGAGGTATCTTATTCACATACTGTATAGTATCTTTCCTTTCAATAACTCCTACCTTTATCCCCTGTTCGCTCCTGAGCACCTTTAAACAGGAGCTAGAAATTTGCTGCCACAAATGGTCTTATCCATCAGGCACATAACTGCTCTTCCACTCTTCAAGGGTTTGTGGACACATATCCTGAGCTTATTTTTCTTTGCTCTGATGGAGTTTATGTATCCTCACTATCCTGATTCTGGGTCTTCAGAGAGAGCTTAGCTTAGAGAGGTAGCATCCCCCTGCACCATTTCCCCCTTTGTTTTGGACAACACGCTCACCTTCATGCTTTTCAAGACCACATTTGCTTTTTGGCCCCCACCTCACACCATTGGCTCATTAATGGGCAAAGGGTCACACAATGCTCCCAAATCTCTTTGCAGGTGCACTGTTGATAAGCCCTGTCTCCCCACCAGGCATTTGTGGGTGCAGCTTGCTGTTCTGATCTAATTGTAGTACTTTTACATTCGTCCTTGCCAAACGTCATCTGATGAGTTTTTTTTCTTTGAGTTCATCCTGGGGAGACCTTTCTGGGTCTTGATTTTGTCTTCCAATATTAGTCTAAGACAATGCAAGTTAATGTGTGACAAAACGCTACCATTTAGGGAGTATTTCTTTGAACGACAGTGTGCACTGCATCATTCTACTCTCACTCCAGCTGCATGAAGGATGTTCTGTGGCCCTATGTTACATGTCAGGAAACTGTGACTTAGAAAGGTCAAGTAACTTATGCAAGGACACATAACCGGTAGGAAGTAGAGTCAGGATTTGGACCCGGCTCTGTCTGGCTCTGAAGGTCATGGGCTTAGCCATCCTACCATGCTGCCTTCATCTAAGTCATTAATATTTTGAATAGGACAGGACAGGATCAGGGCCTTGTGGCAAAACAATTGAGCACCTCATGCTGAGGGTTGATTCACTCAATGTGATCCCTTCTCCTTGATTGGCAGGTTATTATTCCTCCGCAGTACTCACTATTATCATAAGGCATAGCAAGAGGGATTTTGTTCACCACGCTGCAGAAACAGTTATAATTATTCCGCCTGGCTCCATAAGCCCCCTCCTTACCAAACAGTAGATGATGTGAATATGACATGACTTGGTTTTGGTCAATTCATGCTGGTCTCTGCAAGCTCCAGATTCTTTTACTACACGTGCTGAAGCCCTTGTTTAAGGAGTTGTTTTCGGGGGTGTCCAGACTTTTTTCTTCTCTGCCACAAAATGGAAGAATAAGGGTTGTCTGGGCCACACATTAAATACACAAACACTAACGAAAGCTGATGACAAAAAATAAAAGGCCCATGTATACTTTTTGCAATACCTGACACTACATATAAGCAAAACAGTCCTCAAATAATCAGTGTGCACCCTGCAGGCTGCAGATTGGACGCCCTTGCTCTCTTGCCCAAGAATATTGCTAAGCCTTCTTATTTGGTCATGGGAGGCAGGGATGGAGGCTGCAGGGAAGAAATGCAAGTGCAGAAGCATAGGACAGCCCGAGATATCTGTTTTGGGTATTTTCTCAAACATCTCACATGCCCATCCTGATTAACCACAGATTGATCTTCTATTAATCCACATAGTATCATTGAACATGTTTTAAAATTTTAGCCCGTGAGACCTCACGCTATAAACTTCCATTTCCACATGAGACTCTCAGAGCCGGTGCCCACTGACAACCTGATGCTTTAGCCTTACGACAATAGCTGTTATTTGAATTACAGGAGGAAATAATTTCTTGTCCATCTTTAAGTTCAAAAATCCTAATATTCTGTGGCAGATACATTTGACCCCAAACCACTGAGAAACCCAGACAAAAAAGGGAAAGACCAGACTTGTTTCAAAGAAGTCTTGTTTAGAAAGCAAGAGTAGAAAAGAAAATCAAGAAACAGGGATATGCAGAGAGAGGGGACACGCCCTTTTGATTGATCTGTTGCTTGAAAACCAAGAGCCCCACTGGTGACGAGTGTGAGCAGCTGAGAAAGGGTCTGTATCCTCCAGAATTCCAAGGTATGCGCTGTCCAAGGAGTGGTTCCCTTGTAGGGTGGTTTGCTTACGATTTTTTCTTCCCCTTACTGGGTAAAGTTTGATAGAAGAACTTTGGGAACCGTCAGACCCAGAAATTGGACCCTGTCAGAGTGCAGTCCTCTTTCCGACCTCACAGTGAGACCTCTCTTCCCTATTTCTCTCTGCTGTGAGAGCCCCTGTTTTGGATTGATACTTTACATATACACATGTATTAGATCATTTATGTTGCAACATTATTTATTTAATTACATGCATTGTTGTGTATCATAAAATGTTAAATATTTTATACACACAAATAAATTCTTACTCTACCATTTCCACACACATCAATTCATGCAATCATCTTCCTACAGCACATTTTAACAGAGGTAGAGTTTTCACAGATCCCTATACGTAGGAAAATGCTCTGATGCAGTGAACTTCTTCCTCCAAAGAGACCTCCACCACAAAACCCCTTTGCATGGGGACTAAAGACACAGAACTTAGACTGAACTGGAGTTCATTACGGATCCCCAGGTATCATCAGATTGAAGGAGTACAAAGACCTCTGAAAGAATCAAAGGCACCTCCCTGCAGTGTGCCAGGGACAGATCTGTAGTCCAGAGACACTTGCCTAAAATGTCATGGCGTAGCATCAGAGTTTGTGCTGGCTGGACTCCGAGGGGGAGTGAGGACTAAAAAAGTTATCAGAGAAGGAAAAAGGCGCAGGGAGCGTGACTGGGAGGGAAGCCATCAAATAAGGCTGCAGACCGAAAAAGTCTCCGCCAACCCATCGGGAAGCTCTGGAGCAAAAATCGCTGTTTATAGGAGTCCCACCTTGGGCAGAAATGGCCAAACCCTTTTATCACCATCAGGCACAGTCACTGCCTGAGGGGGACCTAAGAAAGGCTGACAGGCAGACGCTGGCAGCTGGCCACACTCCTTGGAGCTGGGCAACCAGCTCTTTCTGGAAGGGAGGCATGAAAGGCACATTTTTGTGATTTCCCTGCCTGCCCCACAAATGTGTGTTTGTTCTAGAGAGATATTATTCCAATGACTTTATACTAATAGTAATGCTTATTTTTATTCATTTTAAAGTAAAAGGGCGTTGTTTCAATAGATACATTATAAATGCCAAAAATACTTGTGTGTGTGTGTATGTGTCTGTGTGTGGCATATACATGTGCACGTGCACTCCAAGTGGTTTTTTATGAAAATATTTTATGGCATGCGTATAGGCAAGCTATTGGAACTGGCCTAAGGTGTCTCCAGAGTGGAGGTCAGCGAACTCAGGGCAACCCCTTGAATTTTCCATTAGTGAGTAGTTAGATGAGGTAATAAATAAATTATTATTAAGCGCTTTGCAAATAGAGTGTTATGTAAATGCTAAATAATCATAATAACATAGTAGTATGCTGATCCTGATAAACGGGTCGGCGTCCATGTCATTTAAAATGGATGGCGCAGCAGTGTCTGGGAAGACGAATGAGGCCCCGTTCACAAAGCTCAATGACAGCACAGTCTCCTCTGCTAGGGGCCCGGCCCGCTGGCTCCATGTGGCTGCATTCTCTTTCCCCGGTCTCTGTGGGACAATTAGCAGAGGAGGGGGTTCTGGCCAGTTTTAAGGGGGTAGTAAAAGGCTCCGATGTGGGGATATTGAAAGGAGACTTAGGTGCATGCATAGGGACCTGCATTCTGAGAAGTCAGGGCTGATCTATAAAGGGGTGGGGGCAGGGAATTAACTTTTATTGAGCGCCTCCTGTGACCCAGACACCGCGCTCAGTGCTCTGCCTTTATTATCTCATTTATCCTCCAGGCCAGCACATTAAGGTAATAGAGGAGTGGAATGAAGCAGAATGCATTACTCTTTTCTCTAGAAAAGCAGAAAGACTGACCCCAGTGCTGTAGCTGCTGTTTTCCTCTGTGCATTCGGGAGTGGGATCTGGAAGTTCCCCAAGGGATGAGAGAAAGACTGACCCCGTAATTTATCACAGTCCCCCAGTGCTGGGACCTGTTAGGACACATATTTGTGCAGTAGGAGTCCCATCTTCCTTTGGGGCTGCACCCCATAACTGGTCCTCCTCGGCGCTTGCTGTGGACCTGGCTCACCCAGGACGTCACAGCCTTGGAGAGCCCCACGCAGACCTTTCATGCACTTTCACGACATCAATCATACCTTGACGGAGGCCACCCCAGGTGCTGAGACCCCTCTAATGGATCTATGAGCATGAACTCATTCAACTCCTGTGACAACCTGTGACACAAGTTTTATCACATTTACGGTCTTCATCTTAGATGAGAACACTAAGATTTTGTTAAATTGTCAAAAGTCATACCACTAGTTCAAGGGAGAGAAGGTCAGAACCAGGTTAGTCCCCAACTTGGGTTTCCATTGTGTGGAAATCTTGTCACACTACCTGTGAACTCAGAGGACCTCATACTTGGGATTTGGGGGGATTTTTTTGTTGTTGTGCTTTGTTTTTCTGCCCGTCACTGGGCTATGTTCTTAATAATGATTATTTACCTATTGCTTAATGCACCACATCTTGAAGGTGTAAAAGCAGCTCAAGCACTATGTGTTTGTGGATTAACAGTGTAATCAAGCATAATGACACATAATAAACTGTACGTTTAAAATGTACAATTTGGCGAATTTTGACATACCTGTACACTTTGGTGATGCCCTCACCATAACCCAGACCACAAACAGACCCATCACCTCCCCAGATTTACTTCTTGCTAATCCACCCCTCCTACCTTCTCACATGCTCCCCTCCCCCAGGAAACCACTGATTGGTTTTCTGTCACTTTATTTAACCTGTATTTTCCAGAGTTTTACATCAACGGAATCATGCAATATGTACTCTTTCTTATCTGGCTTCTTTCACTCAGCATAATTATTTTTGAGATTCACCCAAGTGTGTTACTTTTCTTTGTTTTATTTAAAAAGATATAATAATTTTAAATAATTAGCATGTATTTTATTTTATTTCAGCTTTGGACTTAGTCCACAGTTCAAATTCCACTTCTGTCATTCCTTATCAGTGGGCCATGTGGTAAATGTCTTAATCTAGCTGAGGCTTAGCTTTTCCATCAGGGAAATGGGTATAAGTAGAACTGCATCATAAGGTTAGTGAGAGAATTAAATGAGGTAATACAGGCAGATTGCATACCACAGAAACTATACATGGTAAGCACTTGATTTTGCAATGAAAATAAACATTTCTATAATAAAATTTTCATCTAAATCCCTTCAATATCTTCTTAGTCTTCAATAGGGTTAATATAACCATAGCCTGCAAATGTTGTACAAGTAGAATCCTTAATGTGCTGTATGAAATAGCTCTTTTAATTTTCACAGGAAGCCTTCAGAATGTGCACGCCATTATTACAGATGAAGAAACAGGGAAGGGTGGTAGGACCAGACATTGAACTGAAGCAGTCTGGCTCAAGACTCTGTCATTCTCCATTAGGATTTGGTTGCCTTTCAATATGCAGCGACATCACTCACTGGCCTTAAGTTTTTAGGGGAATTGCTGCAGGAAAAAAAGATCTAGTAGAAGACCACATCAGTAACTAATTAAAAGAGAAATGGCTAGTAAAGTAATATAATTATTAGTAAGGTATAGCCAATACTTTAAGTGTGTTATAGGCATGGACCTGTAATTTGAATTTACGAAGACTGATCCACCAGCAAGAGTCCAAGGCAAGGAATCTGTAAAGAAAAGGCAGACTCTGTGTGCCTTCCCTGGAAGCACTGGGAGGCTTCTTAGTGTTGTGTGTATGAGCCTCAGGTGTTAGAGCAGACCCAGAAAACAGGCCCATCACTGAGGTTGCACAGTCTTGGATAAGCTGATTGTCCTCCCAAGTTTGGGGATTGGCTATCACTTTAGAGCCCATTGGAATGGCTGTTATCATAAGCTAGAACAATTCAGCTGAATCTTTGGATGTGAAGTGTAGTACATGTGTGTTCACTTAAGATTCAGAATTTGGTGGAATAGAGGGAAGATGATTTTGATTCAGTTCAGGTGAAGAAACATTTTTTTTTTTTATTTACCTGCTAAGCATAGGATCTTTGCCTTTCAGAAATCTCTATTTAGAGTGAAGGGACAGGGATAAAAGGTGCAAATAAAAGAATTTAGTGGTAAGAAAGACCTGGATTCATAAAGTATTTAGAAGGCAAAGTCAATAAACTCAGTAGCTACCTACAAGTGGACGTGGAGGGAAGGGTGGGGTTCTGGCTTTGAAAATGTGAACCATCCAGAAAAACAGAGAATTGAAAAATGACAGATTTTTGTAAACTTAGGAAATAAGGATAATTTTTGTCATGTTGGGTTTGAGGTGTAATAGGAGAATGATGGGGGGGGGGGCTCCAGCAGGCAGTGTGTTTCTAGATATCTGAGCTCAGGTGTGAGGTCAGGTTGAACACACAGATTTGTAGACTCAGCATAGAGGATGCAGCTGAAACCACAGAGCAGATGAGGCCACCTAGGGAGTGTATGGGGTGAGAACAGTAGTTGTGATGGTAAAAATGAGTTTTACCAAATACCAATGTCAGAAGGCACATTGACGTAATAGGAACACACAATGTTATCATATAGATCTTTCCTACTCCGAATGTTTTAAGGTCTACTCATTTCCAGTAAATGCCATTTATCACATGTGAGTACATGCACACTCTAATCCTGTCCCATTGAAATGCTGTCTTTAAAAGGGAAAAAGACCAAACAAACATCCTGGGAGTGCTTCTTTACCTAGCTGGGGCAGTAACACTGGAAGGACTTGAAATGGGAATGGTGTGCAGAGGTGCCAGGAGTTTAGAAGGTTTTTTTTGGTTTGTTTTTTGAGACAGAATCTCACTCTGTTGCCCAGGCTAGAGTGCTATGGTGTCATTATAGCTCACTGCAACCTCAACCTCAAACTCCTGGGTTCAAGGGATCCACTTGCCTAAGTCTCCCAAGTAGCTAGGAACATAGGCGCTCAGCAACATGACAAGGTAATTTTTCTATTTTTTGTAGAGACTGGGTTTTTGCAGGAGGGTCCCACTCTCACTCAGGCTGATCTCAAATTCCTGGCCACCTTAAGCAGTCTTCCCACCTTGCCCTCTTAAAGTGTTAGGATTACTGGCACGAGCCACTGCATTGGCCTAATTTGGATGTACTACCAACAAATCCGACGTAACCAGGGTGTGTCTCTTTGATGTTTTTTTCTTCTGTCAAGGATGGAGAAGGTTATGATACTGACCTGAAGAAAGGCTTATGTTTTACGATGTGTGTAGACCTTCCTGTACCTTAAACTGTCACTACACCTCTGTTCATACCCGTATTTCTCTGTCATCCAGTTGACAATGTGTAGACCCCACATTTGGTGCTAGGGACATGCAGAGCATTAGATGGCGTTTAGATGCTGTCTTTGAGAAACACAGAATACACTTATGGTGGTATAGTAACTGTCAAAGCCTTCTCCGTGGCCACAGTTGTTCACATGTGTCAAAGCGCTCTCTTCTACAACATGTGGCGCTGTAGCCCATCTGTGAGGGAAGCAGGGCAATGGTTATTACGATGCCTCGGGATGCTGAGACAGAGGAAGTGATTCGAGGAAGGTCACTCAGTGGCTGAGATCCAGATCTCTTGGCCAAGTGTTCTTTCTGCTAGGGTGAGTGTTTTCTTCCCAGAACTCTCATCCTGGGCACCCTGCCTTTGCAATTTCCTGGTTGTCTATTTTATCTCTTTCAGCTGACAAAGTTGACAGGCCCTTGGGGAATACTGACTCACGAATACCCTGCCTTTGGTCAAATGCTAAATCCCACAGGTGTAGAACTGACTTTGGAGGAGCCACTCTCACTCTCACGGCCCCCTCCCAAGCCACAGTGTTTGTCTGGAGAGAGGTACGCTGATCAGTTCTGTATGTACCCGAGAACACTAGCAAAACCAAATTAGCTCAAACTGGCTGCCATTCAGGTCGGCTAATTAAATTAGTTATTGTTGCATTACTGATAAGGACAGTTTGGAAAAGGAAAAAAGCTACTCATCCCCAGCAGCCATAAGGTGAAAGCCAAGAAAATGTGTTAATGGGAACACTCTGAAAGGAAACCCCTCTGGCTAGCAGCAGTACCTGGGGGTCTTCAGCGGACTATTCTCCCAGCCATCTGCTCTGAGCCCATGCTCCCAGCCCCGCTGGCTCCGGTCCTCGTGAACACTGTTGCTGTCTGCCTTTCCGGTACCAGCTGCAGCCAGGGCAGCACTCCCCTTCTCCTCCCAGGAGAAGCCTAGTCCTCTGGGGAGTCTGAGAGAAGTGGGGGGTCTTCTGGGAGAAAACAGCTCACTCTTGTGTGTTAAAATGTAATGTCCATGTAGTATAAAGGCCAGTTGATATTTGGAAGAGCCCTAAAGAAGAAATCAAGAAGGTGGAGGGAGGGAAGGAAGGAGGGAGGTAGAAAGATCCAAAGAGACTACATATTTGGCTGACCAGCCTCTGCTTGTTTACTTATTGACAGCCTCTCCGCTACTGTGTGCAGCCTGGGTTGAGGCTATAGATTAAGCTGGCCGCTGTCTTCCTGTTCAGATTTGGATACATAGACTTACTCTAGGCCAACTAGCCAGCGTCTGGGACTTGAGCAGAGAGATCCAAGGACAAAGAATGTTAGGAATTCATTTGGTTTAGCAGCAGCTCACCTGATGAGACCTGCATCTGTGGCCCTTTACCAGCGCCCCCTTACCACATCCCCACACCCCCAAACCAACCTGTCCTGCTTCCATCTTTCTCCCAAGCTCATTATCCAGGCTTCCCAATATGCTGAGAGCTAGTTGATGTGTTTTTGATTTACTCTTTTTCTGCTTAAGTTAACCATTGTCAGTTTTGTGTGATCCAAATGATGTAAAGATTCTTTAGTCAAACGCTCTTCTTTGAGAGATGAGATAGAGGCCCCAGAGATGGTGATTTTTCTGAAAATCACACAGATAAAAATTGGCAGAGCCTACTCCTCCAACCCTACTACTACAGGGTGTCCAAAAGTCGCCGTACATAGGGAAATGGGGGAATTGTAGCTAACTGTACCTTTATCTACAAAATATTCATCAACAATGTTTTGTAAGGAGGTGGCCAACACAGAGAGAATATTGCATAAAATGTGATGAATATTTTGTAGATAAAGGTACATTGACATACAATTTCTTGTTTTCCCCCATGTATGGTGAATTTGGGGACAGTATAGATTGTGCTGCCTGAATGTGGCTCACTGCGCTGCTTCTGGGAAAGCAAAGGGTATCCAAGGGAGCGCACGCTTAAGAGCAGGAGAGCCTGGCAGGCAGTCTGCCTGTGCCTCCCACCCCCAACCCTGGTCTCACCTCTCTCTTTTCTCCTGATTGATTAGATTTTTAAGTCATGGGACAATATTTTCTGGTGAGAAAATCAGTGAAATATAAACCTATTATGAAAATTATCCGTGTGTCAGTTGATACTTGTATAGTGTCAATTTCTCTCCTTATCCACCTGAAAACTCTATAGTTCAAGTTTATGCCTAAGCCCTTAACACTAAGGGCTGGAGTACTTTCTACTGAACTGAAGCCAAGTATTTTATAATCAAGGACACCACTGAGAGCATGGAGAGGAATAGGAGTTCTTATTTTATAGGACAGTCTGTAATTAGAACTGGACAGGGTAGGACATACTATATGCTACACTATGTACTTTCAATTTGGAAGGATGTTCTCTAAGCCTCAGTTTCTTTATCTGCAGACAAAAAGTTAACGGTCTCCCCTCCCTCGTGCTCTGGCATGCTACCTAAATGAATTATAAACATCAGTGAACTGAAGGAGAAATTACAACATGAATTAGACATATGTACTGAAATATTTAAAAAAAACTGCCAACCCCTCAAGATAAAAATAAAAGGAAAAATCTTACTAGGGAAGCAGTGCTAAGATATTTGTGTCAAAAAGAAAAAAAAAAAAAAGCCAAAAAGCCGCACTTTCATGTTCAGCATGAGGAGTGCTCGAGAAACTCGAGGCCATCAGAGTTGAGGGGCAGGGTGCTAATTTCACCAGGCCCAGTTCCATGTAGCAATATGAGATGTTTTTAGTGCCTCTGGCGAGGAGGAATCAGTCTTCTAACACTGTTAATTCAGTCAGTCGTCATACTGGGAGTTGATAGGGTAGCCTAGCCCTGGGCCAACAGGTACTTTCAGATCATCCAGTATGATCTTCCATACATAAAATAATACATTAATATCTTCCATACATAAAATAATATAAAACCATTGTAAAATATGTAAAAATGAGCTAAGTATCATTGTAATCCCATCATGCTAACATAATAATACTCATTTATCATAATTTCCTTCTAATATTTGCCCACATATATGTACATAATAAATATTTTAGAAATTTATTGATAGATTTATTTATTTTGAATTTTGCTTTCAACTGGCTTTCACTCATCTTACTTTGAAGTTTTTTTTTTCTTTAAATTTCTTTTCTTTTCTTCCTTTAGCGATTCTCTTGCCCTTAGCCTCCCAAGTAGCTGAGATTACAGGCCCCTGCCACAACGCCCGGCTTTTTTTAGTAGAGACGGGGGTCTCACTCTGGCT
>NW_003852411.1:26833918-26857084 GCF_000181295.1 Otolemur garnettii | reverse complement strand
CTCGGCCTCCCAGAGGGCCAACTGATTGATTAAAAAAAAAAAAAAAGCTGAACTTGGCCAGTATTTGAGCCCAGAGTTAGAATCCCTGGCTCTTTTTACAACTTTGCAATGCATTCTCTCTCTCTCTCTCTATCTTTATCTCTGTCTCTATCTCTGTCTCTCATCTTGATCTGTGGCCACAGATTAGGGTCACTGAGACATTCCTCTTCTGTAGTGACTGGACATAAAGCTCAATATCTTTGAGTTCTCAGCTATTCAGAAACAAGGACAAATTAATCCTAGATGCATTATTAACTTTTGAAAAACTATTTTTTTCTCTGAAAATGTTTTTAAGTTACATCTCGGTTCTATGTATGCGTCACTAAATAAAGGAGATAATTGTATAATGCCCCTCTTAACTTGATCTATGATAGGATCAGGAGAGATTGTTCTTTATCTGCCTTTTTTAGATAGAGGCAGAAAAACAAGGCACAAGAGGAAACCACTGGACTCAAATTAAGAGCCGCAGAGTCGAGTTCTAGGTCTATAACTTACCAGATGTGTAAACACGAGTAAGTTATTTAATATTATTAAGATCAGCTGCTTCATCCGTAAAACCTGAGCAGTAATTATTTCATGTGCTTGTTGCGACGATTAAACAAGCCAATGCAGAAGGAGCTAGCTACATAAATACATCTTTTTTTTTATTTCTTAAAAAGAAATTTTAAACAGAGTACTCCATTGAACTATTCCTAATATTTATCATAGACCATTTTTCCCACTTTATAGGAATGAAAAGTAACTCCAATTTTTGGTGGCTGCTGAGCCATTCCCTGAGCCATCTAGGCCCAGCCTTCTCCTTCTATTTTCAGCTGGTTAGCTGCTCGTTGAGATCTTGCCAGAGGGTGGGCAAAAGAAATAAAAACTGGAATAGGTCAATTTGACTCTTTGATAGCAGTCCTCAGTAAGGATTTGTGGGTAGAGGGTGTTAAAGCTATGAGCTAAACTAGACTTTTTTCCTTCTTATCAGGAAATTGCAAGAACCTACTGATGGCGTGGAGTCCAGGTGATGACAGCTACTCCTCTTCTCTTGGCTGAAGAAATGTCTTCCTCTACCTGGAAATTGGCCTCTCTTAAAGAATGACACATAAAGATTCTGAAGATGTAAGAGGGTACCTGCTGGCCAATCATATCAGCCAAAACAACTCTGGATAGCTGAGCTGGCAGATGTTGCAACGAGATGATTATTGCATTGACAGAGCCACAAAGCAATAATCACTCTCTCTTCCCCACTAATCCAGCAATCAGTCACTTTTAAGCATTTGCTGTACACCCCCACATAAAATGCAGTGAGTAGCTAGATATATAAGACAACCTCTGAACTCTCAAAAAGTTATAATAAGAAAGCAAGAATTGTACATGTGAAAAGACAACTAACTCCACAGGGGCAAGACCGCAGAGCAATTCACAGCTATCAGCCACTGCGTGAAGTGCTGTACGTGTATTATTTTACCTAATCCCCACCACATGTGAGAGGCATTCCTCTCCTCACACTCTGGATGATGATACCGGGAGTCAGAGATGTTCAGTTACACACCCAAGATCATAGCTAGAAAAGTATGGAGCCTGATTTCAAGTTTGGTGTAACTCCATGCCCTACACTCTGTTACTAACCCACTCCTGCCAATGTGAGAAACCAGAGCTCAGAGACTTCATTTAGTGCAGCTGGCTCAAGGCAGGACTCTTTTTAAAGACCTATCAGCAAAATACGTTGGTAAAGTTTTATCATGTCCATTAATTTGTTGGGGAAGTATTTCTAGTTAGAGGATAAATGTCTGCATTCTGGAGGCGAGGGTGGTGGAATGGAAATGACAGCACTCCAGTCTCACTCAGCTCGGCCGTCATCCACATTTCATCTGCGCAAGCAGCTTCCTGCTTCTAGGTTTTTGTGTTCTCATCTGTAGCAAAGACCATTTCCAGATTGTCTAAAGTCACCCATGCTCCATCACTTAGAAGGTGTGTGACACGCCAGCTCTACTGTCAGGCCAACCTCAGTTTGAATCCCGGCTCCATCCTCAAGAAGTGGGCTCCTGGGCAAATCTTTTAACCATCTACAAAATGGAATTGATCGTATTAAATACCTACCTCAGGGTCTTTGCCCTTATTGCTCATTTTCCTTGGGACACTCTTCCCCAAAGGTCACTCTTTTATCTCCTTCAGATCCCACTCCATGTACCTTTTAGTGAGAACTTTGTTGAACACTATATCTACACCACCTAACATTTCTTATCTTCTTCCCTCGTTTTGTTATTTTCCTTAATATTCAACACCTAACACACACTATATATATAGCACTCAATTATTTATTGCCTGTTTTCAACCTCTAGAATGTAAGCTCTATAAGGGCAGGTTTTTTTTTTTTAATTTTTTACTGCTCTGTCCTCAGTTTCTAGAATGATTTAGGTGCTTAATAAATATTTCTTGCATAAATGAATGGCTTTTGTGAGTATTACATGTGAAATGCTCTACACAGTGAAGTGCTTGACACAGGGCCTGGCACACAGTAAGCACTTGACATATGTTATCTATTTTTAGCATCATTTTTATTGTAGCTTTGCCTCACTTCAATGGAACACACGTTGTCTTTCCCCTTCAGATAGCCTGGGATTAGCATTTAGACCCCTTAACAAATGTGAAGATCTACCTCCATTGAGGTTAGTCTACAATAGTGTTTTTCACCCTTTTTTATCTTCTGGCACACTTGAACCTATAGCTAAACTTTTGCGGCACACTCAAATTACGTTGCTCAAAAACAAAAAAGTAAAAAATCAAATATACTGACTGTGCTTTGAACTTCTTTCAAAAATAATTTAATGAATGATCTTTAAAAATTTTCATGGCACACTGGTTGAGAAATCGCTGATCTAGAATCACTAGTCTAGAAGCAAGAGAAACTAGTCATTGTGAGGGAGGTAAAGGAGATGGTTTGCAGGGTGGCTCTCTTCAAACCAAAAGGTGTGTGACATCAATAGAAATGCCAGGAAGTATATTTCGGCTTTAAAGAAAGGATTTCCACAGAGTTGCGTAGAATAACCTATCTCAGGAGATAGCAGGCTGCCCATTTCCAGAGTTCCCTGGAAGCTGAATAATGATATCTCACTAACTCTGAGTGTAATTATTTCAGTGAGTGACAAGGTTGGAGTCCAGCCAGTGGGACCACACACTAAGGGAGCTATGGAGATGGTCAGTAGAATGAGATACCCTTTGGCATCCAGAACCTAGTGAAGGACCTAGTGACAGAAGGACAATACCAGGTCCTCAAGTGGTAAGACCCTTCAAATTTTATAGAATGTATATATGATAATGATTTTTCCCATTATTTTCCTGAAAGGTCCTTGGCCATTTACTCAGGTAATTATATGCTGGGGGAAGACTACGTGAATATTCTGAGGACTGTTAGATACAGTCCCAAGTTAACACTGACATCTGGGACTCAGACAGTCATCATGGTCTCTGTGACCTGAGCTGGGTTCCTAGTGCATCCTTCAGGTGCATTTGCACACAGTACATCCATTGGGTCCAGGGACCCTCACTTAGTCACTTCCTCAGTTCCTCAATGAATAATTGAAATGCATATACTTGGCAGTTGGTAGAAATCTCACAGTGTTCCTTTGATTGGGAGGGTAAGCTTTTGTAGTGAGGAAGCCCAAGTGCAAGCTTCTAAAACTTCTCTTCCTCTAATCCTCACTTCTTTACCAAAATAGTAAATCAAAAGGAATGTTGCACCCTAAGGTGAGTGGAAGTGCAAGAGATTAATGCAATGCTTGAAGACCTAAAGGATGTAGGGATGGTGGCTTCATCATGTCTCTATTTAATTTTCCATTTTAGTCCCTACAAAAAGTAGAAAGATCCTAGTGGATGATAGTGTATTCCTGTAAACTCATCCTCAATGGCTGTTGCTGTGTGCCGGGTGCAGTATCTTTGCTAGAGCAGATTAACACAGCCTCAGGTATACGAAATGCAGTCTTTGATGTTAGGTTATGTTATTTTCTGTTCCTATCAAGAAGAAGGACAAGAAGCAGTCCACATTCACGTGGGCCGACAACAAAGTGTATTTGTGATCTTGCTCCAAGGCTAGAATTGAAATAATTGAAATAATGTGCCATTATTTTTAGAGGGGCAATCCAAACATGCCCCACACCACTGAACTTCTAAAAAATTCACTAATATGGAAGAGGCCTCTAAATATTCATAGGTTTTATGCCCTATACCATGAAGCACAGGCATCTTATTCAGGCTTCCAGCATTGTTCCTAGTTCCTGTTACTTCTTAATATGACCTCATCAATAGAGTGGATGAAAAAAAAAAGAAAAGTGAATGACTACGACATTCTTTGGAATGGCCATTCCAGAAAACTCTGGAGCAAGACCATGCCTTCTGCATTAGAGAATTATACACTATTTGAAAAAGAGCTCAAGTATACTACTGGGACCTACGAGAGATAAGTATCATAGGATATCAAATGACCATGTGTCCAGACAGCCTATCCTAAGCTGGATTCAGTCAGACCCATCACATTTTAAGACACAGTGGCGCTATCAGTTATCCCTCATAAGATGGAAGTGGTATATCCAGCTCAGATACAAAGACTCAGAGGGCCCAGTAACTGCATAAGCCTATGGCCCAGATGCCCACATTATCCCCTATCTTACTTCTAGGGTGCGTCTCTCTCAGGTCACACCTTTGATTACTTGAGGGCCCCCTTATGAATGAGGTGGCTGAGGAGGAAACATCTAAGCTCAGCACGGCAGCTAGGCTGCACCCACACTCAGATCGTACTCAGAAACAGAGTGGTGCAGAGAAATCCTACCAATTGGTAGAACTTTGAATGAGTCACTGGCCATCTCCTTTGTATGAACTGAGGCAAAATTATATTGAGACTCATGGCATGGCAAATGGCTTGGCTAGAGGTTAAGAGCCTGGAAGAGGAGACATTTGGAGATGAGAGACTAGAGGTCTGGGAAGGACGTAAGTATATGGACTTATGGGAGTGGGCACAAAAAATGAATATCTTTGCATCCCCAGAATATCCACCACAGAAGAGTCACTAAGCCCTATGCCATGAAGCAATCAAATGGACAGAATGACTCTGAGAACAGGGACACCAGCCTGCTTTTCTCATTGGCCAGCTCCAGTGCAGGCCCAAGGGACACACAGACAGAATGGCTGTGGTTGCAGAAAAGAGGCCCAGCAGCATGGGCTCCCACTAACCACGGCCAGTCTAGTTCCTGCCATTGACAAATGTCTCTGCTGACAACATAGACAAACAGTCCCTTCTCCAATAAGGCTCCATCCCTCAAGGAGAAGGACCAATCCCTTGGTAACAACTTGACAACACAGGATTTGACAACAATAAGGGACTACTCTCTGGGGGCTTCTGAAGCATGTGATCCACCTACAGAGGAGTCTACATAGTATCATTGGACCAAGGAGCCCTCCTTATAGCAAAGGGAAGGTTGCAGTGAGCAAACAAACACTCAATACCATGCAGATACTACTGGCTTCACAGAGTGATAGAATGGATTGTTTTGGAGGCAGCTCCAGCTTAGAAATGATACCTTGCAATGGGAGTGCACCATATTCTAGGATACAGTGTATATTCTGAATCAATGACCATTATGTGGTGCTGTGGCCCTGATGTGTAGGGCACATGGATCTGTAAACAAGGGGTAAGAAGTCAGAGTAATCCCACTCCCATCACTTCCAATGACCCACTTTGGGAGTCTGTGCACCTGCTTTCCATAACTCTCGTCTTTGTGGGTCTGGAAGCCTAGTTCACAAAGAAGAATGTTTTCTCCAAGAGAAAAAGCAAGCCCCATTGAACTATCTTTTATGGCTGCTGTCTGAGTACTCTGGGCTCTTTGTGACAGAGACCAGCACGTAAGGAAAGGAGGCAGGGGTCGTTGACTCAGGTTAAAAGGTAGTACTGCTATTACCAACTGGGACAGGATAGGACGTATTTGACATCCAGGAGGTGCTGGTCACCATGACCTTCTCCAGTACAGTTTCTGCCCTTGTCCATTCACACCCAAAAGTTGGCAGGACATTAGCAAGTGATGGTCCAGTGAATCTCATTATTTTGGGGTGAGGAGGAATGGCAGCAGGCCCTACATACTACCCAGCAGGACCAGAGCACTCTTTGATCAGTCTGCAGGATTTTATGCATAAAGACTCCAGTTAACAGATAACATTTTCCAGATAGGTGCTTGTGATAGTTAATGTTATGTATCATCTTGACTGGGTCACAGAGTATCCCAATATTTGGGCAAGCCCTATTGCTGGGTATGTCTGCAAGGGTGTTCCTGGAAGAGATTAGCGATGCAATTGTAGACTGAGCGGAGATGGCTGTCCCAGCCTTGGTGAGCCTCATCCAATCCACTGGAGGCCCAAATAGAACAAAAGGCTGAGCCAGGGAGGATCTAGTCCCTCTGCCCGACTGCCTGAGCCAAGACGTCGTTCTCCTGCTCTCAGACTGGGTCTTACCCCATCCGCACTTTGGACCACAAGGTTCAGATGTGGACTGGAACTTACACCCTCAGCTCTCTGGTTCTCAGGCCTTTGGAACTTCATCAGAACTTACACCCTTGGGTTCTCCCAGTTCTCAGACCATCAGACATGGGCTGGAATCATACCTCGGACTTGCCTGTGTCTCCACGGTGGGACTTTTCAGTTTCCCTAGCTGTGTTAGCCAGTTTCCTAAAATAAATAAATCTGTATCTACATGTTATTTGGTTCTGTTTTTCTGGAGAACCTGACAAACACAGTGCACTGGGCAATGGCTAAGGGATCAGCCCCAAGTTCAATGTTGTGTAATATACACTTTTTCAAGTTTAGGGCTTATGGAAAGCTGCATAAAGCCTCTTCTAGACCTGTCCCCATACATCCGCCCTAGGAGAAGTAAAGTTCTCTGTTATAATCCAACCGTGGCAGGACTGGAAGGTCCCTCCCTATCTGGGTAGATTTCTCTGAAGCGCTGCCTGTCCCAGGATGCTCACCCTGTTGGCTATTCCTTTCACTTTTTATATCACCTGTCATTCTTTCAACAGTAGGTGTCCCCACTGGCAGCAAGGTGATCAAGCACAGAGCAGACCCTATTATACTTCACTCTTGCGTCTTCAGCAGATTTCCTGTCGAGACTTGCAATATTTTAAAAGTCAGCTCCTCCTGGGGGAAAGAGGTGGGAGCACGAGGTGAGAGAGGAGATGAATGGCGTGTGCACCCCTTAAACTGTTTCATCTTTTTTATTATTTGATTCTATTGTCGTACAGATGCCTCTTTGGATACCATTTTACTTGTGATGGCTTTTAGAGAAACTCTCTCTGCTGTTAAGAAAAAGGCAATAAAACTTGCAGGGTTTTGTTTGAAAGCTTCTAGTTCACATGTGGAAATAAACAAAAAAGGAAGAGGGACCCTGGATAAGGCAGCAACTCAGAAACCTGCCTCCTGCCCTCCTTGGATGTGCCTCAAACTTTACCTTAAAAGAACAGATGGGAAACCTGATGTTGGCAGGATGAAATACTCTCCAGGTCTGCTATCTGTTTCAAACCTCCACCGCTGCCCACCCCCGGCTCCTGTTGACTCGTGCATCCCTGAGCTACTTAACACATATTTCCAAGTGCTGCAATCTGTAGAGCTGGATGCAGCTTCCCAGGCCAGTTAACGGTTTGGGGGTGAGCTGATGGTGAGGCTGTGACGTGTGCTCGGCTCAATCTTCCTTTTCTAGTGAGAACTCCTAAAGCCACTTCCCTTGGGCATGCTGACCTTCAGCTGCACTTTGACTCTGGAAGTATGATCATGACAACAGTATCCGATAACGTGCTGATACTTAAGGCCCATTAGGAAACTGCATCTGGCTTGTCCTCACTCTTTCCCGTTGGGTAATATGAACACACACACACACACGCTCATCTCTCACACTCACAGCCTTCCCTACATGACTGTCAGCCTTCCAAAACCTCTTGGGCCTGGCAGGACTATCCATAATACTCTCTTCATGGAAGAGTCTGGGCTCAGGCCAGGTTTCGTGGCAATGGGGGGAAACAGGATGACACCCAACAGTTAGGCAAAGACAGGTGCCATCAGTGCACCTGCATCCAGCCCAGTGCTCCATGCACGGAGCCTGTAGTCAGGTTT
Source organism: Otolemur garnettii (assembly GCF_000181295.1). Lineage (NCBI taxonomy): Eukaryota > Metazoa > Chordata > Mammalia > Primates > Galagidae > Otolemur > Otolemur garnettii. Next base: position 26,848,912 of record NW_003852411.1, on the reverse strand, counting down.
AAATCATTCTTTGAGCTTTACAAAATGTTTCTCCTGCCTAAGCTGTCTCTGGCCTCATACACCTGATGGCAAATCTCTCTGCACGCAGGGCAGAGCAAGCGAGCCCAAGTCAACGACTCCTGCCCCACCGACACACTTGAGCAGCATGGAGCCTCTCATTCCTAGCAGTGAGCAGGTGGATGAGGCCCTGGGAAGCAGAAAAGAAGGCCCCACACCGCCTCCTTCATCACACAAGGGCACAAGCACTGTACACGCCACACACCCTGGACCCACCTTCTTTCTCTGTCTTCTGCTGAGCTGTGATTCTCATTAAGAGTGTCACAGTCTAGAAGAGAGGGCAGCAGAGGTAGAACAGGACCCGGGTCCTGGTACAAACCGTGAACGCAAAGCCAGTCATGCGATCTGAGTTGAAAGCTTCTTTTATGTAACTGTCTGTGTTCTTGTATTTTTCTTTCTACCCTGATCTCAGCTTCCCAAGGTAGGCCACCCACTTGCCCAGGCTGTCTCTGGGGCTAGACCTCAGCCAGAGCACAGGACACAAGCACCAGCTGCTTTTATTTATGTATGAATACGACCAAGAAAAGAGGGGCTGAGCATTGTCTGGGGTTCACCCCCAAACTGATCTGTCTTGGGTCTTATGGGATATATTACTCTCTTTGAGACTTACTCTCTCTCTGAGACATTATTTTCTCTGTGAGGCATATGCTCTGTGGCCCAGCCAGGAGGCTTGGGCTGCTTTCCTGAAGTCATTTAAGCAATCTCGTTTCATCTAATTTCTGTACTTAACAGATGAGAAAATTAATGTGTTTCTTCACCTGTGTTTCTCACTGTTTCATTTTATCCTCACGATGCCCCTCGAAGGTGGGTACTGTGACTCCATCCTATGGGGGAGGAAACCAAGCCCCAAGAGGTGATGTGATTTGCCTGGGGCCGTATAGATGATGAAAAGTAGGGCCAGGGATTGACCCCAGGTAGCCTGACTCTCCGTCTTAATTGGGATCCCTAACGTCAATCTAATGACATCTCAACATGTCAGCATGAGCTTGCCAACATTCTTTCTTGGGGAAGCCTGTCTTTTATAATGAGATGATGCCTTTCCTACGTTTTTAATATTTAAAGTTCCCTTTTATGAAATTATGATAACAGTTTACATATTTGCATGGAAAAGGGAAACACTGGCAACTACATGACAGTCCTCAATATTTAAAAAATTAAAAACCCCGAAGTCTGGGAACACAGGACTCCATGGCGCCATTTCCACTGTTGCCAACAGCATCAGCAAAGATAAAGCAAAAGATCCCTCCAGGCATTTGACACACCCTCGTGTCCAGAAGTCATCATTGACTGACCTCAGCACTGTAGGGAGTAAGATCCTGCCTCGTCAGTCGGGAACCTGCAGGGCCCCTGGGCTGCAGAGGATGTCTGTGAGGAAGGGAAGCTTTTCAGCTGTCGTAGGAACCTGGGGGCTTAGGAAGTACAGGGGCTGATTTGACCCTGTATTTGACCTTTTTTTCCCATCGCCTGTTTGGGGTGCCTGACAGAGGAGATAAGGCAAAGGACTGAGGACTCACCTGGTGCACCAGGCACTGCTGTCTTCACCCAGGGTGGAGGAGTGTAATAGAAAGAAAGGATGCTGTGGCCTGCCCCGGATTTCGGGGCCATCACTTATTAGGTGTGTTATCTTGAGCAGCTTCCTGTCAAAGCTCTGCAGTTGTGACAATCAAACCATGTAACTTATACAGAGCGGCTCACACAAGGCTGATACTACCAAACACTCTGTAAGCACACACGCTCTCTCAACGTGGCCTCATGGGTCAGTCCCGGATAAGCTGTGATTTATCTTGTCTTTGGTGACTTGATGTCTACACTCTTGCACCCCTGGAAACTTCCAACAAGGGAAAATACCGTTTGATATCTAAATTCACACTGAGAAACTCAGAGTTTATAAGGAGTAGACAACACTTAAGCAAGGACAAATTCTGGCAGTGGCACTCCAGACCCCATGACACTCAGCTGAAGGGGCGCTGCAGCCCCAGCCTCCCTGCTGCACAGCTGGTAGCCCCAGCTCCCTCCTCCCAGGCAGGCGGCTGGTCCTGGTGCCAGGCTTGGGCTGGGCACGGGAGCCTCTGCTGTCATTGCCCATCTTTCTCCAGCTCCGTGCACTTGGTGTTACAGCTGACACCTGGGATGTCACATCCTGACATATGAAGCTACGGGGGTCAAGTGGGCACGGGTGGGGGGGTAAGAATTTGGCTTTCACAGACAGGTACGTGTCAAACTGAATTCTACTCATGATTGGGTGTCAAGCTTGGTCCTGGAACTGATCTGGATCAGAGCAAGGCGCTAAAGTCAAATGACAATGTTTGTCTAGATGGGGCTTATCTGACAGGACGTGCTCCCTGGCAGGGCTCAGGGTCCCGGGCGAAGGCTTCGGGGACAGGGGTGAGTGGGAGGCGAGTGCTGGCGCTTATCCTCCTATGCCCTATCTTCAAATTTGTCGCTAGCTCATGCTTCCTGACACTTGAGCAGATTCTATTTATGCAAATAGGCTATTTTGCTTTATTTTGAGTTTCCTACATGCATGTAGACCATTAACTGTCACAAAGGTTTCTTTCCACGGTGGTGACTAACAGCACGCTTATTCACCCAGCAACAAGGGACAGGTCTGGCTGGGGATGAAGAGTGTTTAATATTGATGTGACTTTTGAATAAATGAGGGTTTGTGAGGCAGCCGTAGATGGTGTTCAACAGCATGAGCTTTGAATTCAGACAGACCTGAGTCTGAATCCCTGCACTGACATTTATCAGCTTCACCACCCTGGGCAACATCATTTACCCTCACAGGTTCTCAGTTTCTACATCTGTAAAATGGTGATGACATAATATACACTACCGTATTTTGCTGTGTATATATACACCCGTATTTTGGGCCCAAACATTTAGGAAAAAACAAATGTTTAATTTTTTTAAGTCAGATGGAAGTGGCCGTGCAGGGATTCTCTTTCAGGACCTCACAGCTGTAGAGTCAGCCACTATGGAGAAGCCAGTACCAGTCAGGAGGCAGGTGAGAAGGGTTAGGACAGCCTGAGCACCTGACCTTTCCCATCCTGGCCCCCTCATTTCTTGTTTTCTGCTCCCACCTGTGACCATTGGTGGGAATGTGGCCATGGCTACTCTACTGAAAACCCTGGTGGGCTTATTTCCTTAGCAGCTGGAATGGGGGCCCCACCTGCCCTGCCCTTTCCTGGCTGTCTCATCTCTCATATAGCTGGCCTCACTTTGAGGCCTCGAGGATACTGCGCTGAGGAGGAAGCCTTCCCAGTGAAGTACTCTGCACTTACTTTTCAGTTTAGTGACTAGACTATGACCTCCTTGAGCTATCCAGACCTTGAGCACTCAGTAAAGTCACAATGAATGATGGTAGCTTACCCAAACTGGCAAAACCTACAGATCACCCAGGAGACTGATTCAAACGAGACTCCTGAACCACAGCCAGACATACACTCCAGGAGAAAACCTGGATATCCATTCTATTAATAAGCATCCTAGATGGTTCTTCCAATTGGCAAGTCTGGGAAATTATACCAACTCAGCACCTTGGGGGTTCAGACAAGTCACAGGCTCAAAATTATAGTCTATAGGCTCAGATACCCCAAGCTTTTGTGCTTCACTGCCAGGTTTCCTCCCAGGCAGACACTTCATGGAGACTGAGGCCCAGGGTCACACAGTGGGCTACTTACTAATAGAACCAGGTCTCAGATCCCAGATCTCCCAGGCCCCAGCTCAGGAGTCATCCTCTTCAACATGGTGTCCCAGGGGCCTCAGAATGAAGCCAGCTACACCAGAGAGGAGGAGACCCAGAAAGGGTCTGCCCTGACCCCTCACATCAGCTTTCCAGGAAATAAATCTACTGGGGTTTTCCATGGGGTGGCCATGGCCATGTTCCTAGTGATGGACATGGGTGGGAATAGGAAATGAGAAGATGTGGGGATGATGGTGGGCCTGGAGGGGACAGGGGGGTGATTAGGCAGTTGAATAGTCCAGACCATTCTCACTTCCACCTGGGCTCACCCTTAGCTTCTCTGCAGTATTGGCTCCATGCCTGGCACCTCTCACAACAGGAGGGGTGAGTGCATGGGCACTTCCACCCTCCTTTCTCCAAGGTCTCAACACTGACTGTTGTGTTGCTGTTGGCAGCATGCCATTTCCAAGAAGGCAGTGTCAATGTCCAGCATAATCAGACAGGTGAGCTGGAGGCTCCTACAGCTGCAGTGCCTGCCCAGTGAGAGGGCTGCTATGGTGGGGGTAGTGTGCAAGGGGTTCTAGAGTATTATTGTTATTATTATTATTGAGACAGAATCTCAAGCTGTGACCCTGGGTAGAGTGCCGTGGCATCACAGCTCACGGCAACCTCAAACTCTTGGGCTTAAGTGATTCTCTTGCCTAAGCCTCCCCAGTAGCTGAGACTACAGGCGCCTGCCACACCTGGCTATATTTTTTGGTTGTTGCAATTGTCATTGTTGTTTTAGCTGGTCCTGGCTGGGTTCAACCCCGCCAGCTTCAGTGTATGTGGCCAGCATCCTGCCCACTGAGCTACGGGCGCCGCGTCTAGGGTATTATTTTACGTCTTGGCTATTATTTTACACATGGATATTGTTATTGCTTTCTAGAGTTACACTTTAATGCAGAAGGATAAATAAAAATTAAAAACATTTCTATAAACACAGAATTGGTACTACTCATGTATGTATAATGCACATCCTTATTTTTTCCTGAAAACTTTGGGTAAAAAAAATGTGCATTATATACGGCAAAATATGGTATATGAGGCTATTTTGAGGACTAAATGAAAATATTTGCAAAGTAATTCACAAAAGGCCTAGAAAAAATATAATCTCTATATTATTATGAGACAGTTCTGATCTTCTGCCACTTGAGTTTTACCACGTTGTGATGGGTCTTTGTTTTACTATCTGGAATTAGAATAATAAGAAGGTGTCTAAAGAAAGAAAGTAAGAAGAGACCCAGTGGTTAGGGGTCTGGGAGACACACTTGAGAGAAGCAGCTCATTCCTGTGGGGATATTTCTGTTGGTATAAATCTACTGTAGGAACTTCCTTAGTAAACGCTACAAGGCTTATTTAAGTGTAATTTTGTTTAGAAATTTGAAAGAGAGGACAGAAGGATAACTACCTATATGAATGAAGAGGGCATATAATTATTACTAACAGAAAGTCAATTAGTTGAGTGCTTTCTCTGAAGAAGGGTAGCAAAATAATAAAAGTTGATTGAAAGGATAACTTTATGTCTTTGACCATGGAGCAGAGGTTAGCCGAAAACAACTGAGGGAAAGCGGCCAGTCAAGGATCTCCAGAAATTCCCCCTGTTCTCTCAGGACAGTCTACCAGGCAGCAGCACGGCTGATGCAAGCCACTCCAAGCCACTGTGTGGGGGCAGCACCAGCAGTTTGCCAAGAGGCTAAAGTAAGAATGGATGCCAAAGCTGAGGGAAAGGGCAAACTCAGACGAGAGGTTATAATATAAATGGAGATAAAAAAACAGACCTAAAAGAATTATTAGAAAAACAATGAATCCGAGATGGCAGATACACTATCATGTCAATTTAATCTTTTTCTTAAAGTTTTTATCATGAAGGATTCCAACATGCTCACACATGCAGAGTACAACGTTGCCCGTTACCCAGCCTCAGCAGCCGTTAACTCTTCTCCACATTTGCTTCCTTTTTCATCCTCTTTCAATTTCACTGGAGTGAAGTACATTGCAGTCCCCCAAGTACTTCAGTATGCCCCTTACCTTGTTTTACATGATCACAATGCCATTTTCAATAGGTACCAAATCTAACAATTATTAACTAACAATACCGGTCTTGTACGATCACTTTAAAAACCATAAAGAAAGGTCAAAAACAGACTCTGTATGAGAAGTTAATATGCGATAAAGATGGTAGCAGAGAGGCTGGTATATTCACTGCACAGTTAACCAGTGATTTTGTTGTAAAGGTTAATTTTAAGATGAGTTGCAGATGAATTAACATTTTGGCAAAAATATCAGAATGGATAAGGTTTTCTAAATATAGCTCTAAAGATAGAAATACATATATAATACATATATATATTTGGCTACACCAAAGGTATCCCATCTCAAAAAGGCAATACCAAAACAAGATAAATTGTTTTCAAAATTTAAATAAAAATTTAAAAATCCAGGCAAGGGGTGAGGGAGGGGAGGGGAGGGGGAAGGATGGGTGAAGGGAGAGTGATTGCGGGGATCACGCCTATGATTTTTCCTATAAGGGTACATGTGAATCTTTCTAAATGTCAAATATAAATGTCTTAACACAACAATTATGAGAATGACATGATGGCTATGTTGGCCAATTGGATGAAAGTATTTCAAATTGTATATGGAAACAACACACTGCATCCCATGATAGAATTAATGTGCACAAATATGATCTAATAAAAAAAATAAAAATCCAGGCAAAAATATCTGTTTACAAGACAGGCAAAAACTTGACCATCCAAGAGAAAATGGGAGACAATTCTTTGTTTTATTTCACAGACATTCTATGTTACAATCTGTCCATTTTTCTGCCTTCTCTGTTTCACTGAAAGTCCACACGGAGGGTGGCGCCTGTGGCTCAGTGAGTAGGGCGCTGGTCCCCTCTACCAAGGGTGGCAGGTTCAAACCCAGCCCTGGCCAAACTGCAACAAAAAATAGCCATTGTGGTGGGTGTCTGTAGTCCCAGCTACTCAGGAGGCTGAGGCAAGAGAATTGCCTAAGCCCAAGAGCTGGAGGTTGCTGTGAGCTATGATGTCATAGCACTCTACTGAGGGTGACAAAGTGAGATTCTGTCTCTAAAAAAAAAAGTCCACAGGGAGACTTCCTCATCAAGGAGGTTTGGGGACACGTGTCAATTATTTATGTTCTAAGAAGTCATTCATTTGGCTTTCCTATGGCCCGTCATCTTAACCCAAACTGAACATTAGGTAAAAGTGTTTAGGTTGTGGTTTGAGTTTACGGAATTTTCTCCTTTCATTACCGAGAGAGATTTCTCTCCTTTTATTCTTTGGTTTTCTCAAAATTCATTTCAATAGCTTAGTGAATTTCAAGGGAGAGGAGTGAAATAAAAATACCATTACTCTATCATGTTTAAGTCTTCATCTTGAGATAATGTTTTGTAGTATTTTTTAACTTAATGAACTAAATCACACATAGTGTCTTCCCATATAATTGAAATATGATGCCGGCTCCATGTGAGAATGAGAAATACCTATATTACCCTTATTAAAATAAGATATGGTTACAAGTTTGTCATATAGGTAAAGATCTGTTGGGAAGAAAGCAAAGACTATGTAGCTTGAGTTTGTGTCAATTTCTCAAGTCAGAAGCATGTTGGCTTAAGCAAGAATTGGCATAACCTCCAAAAACTGTGCCTATACACAAATCACTTCATTCTTCATATCTCTTCTTTCAGTGAAGTTCAGTAACTGACCAAGTCAAAAGACATCCTCCTTTTGAAAAAAGTCTGATGGGAAAAGGAAAAAGCAGTAGCAATTGTCACTGAGGGCGAATAGCATCTTTGACATCCCAGATTCAGCCGAATGTCATTAGGTTGGATTTGGATAGCTGAATACTGCTGATATTTGTGCCCTTCAGCAAATTCTATATTTGATTCTCTCATCCCAAGGGCTTTTGTGAAACAGGGAGTATTGTATCAGGAACAGAGCTGCAGTCAGCCTCCTAGTCATTATGGTGAAATGAATGGCAATACTTATAACACACAGCAATGAAGAGGCCAGTGGGTAGAGGGGAAAGATAGGATTCAATTATTTTTTGCACAATTTATCCATTGCTTCTCAATGTTTGCACTTGCTGAACTTTTATTTACTTATTCTTTTTAAAATCTCAGTGGCAACTCTGTTTTTCAGGTTTTAACCATAATTGTGGAAATGAACTCTTGGAGTTGTGTAATTCTTGTTTTTTCTACGAGATCAAAGGTAAACATATAAACATGTATTTCAAGAGAGAAATGCAATAAAATCTGGCTTATGAAGCAGTCTATCAGTATGAGTCTCTATTTATTTTCATCTTAGTACAGCTACAAAATAATGTTCATTACTCTTTGTAACGATGGAAGGCAGACTAAGATCAATCCAGAGAATATTAAATGGTCATAGTAGTCTCAGGTCAATATAAGAAGAACTGTCTTACAACTAGGGTTAGCCAGTGATGGCATAGAACTTGCTCAGTTTCTCCCTGCATCCTTCTGCTTCATGTTCTGAAGTGTCCAAGCTGGAAACCTGGGCATCATTCTCTAATTCTCCCACTCTGTCCACACCCCATCCACATGATCATCAAATTCTGCTAACTTTAACCACCCCCAGTGTGACCTCGTGCATTGCTCCTCTTTGTCGGGCCCTGCACCTGCTTCCTCATGGTCTCTCAGATGCCACTCTCTTCCTATGTCATTCAAAATGAGGACTTTAGCCTGTTAATCCCTTAAAACTCTTCAATGACTCTCTTTCATTTTCAGGATAAAATTCAAACTCCTCAGCATGGGTTAGTTTCCAGTCTGGGCCTTGCTTTATCTGTTAACATTCCTCCATTCATTGTCCATGCTCTACCACTCAGAGACACTTGTCACATGATTCATGTGCTTGCTAAATATTTGATATTTTTCCCTGCTTCTGAGTGATCTCCACCCACTAACTTCCCCACTATTTCCCTTAACTGCCACACTTGCTTCTTTCCTTTAAGAGTCAACACAATATCATTTCTCCTTGGAAACCTTTATTGACTCCCTCTACCTCCAAGCCAGGCTCCACCTCTATAATCTCATGTATGCACCTATAAATAGCTTTTTTATATCATTCATTAAATTTTGTTATTATTTCTATTTACATGTCTAATCATTCTTCTTTGTCATGTGGAAGTGAGATCCAAACATTTCAAAGTGATAGAAGAGAAGAATTAGGAATCGGGTAAATGGTAAAATAAAGACCTCTTAGCTAAGTCCCTTCTACTTTTGAGTGTCTGAATTTCTCTGATCACAAGATCCTAAAAGGTGCCAAAGTTTCTTGAAAATATTAAGAGAATAATGTTATCACAGTTTAATCAAATAAAATACTTTTATTTTTTGTTACCTTTGAAATTGATTATCCAGCAATGGAATATATGATAAATCTTGAGCATGTTACTTTCTTATCATGCAATAATTTTGCCCAATTATGTGCATAGAGAAAACTTCTGCTCATAATACCCCTGGCCTAGGTAATTGGAAAACCCAATCTTATTTTATTCTGTCTACATTAGCTTTATGTGGAACTTTATTCTTCTACTTCTATAATGTGGTTAAATTAGAAAACAGACTTTAGAGGAAGATGGTTCTAAGTTCAAATTAAATTCTGCTACTTAGTATTAGAATACATTGTAAAAGTTACCTAATATTTCTGAACATTATTTTTTCCTCATCCAAACATAGTTGTTGTGACAGGATCAAGATGACCACCTAGAAACAGGTAATATGTGTCTCCTCCATGGAGAGGAACTAGAATAGTAAGCATGTTCTTACACTTCAAACAGACCATCTAAGAAAGACACTATGATTCACTAGGGAAGCAACGAGAAGCACCAAAATTGGGTAAGCAGAGGGTTTAAGAAAACATATCAAGCTGAGGACTTGTTAACAGCAGGAAGAAGCTCATGACCATGGGGTAATAGTAAGAGAAAAGCCCCCAGAACTCCACTCTCCAAGATGAGCTTTTATGATCTTGGCTATAAAAGAAACCCCTGACCCACACAGGTCTCAGATATAAAGTAGAAGGCTACTTAGAGATTATGCAGACACATTGTTCTAGAAAGGGAACCCATGCAGAATCTCACAGGCATCTGATGCTAAAGAAGTTTGAGCCTGACATCATTCTGAGAGCATAGATATTGGAGAACCATGGGATAAAGGGTTAAAAGAGCCCAAGTGTTCACATGCACCCTGGGAAAGTCCCTACCACCCTGCTGTGGGCTGCTGTTGAGATTGAGACACAAGTGGACAGCATTTTATAGTTTCCCTCCCATACTGCCTGCCCAGGTGGGGCCCCAGCCTTTCCAGTCACAGGTCTAAGGCACCATTTTAAGAGTTTGACATAAGGCTATATCCCATTCTCAAGCTGAATTTGAAATGATGCTGCTACAGCCCTTGGCTGGAGAGGGACAGGGAAACCAGGCTTTCCAGCATGCATCTAGGATAGTGCACACCATCCTACAGCCAGCTGCGGTGGGACCAAATCTAGAGTGGATTGCATTCTCTGCAGTTTTCTTGCAGCATAGCCTGCCTAAGAAGGGCCCTTCCTTCTCTATATTCCAAGGGCACCATTTTGGAAGTTTGAAGCTGGCAATGCCCCACCCTTCAGCTGAGCTCAAGCTGATGCAACTGCAGCCTCAGCCAGCTGAAGAGGGACAAGGGAGCCCAAACATTCCTACGTGCTCCTAGAACAATTTCCACCACCCACTACAGGCTGCAGTGAGACTGAGACATAAGTGGAGGGTGCTCCACCCAGCAGCTTGTCTAGGAAGAGGCCTGGAAAAGGCCTCACTTTCTCTGGGAATTTATTAGGGAGTTTAAAGCTCAGCAGAACCCCACTCTCAGGCAGAGTTTAGGCAGAAGCAGCTGTAGCCCCAACAGCTGAGGAAAGATAACTAAGCTGAAGCTGTTCTACACACACTTACGACAGTCCTCACTGCTCTGTTATAGAATAATGTGAGACCTAGATGTGAACTCTCATAGTTTCTTGCCAGTGATGCTTGCCTGAAAGAGGTTCTTCCCTCCTTGATTGCAAGACCAGGCTTGACACCCTTTTGAGAGTTTAATGCCTGGCTGTGCTCCACCCTCAGGCTGAGTTCAAGGTAGTTTTGCTGCAGTTATCACCTGGCTGGGAAGCAATGGGGAGACCAAACTCTCTAAAGCACATTTAGGTCAATACCTACTGCCCTCATACAGACAGATGGAGGACCGGGACTAGTCAGCGCAATACATTGCAATTACCAGTAACACCAATGTGGACCTCTTGGGTCCTAGTGGACAGCCAAAGCACCACTATTGCCACCTCCCACAGCACACCAATCCATACCAACCTGGCCCTCTGCTCCAACTACTAGCTATTGAGCAAGTCACTTGAAGCCTCAAGAACTGGTCTTGGTAAGATACACTAACACTGTTGACAATACCAACTGTTCTGGGACCTAAAATCAGGAATACTCAGCCACCTGCTTCTACCACTGGGGCCCAAAGACTGACTCATCTTATATTCCAGTCCCCAGCAAAACTTCACCACAGCCTCAAATAATAACTGTTCCCTAAGTTATCAAGGAAGTCAAAGATACCAGTGACTCCCTGTACTGCATAAGAAATCACATACAAATCATGTTACTGCAGACAACTAAAATCAAAGCCAAAGTATACTACTCAACCCACAACATATATACATCTTCAGAAAAATTCATCCCATCAAAAGGAATTTTTAAAAATTGGAACAAGAGACTGCTGTACCAGATACTTAGATATCAATGGAAGGATACAGGAACATGAAAAAGCAAGGAAATATGACATTACCTAAGTACTACAGTAATTGTCCAGCAATAGATCTCAATCAAAAAGATTTCCTCCATAATGCCAGATAAAGAACTCCAAATATTTATTCTAAGGAAGTTCAATAATATGGAAGAGAAATTAGAAAATCAATTCAGGGTATGAATGAAAAATTTACCAACCAGATTGAAACATAAAAACAAACCAAATAGAATTCTGGAGCTAAAAACTTCATCAAAAGAAATATCAACACATTCAAAATCTTTAAGAGCAGACTAGACCAAGTGGAAAAAAGAATCTCAGAACTTAAAGACAAGTTCTTTAAAATTCCCAATCAGACAAACATAAAAAAAAAAAAAAGAGAGAATAAAAGTGAATAAGCAAAGTCTTTAAGACATTAATGACTCCATGGAGCAACTGAATTTAGGGATTATCAGTATTACCAAGGAGGAAAAGGGACCAAAATGTTTAGAAAATCCATTTAAAAATGGGTTGATAAAAAATTCCCAGGACTAGCAGGAGAGTTAGAAGTTCAGATAGAGGAGGAAGTTCAGATCCCAAGGAAAATATACTGCATAAAAGACTTCACCATGGCACAGTATAAGCAGAATGACTAAAGTTGAAATAAAAGGGAGAATTTTTAAATTAGTAAGAGAAATGTATGTAATTAATTATAAAGGAAATTACTTCAGACTCTAGTGAACTCCCCAGCAGAAACCTACACTCCAGAAAAGAACGAGATGGCATTTTTTAAATTCTGAAAGAAGAAAATGTCAGCCAAGAATTTTAGCCAGGAGGTTTTAATCTTATTTTCAGACACATGTGGGTTTAAAGCAACTAAAGTTACAAAGGACAATGATGGGCACTTCATATTGGTCAACGGAAAAATACAATAAGAAGACATTTCAATTCCAAATGTTTATGCACCTAATTTAAATGCTCCTAGATTCTTGAAACAGACCTTAGTCTGAGCAACACAATATCTTATAACACCATAATAACAGGAGACTTTAACTCTGGTCTCTCAGAGATGCACAGATCTTCTAAACAGAAATTAAACAAATAAATTAGAGATTTAAATGAGACCTTAGAGCAACTGTGCTTGATAGACATATATAGAACACTCCATCCCAAAGATAAAGAATATACATTCTTCTCATCATCCCATGGAACATTCTCTAAAATTGATCATATCCTTGGACACAAAGCAAACCTCAATAGAATCAAAAAATTGAAATTCTACCTTGCATCTTTTCAGATCACAAGGCACTAAAAGTGGAACTCAACTCCAGCAATTGTGCTCAACCTCACACAAAGGCATGGAAGTTAAACAACCTTATGCTGAATGATAGCTGGGTGCAGGAAGAAATTAAAAAGGAAATTATTAACTTTCTTGAGCATAACAACAATGAAGACACAAGCTACCACAATCTATGGGATACAGCAAAAGCTGTCCTGAGAGGAAAATTTAGCGCTTTAGAAGCCTACATTTGAAAATCAGAAAGTGGCATATCAACAAACTCACAGGCCGTCTGATGGAATTGGAAAAAGAAGAACAATCTAAGTCTAAACCTAGCAGAAGAAAAGAAATATCCAAAATTAAATCAGATATTAATTAAATTAAAAGCAAAAGAGTCATTCAGAAAATTAATGAAACAAGGAGTTGGTTTTTTGAAAAAATTAATAAAATAGATAAACCTTTGGCCAGACTAACTAGAAATAAAAAAAGTAAAATCTCTAGTAACCTCAATCAGAAATGATAAAAGGGAAATAACAACAGATGCCACAGAGATACAAGAGATTATCTCTGAATACTACCAGAAACATTATGCCCAGAAATTTGACAACGTGAAGGAAATGGATCAATATTTGGAATCACACCCTCTCACTCAACTTAGCCCGGATGAAATAGATCTCCTGAACAGACCAATTTCAAGCACTGAGATTAAAGAAACAATAAAAAATCTTCCAACAAAAAAATGCCCTGGTCCAGATAGCTTCACACCTGAATTCTATCAAACCTTCAAGGAAGAGCTTATTCCTATACTGCAGAAATTATTCCAAAAGATTGAAGAGGAGGGAATCTTCCCCAACATGTTCTATGAAGCAAATATCACCTTGATTCCGAAACCAGGTAAAGATCCAACTAAAAAGGAGAATTTCAGACCAATTTCACTTATGAATACAGATGCAAAAATTCTCAATAAAATTTTAGCCAATAGATTACAGTTTATCATCAAAAAAGTCATACATCAGGATTAAGTAGGTTTCATCCCCGGGATGCCAGGCTGGTTTAATATACTCAAATCTATAAACGTTATTCACTATATCAACAGAAGTAAAACCAAAAAACTACTTGATCCTTTCAATAGATGCTGAAAAAGCATTTGATAAAATTCAGCATTCTTTTTTAATTAGAACATTGAGGAGTATAGGCATAGGTGGTACATTCCTTAAATTGATCGACGCTATCTATGACAAACCCACAGCTAGTATTTTACTGAACGGAGTAAAACTGAAAGCTTTTCCTCTTAGAACTGGAACCAGACAAAGTTGTCCTCTGTCACCATTACTATTCAATATTGTACTGGAAGTTTTAGCCAATACAGTTAGACAAAGCAAGAAAATAAAGAGTATCCAAATGGGAGCAAATGAGGTTAAAGTCTCTCTTTTTGCTGATGATATGATCTTATACCTGGAGGACCCCAAAGATTCAACCACAAGACTCTTGGAAGTCATCCAAAAATATAGTAATATTGCAGGATATAAAATCAGTGTCCACAAGTCACTCACCTTTGTATAAGCCAACAATAGCAAAGAGGAGAGGTTAATTAAGGATACAACTCCCTTCACCATAGTCTCAAAGAAAATGAAATACTTAGAAATATACCATACAAAAGAGGTGAAGGACCACTATAAAGAAAATTATGAAACCCTAAGAAAGGAAGTAGCAGAGGACATCAATAAATGGAGGAACATACCATGTTCATGGCTTGGAAGAATCAACATTGTTAAAATGTCTATACTTCCCAGAATAATTTGCTGATTCAACACCATCAGTATTAAATTACCAACATCTTACTTTTAAGATTCAGAAAAAATGATTTTGCATTTCGTATGGAATCAGAAAAAAATCCATATAGCTAAGGTAGTCCTTAGTAACAAAAACAAAGCCAGGGGGTATAACTTTACCAGATTTTAGGCTATACTACAAGGCCATAGTGGTCAATGGTATTAACACAAAAATAGAGGCATAGATATTTGGAATCAAATAGAAAATCTGCAAATGAAACCAACAACTTATAGCCACCTAATCTTTGATAAACCAAACAAGAGCATTCACTGGGGGAAAGACTCCCTATTTAATAAATGGTGCTGGGAGAATTGGATA
>NW_003852411.1:26795929-26832888 GCF_000181295.1 Otolemur garnettii | reverse complement strand
GGGGGTGTGGGCAAAAATAAATAATGACTAATTCTCACACAAACTGGATTTAATTTTGATCAATGTATATTACTTAAACATCAATTTTTAATTCAACATGTCAATATGTTGTTTATCATATTGCATCATTATTCATCAGAAAAATATGTCTGTAATTTTCCCCTTTATAATAATATATTTTTTCTAATTTTACTATCAGGGGTATCTAGACTAAGTAGAATAACTTTGAAGTATTTCTATTTCTATTTTCTATAAGAGTTGGCATGATCTGCTTTTTTTTTAGAAATTATTTTTTACTTTTATTTATATATATTAGTCATCTTTTTTTTAAACTTTGGTAAAAACATGATAAGAAAAAAATTTGTTTGCTATTTGTATTTTGTTGTATGTATTCTGTAACAAACAAGTAGTAAATGATTATGTATTCAAAAAAAAATCACACAGCTCTTGTTAAAGCTATATTGATAGGTACTTTCTATTTTGGTTGCTGATACAATGCTATCTTTCTTTTTCTAATATTATTTTGTAATTCTTTTTTATATAGAAATATAATTGATTTCATATAGTTATTTTGAAGTTAGCTACATTGCTGAATTTTTCTGTTGTTTTTGGTAACTTGCAAGTAACTTGGTAACTCAGAAGTAATGAAATTTGTATTTTTTTACAAACCGTTGGGATTTTTAAGTTGTCATAATTGTACTAGCTAGGATCTTCAACTTTACTAGGAGTGGTGGTAATGAGTACACTTATCTCATAATTGATTTGTAGATAATGCTTTTCTTTCCTCATAAAATTGATATATTTGTCCCAATGTTATCTTCAATGATTATGTCAATGTTTTGCCTATAGTTGATGTTCTGTAAATAGTCATGGAATAAAGGGGCCTGAAATAAAATAAAATAAAAATCACATGCAAAAAAAAAAAAGGAAAAGAAAAAATTCACTTGGAATACTATTTGGCATGAATAATGATAAACAAATATATATCCTATGACCTAGCAATTCTATTCCTACATATATACCCAACAGATATATATCCCTACATTCACTTTATAATTGTCCCAAACTGAAAACTAACCACATGTCGATCAACAGAAGTCTACATAATTACACAACTGCATACCATGTAGCACTGAGAATAAATGGACCACAGCTACAAGCAGCCACATGGATGAATCTATCAAATATAACATTAACTGAAACCACCCCCCCCAAAAGAAAAATTCCCAGGACTAGCAGGAGAGTTAGAAGTTCAGATAGAGGAGGAAGTTCAGATCCCAAGGAAAATATACTGCATAAAAGACTTCACCATGGCACAGTATAAGCAGAATGACTAAAGTTGAAATAAAAGGGAGAATTTTAAAATTAGTGAGAGAAATGCATCTAATTAATTATAAAGGAAATTACTTCAGACTCTAGTGAACTCTTCAGCAGAAACCTACAAGCCAGAAGAGAATGAGATGGCATTTTTCAAATTCTGATAGAAGAAAATGTTAGCCAAGAATTTTAGCCAGACTAAACTTCATAAATAAAAGAGAAATAGTCTTTCCCAGACAGGCAAATGCTGAATTTGTCACCATTATGCCAGCCATACAAGAAATGCTCAAAGAAGTCTTAAACATGAAAACAAAAGGTCAACATTTCCCATCCCCAAACACACAAAAATATAAAACTTAGGTCGTATAAAATCATCACACAAAGGAAGAAGAGAAAGTAATTAAATGACAATATGACAGAAGCTTAGCGAACCATGAAGATAAAAACATAAAGCTGTGGGGAACAGAGAAATTGTAACACAACTAGAAATAAACTAACACTACGGCAAAAACAGAACTTCATACAACAACATTAACTTTGAATGTAAATGAATCAAATGATCCACTTAAAAGGTACAGACTGGCAAAATGGATTAAAAACATGATCCCATTATATGCTGCTTACAAGAAACTACCCTTATTTCATATCAACTGTACGTAAACATTCAGAAGAAGATAGTTCACACAAATGGGATACAAAAAGCAAACAGAAGTAGTAGCTATGTTTCTGTCAAATATAACAGACTTTAACTCACAAACAATTAAAAAAAGACAAAGACAGTCATTACATAATGATACATGAATCAAATCAGCAGGACATAACAACCTTAAATATATATGCACCTACATTGGAGCACCTAGATTCACAAAACAATTATTATTAGACCTAAAGAAAGCGATATACAGCAACACAATAAACAGTGATGAACAACACTACCCTCATAGCACTAGACATTATCAAGACAAAAAAATCAACAAAGAACTCTTAAACTTAATTTGGACTTTAAACAGCCATTTATAAAACATACCACCCAACAACTACAGAACATGTATTCTTTTCATCAGCAGATGGAACATACTCCAAAACAGACCATATTTTAGGCCAAAAAACAAGTCTTAATAAGTTATAAAAAAAAGAAATTATACCAAATATCTCCTCCACAATAGAATAAAACTGGAAGTTAATATGAAAAGGAGCTTCAATAACTATACAAACACCTGCAGATTAAACAACATACTCCTGAACAATCACTGAGCCAAAACAAAGAAATAAAGACAAAAATTAAAATTTGTTTTTTATTAAATGAAAATGAAAATGAAATTCAACATATCAAAATCTGTGGAGTACAATAAAAGCAGCACTAAGAAGGAAGTCAGTGGCATTAATTGCATACATCAAAAAAGTAGAAGGATCACAAATCAACATCACACATCAAGGAAGTAGACAAACAAAAGCAAACCAAGCCCAGAGTTAGTAAAAGGAAAGAAATAACAAAGAGCAAAACTAAATGAAATAGAGACACAAAAATTATAATGTATCAACAAAATGAAAAGTTGGTCTTTGAAATGATAAACAAAATGAATAAACCACCAAGCAGACCAACCAAGAAGAGAATGAATTCAAGTAAACACGATCAGAAATGAAAAAGGAGACATTACAATGAATATCACAGAAATACAAGAGATCACGAGACTACACATATATTATGAAAAATTACATGTTCACAAGACATGTTCACAAGACAGATGAAATGAACAAATTCTTAAAAACACACAACTTCCTGAGGTTGAACCAGGAAGAATTGGAACTGTTAAATAGACCCAGCAATGAGTAGCAAGATTAAATCAGTAATTAAAAACATCTCCCAACAAATAAAAGCTCAGAGCCAGATGGATTCATAGCTGAATTTTTACCAGAGGTATACAAAACTGTTGCCAATCCTACTGAAATTTTTCCAAAAGAACAAGGAGAGAATCCTCCCTAACTCATTCCATGAAGCCAGTATCACTCTGATATCAAAGCCAGGAAAGGGTACAACAAAAAAAGAAAACTATGATGAACATAGATATAAAAATACTCAACAAAATACTAGCCAACCAAATCTAATAGCACATCAAAAGTAAGGCTCATCATCATCAAGCAGATTTTATCCTAGTGATGCAAGTATGGTTCATACAAAAGTCAATAAATATAATCTACCACATAAACAGAATTAAAAAACATATGATCATCTTAATAGATGCAGAAAAAGCATTTGATAAAATCTAGCATCCTAGTTTGAAAGACAAGGACCCTCTAAAAACTCAGCATAAAAGTAATATATCTTAAAGTAATAATATCCACATATAAGAACCCACAGCCAACATCATACTGAATGGAGAAAAGTTAAAAACATTCCCCCAATGACTGGAACAAGCCAAGGATACTCATTTTTACGACTTCTATTCAACATAGTACTGGAAGTCCTAGCTAGAGAAAGAAATAAAAGACATCCAAGTTGTAAAAAAAGGAAGTCAATTGTTTCTGTTTGCTGATGATATAATTTTATACCTAGAAAACCAGAAGGACTCCTTCAAAAGACTACTAGATTGGATAAGTGAATTCAGCAAAGCCTTAGGATATAAGACCAATGTATAAAAATCAATAGCATTTTTATACACCAACAAAGACCAAGCTAAGAACCAGTAACTCAGTACCATTTATAATAGCTGATAAAGAAAAATAAAAAACCTTTAGAATAAATTTCACTGAAGAGGTGAAAAGATCTCTACAAGAGGAACTATATAAATCACTGATGAAAGAAATCATAAATGACACAAAAAATGAAAAAAAATCCCATGTTCATGGATGAGAAGAATCTACATTGCTAAAATGTTAATCTACTTCCCAACACAATCTACAGAGTCAATGCAATTCCTATCAAAATAGCTTTTTCATAGAATTAGACAAAACAATTCTAAAATTCACAAGGACATACAAAAAGGAACCTGAATAGCCAAAGCAATTCTAAGCAAACAGAATAAAACTAGAGGGATCACATTACCTAACCTAACTTCAAATTGTGCTACAAGCCTATACTAACCAAAACAGCATACTACTAGCATAAAAGTACACACATAGATCAAAGGAACAGAATAGAGAATCCAGAAATAAAGCCATATACCTATCACCAACTGAACTTGGATAAAGCAGACAAAAAGTGGAGAAAGGACACACTATTCAATAAATGGTGCTGGGAAAATTAGATAACTATCTGCAGAAGAATTAAACTGGATCCCTATCTCTCACCATGAACAAAAATTAAGATAGACACTTAAATGTAAGACCTGAAACCATAAAAGTCTCAGGGAAAAAACCTTGGAAAAACTTCATATATTGTCCTAGGCAAAGCATTTGTAACTAAGACCTTAAACACAAATGCAGTAAAAACAAAAATAAGCAAATTAGACTTCATCAAACTTAAAAGCTTCAGTATAGCAAAGGAAATAATTAAAAGAGTAAATAAATAACTTATAGAATAGGAGAAAATATTAACAAACTATACATGTATAATCCACAAAGGACTAATTACCAGAATTAGTCCTCAATTAACAGTTTTGGTGTGTGTGGGGGCACTATTTCTTGCCTTTCTCTTATCTCATACAAGCATCTTTTACTTATTATTACTTACTTATTCCTTTAGGAACCCAAACAAATCAACAAGGAAAAAAAAAACATTAAAACGTGGGCAAATGACATGAACAGGCATTCTTCAAAAGAAGATATACAAATGGTCAAGAAACATATGAAGAAATGCTCAACATCACTAATCATCAGGAAAATGTAAATTAAAACCACAATGAAATGCCATCTTACTTCAATTAGAATGGGCATTATTAAAAAGTCAAAAAGCAGCAGATGCTGGTACAGATGGGGCAACAAGGAAACACTTATAACACTATTGGTGGGAAAGTAAATTAGTACAACCTCTGTGGAGATCAGTATGAAGATTTCTCGAAGAACTAAAAGTAGATCTACCATTTTATCCTGCATTACCTCTACTGGGTATCTGCCCAGAGGAAAACAAATTGCTGTATCATAAAGATACCTGTACTTACCTGTTTATTGCAGCACAGTTCACAATTTCAGACATATAGAATCAATCTATGCACTATCAATTGATTAGTGGATAAAGAAAACATAATATACACACAGGTGTCTATGTACATACATATGTATGTATGTACAAATATATACATACAAATACTGTGGAATACTACTCAGTGATAAGGAAAAATGAAATAATGTCTTTTGCAGCAACTTGGATGGAATTGGAGGCCATTGCCCTATGTGAAGTACTTCAGGCAGGAAGAGAAAAATGAATTCCACTTTTTCTTGCTTAGAAATGATTGCTAAACTATGGATACACAAGGGCACATGGAGTGATAAAATGGACACTGGACACTTACAAAGGGGCGGGTAGGAGAAGGTAAGATGAAAAATTACCCGGTGTCCAATGTACAATACTCGGACAATGGCTACACCAAAAGCCCAGACTCCATCACTACACACTATATACATGTAACAGAATTCAACTTTTATCCCCTGTGTGTATTAAAATTAATGAACGAGTAAATAAATAAATAAGTAAATCCCCCCTCAAAAAAAAAAAATGTGGGTTTTTTGTGAGGAATAAATAAGATAATGCAGAAGTGCTTCATATAGAGCTTGTTGCCTAGGAAACACTGAAAAAATTGTTATTATCATTGTTAATATTATTCTAAAAGAGAGAAATTAAGAAGAAATCACTTCACAGATATTAGGCTGCAGAAAGTTGGAGAGCATCATGATTCCTGAGGATTCTTTGAACATGACACCCCAACTTCCATGTCTAAGGACTCATGGTACTATACCCAGAATTGGATGCAGATACAGAATTCCCCCCCTCCCCAGTGATGCTGATCCAGGTTTTAGTGAGACAGACAATTCTGAGGCATAATTCTGAGACAACACCTTCCTAAAAGATAAGGATAAAGGGGAGGGATAAGAGGAAGAAAGAGGAAAGATAAAAGCAGAAGCTGCCCGGCTGCCAACGCCTAAGACATAAAGATGTTGGGATCTCAGCCAACAACCTTAAATAATGAGTGATGGGAGAGAAAGAATGGCAGTCTATGGCACGTGACATGTGACTTTCTAGTGACCAGAGACTGGATTTGTTCTAAACAGGAAGAGCCTGCAAGGTGATCTCAGGATCAGTTTCTAACGTGGCAAGTAGCTCACATTCCACTCACTATGGGAAATGGCCAGAGAGAACAAAACCATTCAGAAGACCAAGTCCTACCTTAGAAATTAAATTGACAACATGTTGTTAAACTTTCCTTGAGCCATTTACCACATCCATTCTGGAACAGGCAGTTCCCTCCACAGAGGAAAAAGCAATCTTCTGGGTAATAAGTAAAAGATGCCTGTATGAGATAGGAGAAAGGCAAGAAACAGTGCCCCCCCACACCAAAACTGTTAATAGCAAATACTTGATGAGGTTGGGATTGGGGATGGTGACCTAATTAAACATTTTATCACACTTCTCTTGGACTCATAATGCATGTGTGTTGCAGATCATGTCTGTAATTACTAAAAATCCAGTTAAATAAAATGTGCATATGTGTGTGTATATGAGCACTTTTTCTAGATTGAGTTTGTGAACTTAATTGTCAGACCATACACACACACACACACATATGTCAGGATCAAGTAGCAGAGGAAGGTGAATGGAAACTAAAATTCATTAACTTGATTTTGAGTCAATCTGTAATGTATGTGATTTCATTTAATTCTCCTAAATTCACAATCTAACAAAACAAATACTGGTAGTCCCATTTTACAGATGAGGAAACGGACATTTGGACATACTAAATCATTTTCCCTAGATCACAGAAATAGTAAGTAGGAAGAGCCAAGAATTTAACTCAAGTCTGACTGTGGTCACAGAACATAACTTTCCGCAAACCTAATTTTATGAAGTCATTTCTTAGAAAAGCATAGTCTTTTCTATAGTTTATAACTAAATAAAGAATATTCATTTCCAGACTTGTAAATCCCTTATATGTCTGATGAAGGAATTCACTGACAGTAACAATATTATGGTTAAAATATAACATTACTTTTTGTAGGTAGATTTTTCTTGCAACTTTGTCATAAACCATCCTTTGTATGTGTATATCTAATGAGGAAATGACATTTACTGATTTTTGCTATTACTGTGGAGTTAATATTTTTGAGTAATATTGTGGTTGCGAAAGGAAACAAGACCATAAGAAAGAAAAACAGAAAAGATGTGTTCAGAAAAAAAAAATGATCACACACTCTTAGAATACATAATGGGTGGAGTAGATATTTGGTTAAAGGATCATAGTCCATGCCTTAGTAGTCTCAGCTATAAAAACACACAGACAATAAATAGTGGTCTTTAAATAATTACTCTCAGACATGTAGAAATTGTTTCCATGCTGACTAGGGTGGGGGCTGCCACTCATAACACCTGCTCAGTTAGGTCCCCTGTCCTCTCATCTTCAAGGAATCTCAAGCAGCCTCAGAAGTGGTTTTTCACTTTTAGCTATAAATAGAGTCATTTAGTTAATGATTACTCCTCTGGGGTATCAAAAGGTCTAATGCAATCTAACATTAAAGCAAGTTCCATCTCAGATGCAATCCATAACTTCTTGTCCCTCTTTAACCCAAGTGTCACTCATGGCTCAAGCAAGCACCTATGTTGAGGGAGGGGTTTAAAAGTGATCTTTCATTCTTTGCTTCCTCTACTTTTTCTCTTCTGGATATTCTAAGGCTCAAGTAGTAGGAGGAATCGATGAAGAAAGGAAGACTCCAATGTCTCTGGCGCAACCATCATCCCCTCCTGGCTAGCTCTGGCTGTGTGCATCATCCACTCCATAGCTCTTACTGCTGAAGTACTCTTCCTACAAACTTCCCTCTTGTATGGTGACTCAAGCCCAGGAACTTCCCACATGGCCATAGGAAACTCCTTCCTTGCCAATCCAAAGTGTGCAGGTGGCTGCCAACTGATATTCTCTCTCCTCCCCCTACCATCTTGTGTGGCCACAGCTGGCCTCCAGCCTGTATTCTAAGAGATAACAGGCATTAGTCATGAATTTCACATACAATTTCTTTTGGATGCACCTTTCACTGCATCTCCTCCACACCCCTGAATCTCCAGTGGGGAAATGAGAGGCCCTTCTCCACTCCTCACAGCACCCTCAACCTCTATGAGTATTTGTCCTGAGTCTTCATCACCTGATTTGGTGAAGGGCAACCCTGGAAAGATATCTGGAGGAGACACACAATGGTCCTCCCTACTAATCTAAAAACCTTTCAATGAAATTCTCAAGTCACCCATAGAATCCCTAAACTAGACTTTTATCCTCTGCTGGGTGTTGATGGGGTTGAAGGAAAGGTTCTACTTTCTTTGAGTATATTCAGCAGGATGTCTTAGTTCTTCTCCTTAAAATGAGAAGCCATTCCTCACCCATTGTTCTCAGCTTCGGGGCTTTGGCCAACGTTCCAGGACACTGGAACAATTCCCACTCAACATGTTGCTATGTAAGAAAAATGATTTTCATTAGCTCAAGAATTCTTTAAAAAAAAAAAAGGAAAAACAGAATTTTAAATCCTTCAAAAGAAGTGAGCCAAGTCATACACTTACAGAACTTTCAGAGCTCAAAGCCATCTTAGAAATCAGTCACTTTTTAGTATCTAAGAAAAAATACATTCGAGAAAGAATAATTGGCTCACCCTAGGCCATGGCTTCAAGAGCTTGTTAGGGGCAGTGCTGGCTCTACTGTGGATCCCTCACTCACTGAATTCACTGGGTGGTGGAAAGTACTTCTTCCATCTTGGGATCCTTCACTGTTATCAGCACCCTCATTTTCGTCATTGAAGCACACTGGGAAAAATGTGTGACTTAACAAGGTTTTGAGATATTAAAATCATAGCAAAACACAATCATCTGGAAGATATCAAACGCTGAAACAGGAATTTTTGCATATTCTTCATTTTGCTTTTAGGAAGAAGAACTAAAGGGCACATAAACAAGTTGCTATCAGAAACTTACCCCCCAAAGCAGCTTTTGAGATATGACATTTATGGATGAATGTGGTCAATACAGTTTCTCCCCATTTGAAAACTGAAATAGCAAACTTTCCCATTTTCATAATTCTTCACCACCTACAGAGAGCTTTTCCACATGCTGCCTGAAACTCTATATGGAGAAGTGAGATGATAGATAATGATGACCCTGAAGCATTGCAAGTGACTTTTGAATCATCAGAAGAAGATGGAATTTTGTTCTGTGTAATTTAGTGTTAAGTGTTTGGAAATAGTCCTTCTACATGTGATACTCACAGATGGAAATTCTCAGCTAACTAGAACATTCCAGTAACTGAAGTACTTTACTTTCCCAGACACTTTGCATATTCCACTGCTATTTCCTTTTTTTTGGGGGGGGGGAGGATCTCATTCTGTCACCCTGGGTAGAGTGCCATGGTGTCACAGCTCACAGCAACTTTAAATTCCTGGGCTCAAGAGATCTCCTTGCCTCAGCCTCATGAGTA
The DNA here is from genome assembly GCF_000181295.1 of Otolemur garnettii. Classification (NCBI taxonomy): domain Eukaryota; kingdom Metazoa; phylum Chordata; class Mammalia; order Primates; family Galagidae; genus Otolemur; species Otolemur garnettii. The sequence goes on along the minus strand of NW_003852411.1, from coordinate 26,822,971 downwards.
GCTAAAACTACAGGTGCCCATCACAATGCCTGGCTAACTTTGGTATTTTGCATAGAAATGGGGTCTTACTTTTGCTCAGACTGGTCTCTAACTCCTGAGCTCAGGTGATCCATGTACCTCTGCCTCCCAGAGTGCCAGGATTACAGGTGACCCAACCTGGCCTGGATTGCTATTTCAGTGTGCTTTGCGTGTGCGCGCTGGGGGGAGGTGCGGATACAGTGGCTCAAAAGAAAATCCTTAAATCCTTTTGTATTAGTCAGGTCTCCCCAGAGAAGAGAACCAATAGGAAATATATAGATGTAGATAAAAAGGTAGATTATGAGGTATTGGTTTATATGATTGTCCAAGATAAGTAGTACCATCTGCAAGCTGGAGACCCATGAAAGCCGGTGGTGAGCCAATACCATATTGTACTATAAATCCTTTATTAAAGGATTTGTTCTATAAAATTTGGATTCAGCCAAAATGCCGCACTCAAGGATCTAGAAGGCCACAGGTGGTGGCTGTAGGTGCCCCACTCCTGGATAGATTCTTGTCCACGTTGGAAGCCCTGAGAACTGGGAGTCCAAGGGTAGAAGATGGATGTCCAAGCTCCAGCAATCAGCAGAGAGCAAATTCAATCTTCCTCACTGTTTGTTCCAGTCAGGCCCTCAGGAGATTGGATGATGCCCCACACTGAGGAGGGCCATCTGCTTTACTCAGCCCACCCATTCAAATGCTAACCTCTCCCCCAGCTCCCCTCACAGACAAACCCAGAAGTCAGGTTTCGCCTAGCTGTCTGGGTATCCTGCGGCCTAGTCAAGCTGATATACAAAATTAACCCTTTCAACTTTTCCTCTGTATCAAAAAACCTCAAAACTTTTCCCTATGTATCAAAAACCCTCAAATTATATTCTAGAAATTTATCCTAAGAATATAACAAGTGTGCAAAGCTGCTTTGCAATGATATTCAGTGCAGCAGTCTGATAATTTTCAATACTAAGGGACAATCTCAATGTCCAATAAAAGGGGAATGAGCCCAAATATAGAGTGATGGAATGAAATTCTATATACTTAATAAAATTGACTATTTAATGACATCAGAATATGTTAATGCTGTTTTGTTTACCTAAAGATTGTAGCTTCAGGATGTAAGGTGTAATCACAATTTTCTTGTAAAAATTTATGTATCTATAAGTTTGTGTGTACTAGAAAGATTACTGAGATATGGATGTCTTTGGCTTGCTGCCCCTAAGAATCTACATATTTGTGTGAGTTGTTAAGAATAATATAGTAGATCTTTATATCTTTTTGGCTCAAGGAAGAGAAGCACTTTGGGAATGGAGATGCTGAGGAGATGGCAGGAGAAGGAGCTGGGGATGATTTCAATGGCATGGGCTCTGCTTTAAGACCCAGCCAGAGGAGAGTCCTCAGAGAACTAAAAGTAGACCTTCCATTTGACCACGACTGGGTGTCACCTCAAAAGAAAAAAGAAAAGACGTTTTACCATAAGGACATTTGTACTTGAATGTTTATAGCAGCCTAATTCACAACTGCAAAGATGTGGAAAAATCCCAAAGGCCCTTGAACACATGAACGGATAAATAGAGTATGGTATAGGTATACTACAGAACACTCTGCAGCAATAGAAAAGATGGAGATTTTGAATCTTTTAGTAATAACCTGGGTGAATTTGGAGAAAACTCTCCTAAGTATCACAGGAGTGGAAAACCAAGCATCACCTGAGCTCAGTATTAAGTTGAAACTGGTAGGCTGATGACTAAGTGATCACGTAGGAAGAGGAAAACTCAATTAAATGCAAAAAGTGAGAGAGGGGAAGAGTATTCAGCAAACTCCCACTCAAAGGGAAAAATGCACCAGGTACGCAGCACAGTTCCTGGGTAAAAGAAACAGCTACAACTTGGACTTTTCCTTACAAATGCAAACAATGACACCTAACCACGGGCACCCTCATAGTACCTGAATTTTAAAAATAAGAAGAAAAATTAAAAAAACAAAAAAAGACCCAGCCAGAGAGTGGTTTTAAATCTCAACTGAGAGAAAAGTTAGGGAGAGAAGAACTGTGTTGGTAACTGTCTACCAGCCTCTGGGCACTAACTATGCCACTTCAGGACCCAGGTAGGAAGATGCATCAAGAATTTGGGAGGAGGTCACTGGGCAGCCCCTCCCCACCCCCTAACTCAGTTCAGAGTGGCACCAGCATGGGGCAGCAGTGCCCAACAAAGGGCTGCCTTGTGGGGAGCAGCAGCAGCTGAGCCGTAAGAAGGAGCTGGAGCAGGAGGAAGCCATGCTCTCACGCATGTGTGAGACAAACCTCACTCCAGGACCCTGCGTGATGGGCCTGAACGGAAGCTGAAGTCCAGAGGGAGCAAGTGAGGGCTGGGATCTGTCCCAATGTGTGCACTAATCCAATGCAGGCTTTCTCAACCTTGGCACTTGTTGTTTTGAGTGGCTAATTCTTTGGTACTGAGGGCTGCCCTCCTCACCATAAGATGTTTAATAGCATTCTTGGTCTTTACCAAGATGCCAGTGGTACCTCCCCAACTTAGTTGTGACAAAAAAAAAGTCTCCAGATATTGTCGTCTGTCCCCTAGAGTCAAAATTTCCCCAGGCATAGAACCACTGATGTAATGGAACTGCAACTGTAATCACGGGTTAGTGAAAATGGGTGCATGGTAACCGCTGACCTTTACTGTGTCTTTACTGTGTTAGGCTTTACATTTAAACTCCTTTAATGTTCACAATGCCTCCATAAGGCAGGTTCTGTACTTACCTACATTTTAAAGATGAAGAAATGGAAGCACAGAGAGTTGAAGTAACCCTTCCAAGCTCACTCAGCTGAGACACGGCAGAGCGGGAACAGGAACCCAGGCGTTCTGGCTATGGAGACCTTGAACTTAAGAAATGAAATATTACAATACAGGAGTGCTATTTCTCTTTGTGGGTTTTTACTTTTATACTTTTCAAATTTTCTCCAATAATAGACGTCCTCTTAATAATATTCAAAAAAATTAACTAGGAAGAAATGTTTTGCTATAGGACCCCTACTTGAATGGTGAACGTATCCGGAGAAAGAACTCCATCGGGTTTCCTTATGCAGAATCCAAAGAAAAGACCAAGATGACCAATGTGATTTTATATGTAGACAAAAATAATAAACAATAAAAACCAGTGTGAAAGAGAGAGAGACTTGACAAGGTGTGTGTTCTCCATGGCTGCCGAGCGCAATCTTCACATTGTCTCTCCTCACTACACAGCGAGTGAATCCGAGGTGCATGCTCCATGCTTCACCACTTGCAGGCACTCACCTGGAAGCAGGCAAGGACAGCCCTCATCTTTAGCAGCATTGAGCTCCTCTTGGCAGCATGGTTCCTGCTGCTAGTCCTGGGGCTAGGGGCTGGCAGAGCATGGGTGGCCAGGTGTTGGCCAGAGGCTGAGGCTCTGGGAAACGAAGGACTGAACCTATAGGCTCAGATTGAATCTTGCCCATTTGTCAAGCACTGGCTAGGGAAGGCGCTGAGGGTAGCGATTACTGCCAAGGCTGGGGCTGGCAGCTGAGTGCTTTGCAGAGCCTGCCTGTCAGTCACCGCTTATGCTCACCCCTTAATGGCTCTTCCCTTGTCATTTGCCTGGTGTCGCTTTTATCTTAAGTGAATTTAACAATGGTGAAAGGTGCCAGTCTGAGGTCCCCAGAGAGGAACTTTACTGGAAGAGCTGTTGGAATGAAACTTGCCCCGATCAAATCATCTCTGCTGCCCCACCCTGGGAATCAGTAACCCCATGGCTGGGGGCTGTGGGGGGGGCTACTCCCCAGGGCCCGGCAGAGCTTTTCCCACAGCTCAGCAGGCAGCCTTCGGGGAAGCCAGCTGCATGCAGGTCTGCAAAACTGGAGACATCTTGCAATTGCTTTTTTCTTAATTTCCACACCCGGGAGTATTTCAGGAGGAATTTAATCTCTATGTTTCTGGTTCATTTACACTTAACTTGTCACAGGATTCTTTCCAAAGAGCCATTTGGTGCCCAAGAGGACTTGTGAGCTTTTTAAACATATATCCATCTTCCTTTTTTTTTTTTTAATTTTTTTTTTGAACTAACCAGTTTCAAAGCAATATCTGAGCCACACATGAATAAGAGACGGTTTTAAATTTCAAATCCAGTTAAATTCCTAAGAGTGGTTTCGTGAGGCAGCCCATCTCACAAATCAATCAGTGACAGGTGAGAGCAGGTATCAGCTTACCCTCCCCAGGGTGGGAGCCGAAGTTTGGAGTGTGAAATGAGTGAGCAGGAGACAGAAGACCACAGAAAGCAAGACAATAGAGAAGTTGCAGGCAGGGTGACCTCAGCTACTAGGGCTGACCTCTTATGACACGTTAGGTACTGTGAGATATTCTTATAGCACTGTGGCAATTTTCAAGTTACCAGGGAAGAAGTTTCCCCATTTTTTAGATGAATGAACTTAAGTTTAGAAGTAAATGATCCAGGTCACACAGGTAGTGACAGATGTAGACAGAACTGCATCCAGCTCCATCTGATTTCAAATCAGCAACATTAGAATGAGGGGCTGGAGATTGGGGGCAAGAGCAAGGAAGGGTGGCAATTCTGGGCCCCTCCCTTTGTCATGGTGCATTGAGGGTCTTCTAATGTTGCTTTCTGTCCCCATCCTCACCACCTCAGAAAGCACAATGCCACTGAGGGCGAGCTGGGCTGATTGCCAGCCGTCTCATTGTGCAGACTGTGGCTGCTCCATCAGAAGCTTCCCTTCAGCACAGTGGATAGACACCATCGCCCTACTCACCTGGCCAGCTAAGCTGGAGGCAGAGCTAGGAAGGCAGAGCTCTGGCCTTCAGACCTTGGGTAAAGGCCCAAGTAAAGCCTTTACTACTAAAGAAAACAAATCTAAAGACAAATCTACTACTAAAGATAGCCAATGCTTTCAGAGGCACTGAGGCCAGTTGTTTCTGTGGAAGTTGGATCTTTAAGACAAAATTCCTTTGCACGTTTAGGAGATTAAAACAGAAGAAATAAGTATGTGTGTGTGTGTGTGTGTGTGTGTGTGTGTGTGCCAGAATATCTGTGGGAGCAGAGGACAATTTTCAGCTCTACCAGAACCAGAGTTTGCCTGTGGCAGTTGAAGTAGTTTGCATCAGGCCTTAACTTCCCGTGCTACTTAGTTCATGAAGTGCTGAGGACCTCTGATGGCAGGACTGTTGAACTTGACATCAAGTATACCACAGTGAGGCAGAAGCTATTACCAGCGTTTGTTTGTTCTGTTTGGTTTTATCCACCACACTGCCATTCGGGGCATCTATGTGAGTGATCGCAGGTAGCTCCAAGGGTTAAGGGCATTTATAGTAGGTGCCTTGCTACTTCCCACTCACACACTTAAACACACACGGATGCTGCACTCACACTTTTCTTTAAATAGGGACTTTCCACTGAATTAATAAGTACGGAACTCCCAAAAGAAAGAGTGAAAAGTGCCAATATGGAGAAAAACTCAGGTGCACAGGATCTGAGAGGACCTTGGCCACAGGCCCTGCCACTCTGGAAAGCAGCTCCTAGATCCACGCCTGGGGAAAGAGAAGCTGAGGCAATGAGACGACATGATGTGGAGTCCAAGACGGGGCTTTTCCTGGGTCCCCCAGACCACTCCCAGGAGCAGAGACTGGAAGCAGATATAACAAGGAGGGGGGGCTGGAAGGAGAGGGGGAAAGGCCAGTGTCAGGAGGCATCAGCCACTGGAAAGGATCTGGCATGGACACGTTCTGCCTCCTCCATCTCCTGCCGTCAGCTTCTCCAGCATCCACACCGGCCCCTCACAAGGCAGGGTTCACCATAATTAGGGGTGCATCGCCTTCTCCTATTTGACATGACCTTGTGTTTCCACACACCATCCTCTTCTCAAAAACCTCCAGAGGTGTCCACTGACTCACACAAAGAGCTTCAAACTCATTCCCTCAGCCTCAAAACTCCTTTCCACTTATATGTTCAATATTTCCTCAACAATGCACACAAATACAACATCCTATGAGAACTAATCCATTTGGGTGATCCACTGTCCCAGTTTTCCTCAGAATTCAGTGGATTCCCAGAATATAGGACTTTATGGTGCTAGAACCAGGAAGTCTCAGGCAAACTGGGATGAGTAGGTTAGTTACCGGGCTCAGTTGCTCCTGGACGAACACACTTTAAGTAGCTCAGACACTTTGAGTTGCTCTAAGTCCATATCCCTCCTCCTGCACAGATGCCCCATCATGTTTTCTCTGCCTATCACAAATTTACTCATCCTCGAAGCTCTATATGAAACTCCAGCTCCTGGGTGAAGCTTTCACAGACTCCTCCCCACACTGTGACAATCCATTTCTCTTTCCTTTGTATCTCAAGAGCTCTGGTCACCTGGGTGATTCAAAGGAGAGGGAAGAGATGACGGAGTGATCGGGACCATGGATTTAGGCGGTAGGTATGAGTTTGAAATCTGACTGTGACACTTGCTAATGGATACAAGTTTTTTGTTTTTTTTTTTCCCCACAGAGATACAGCGATGACACACACATTTATTATAAAGTGAAAGTACATCCCAGAGGAAGAGACAGATCATTCTCTGAAAGACCATGAGTTTGAGTGCACACTGTCCTGCCTTTCCCCTTGTTAGGAATCGGGGGTCCTGTTTCCCTGAACCCAGTCAACCCAGTTCAATTACTCAACTAAGCTAGAAAGTTCAACTGAGCCACGGCAGTAGCTGAAGGCAAAAGTGAGTGGAAACTGGAGAGGCACCAGCACTGTGGATACAAAGCAAAAGCAACCCACACAATTTTTAGGGTAACAGAGATTTTGTTTAAGAAGAACAAAGAGAAAGTTTAGAGTGCTTCCATAGGGAGTTGGAAGTGGGTCTCTCTCATGAGGGAGAGAAGGTGAGAGAGACCTGGATACAGGTTTTTAAATCTGTTTATGCCTCAGTTTTCTTGTGGTTAACAGGGTCAGTAGTGGCGTGTTATTACCGTACATAGGTCTGTAGGAGGCTGCGGAGATTAAAGGAAGTAATATGCATAGCACCTGCCTCATAGGTGGTATATGCACGGAAGTTCCATGCATGTTATTCTTTGGTTCCTTCATCCAGTGAACATGTGTTGGGTGCCTTCTGTATACCTGGTCCTGTTCTATAAAACAGTGAATCAAACAGATAAAAACCCTTGCCCTTAAGGAGCTTGGATGCTAGTGGGGAGTGGGGGAGACATAAAAGTAAACTATAAACTGTGGCAATGGTAATAAATGCCAGAAAATACGACAATGAAGGGAGATAGTGAGTGCCTTGTATGAGGGCAGTGGGAGAGGGCCCTGAGCAAAGACTTAACCCAGGCAAGGAGTTGAGCCCTGAAGATCCCTTGAGAGGAAGAGCTTTGCAGGTAGAAGGGACAGCAAGTACGAGGTGCTGAGGAGGATCGTGCCTGGCGTGTTTGGGAAAACCTGGCTGGAGCAGAAGGAAAGGGGGATGCAGCAGGGAAGGAGATCAGAGAGGCAGTGGGGAGGGGCAGCCAGGGAGAGCCATGCAGACGGCCCAAGGACTCCGGCCAATACTCTGCAGGAGGCCTGACACTGAAAGTATCTTGGACAGAAGAGTCATAGTTTCTCCATTTTGAGAGTCACTCTGCCTCTGCATGGAGGAGAGACTGCAGGTGAGCAGAGGAGACACAGAGACCTGTCAGGAGACTGGTGGGAAAACTGGGCAAGAGAGGGAGGGGATTTAGAGGAGGGGGAGATAAATGAAGGGGATGCCAGTGGCAGCATTTTGACTATTTTTGGAGATAAGCCCAACAGGACTTGCTGAGAGTGACTCAACCCAGGACTGGTTCCAAGACTTACCTAAAGAAGACTATGGTTGCTGCAACTGGGATGAGGAAGATGGGGAAACCAGGCTGGAAACCAACACCAGGAGTTTAGCTCTGGAGATGGTGATCGTGTCCTGCCTTTTAAACATGCACGTAAAGATGCAGAATCGTGTTAACTGTGCTAAGCAGGCAAGTCTGCTTCTTTATCCGTCTCAGGATTATCTGGGATAGTTGGGGAATGGGGGTAGCGATTATTCCTCCCCTAGGCATCACCTTCCCTTAACCCTCCCCTAGGTGTTACCACCACTACTTAACTGGAAGGTCAGATCCAGCATCTTACACTTTTTTATGAATCTCCCCAAGTTCTTAGAATAGGCCCGAGACCAATACATTTCTGATCTGTATTGAGTAATGGCAACAGAAACCAGAGTGGGAACTCTGGGTTCCATGAGTTCTTTTAAAACAGACCACTCATGATTCTAAGCCTTTTTCATAGAGTAACTTGACCTCCCACCGCGTGAAAGTTTTTTGAAAGCACCTAGCGTATTCCATAGTCCCATGGGAACCATAATGAGTGCCCACAGGTGATGCTTGGTGACAGAGACCTTCACTCTTCCACGTTCTCCAGAAACAAGAGAATAAAAGACAGAAGACGAATGCTCTTTGCCTCTGAAACAGCTGCTGCTGCTCCCACATCTGCATGGCCAGTTGATTTAGAGATTTGTGAAGACAGCCTCCGAGTCCCTGGGTCCTGCCAAGTGAATTACCAGGAGCGTCCCATGGCAGGAGTTATTTCTCTAGTCCAGGTGCTGCAGGACAAGTGCCCTGGAGCTGGAATATGAAATACACTTGGTCCTGGAGGAACCTACAGACACAACCTGGGCACAGTCCTGAAGATGAAGGTCATCCTGCCCTGAACATCCAGCAGCTCGGAACTAAGTCAGTAACACTTGTCAAAGTCTGCTTCCAGGGGGGGCCCTGGGGCTGGCTGTTGCTGAAAGACTGTGATGATTCTTCCAACTCTCCATTACTTTCGTCGATATACTTGGAGCAGAGGTGGAACTGTGGCACAATCAATCCAAAGGATACATAATCCAGAAACCCAAACTATTCCCTCCAGCTGTGAATGACATTATGACATTTTTGCCCTAGTCACGTCATACGTTGCAGATATTTTAGTTTCCAAATCATTTTCCATAAGCCAGTTTCCCTCCCACCTCCTCTAAAAGTTAACATTCAAGAAAAAGATTTCTATGATCAAATCAATTTGGGAAGGTCTGGGTTAACAAAGTGAAATAAGTTTCCTCGTTCAGGATTTCTCAAAACTTTTAATATGCTAATATGCATCGAAATTTTCCTATGGGGATGAACACATATGGCAGTATTTGGGCATAAGGACCAGTTTACCAGAAGCACCTGTTAAGGCGAGTGTTCTTCTAATCACATTTGGGGAAAACACTTCCTTAGGCTAAACTTAAAATGGTTTGCATTCTCTGAGACCAAATGATGCTTGGGGAAAGAGCCCAGGAGCATGCTGAAGATTGGATTTTAAAATTGCCACAGGAGATTTAAAAAGAAAGGAAAAAGGAGAGAGAACTAATCAGCCTAGGGGGATGAGGGGGAAGTCGATTCTCCTGCCTGGCTTTTGCTGACTCTGTATCTTCTGGCTGAGGGATGTTGTTCTGTGGGAAGGGCTTTGCCTGTACAAGTTGGGAACAGGACATGTGCTCTAAAACCTGGCTGGTGCTGTGTGCTGCTGAAGGGAGGAAAAGCTGAATAAAGAGCAAAGAATTTTACCCAAAGGTAATCTGAGGGAGGGTGGGGAACGAGCTATCAGGATTTAAGTACACAAGGGGTTTCACTTAATACAGAATCCTCAGAGAATCTTTGCTGCAAAACTTTTTGTAAATGAGACCATTTTTAATAAGGCCCTTTGGACAACATTTTTAGCTCATCAGAAAATTGGAGAAATTGACAGGAAGTGTAGGAGAATTCCATCTAACTTTCCTTAGGCTCCCATCCAGCAGTTCCTTCTACAACATATAGAAGAGCCATCCTGTTTGAATTCCTCCAGCGATGGGGGCATCACCACCTCCTAAAGCAGCTTGTTCTGCAGGCACACAGCTCTAAGCACACGGTTCTAGGACCGTCGGCTTCACTCCCTGTACTACAGTCATGACTTTCCAGCCTTCTCAGAGTTTGCAACTTTGCGCAGGCTGTGTGGTAGGCTCTCCTGGTAAGGAACACAGAATCTAAAATAAGCAGCAAGGCATATTGGTAAAATGCCTAGAAAAAAACGAGCAGAAACACACACATAAAGCAGCCAAAAAACAGTCTTCATGCTTCATTATTTATTGAAAAGCAACTCTATGGATCCACCTTTTTGGTTAAAGAGGAAGGTTGTTTTGTAGATTAAAAAAATGAGATAATGTTAGTCAAAATGTTTTGGAGAACTCAAGTGGGCTGTACGTGGACGTGTAAGGTATTTGTTAGTCAAGGGACTCGTGGTGGGAGCTGTCACAAGACAGGCAGCAAGGGTCAGATTGCTAGGAGGCCAGTAGGGATGAAAGGAAAGCAGTGGGCAGCAGTGGAATAAAAGATCCAAGTGGGGAGAAAGAGTAAGTGTTCTCCAGGGAAATTGGTTTCTACTGATGAAAATGCTACCTGGGGTAAGCACACACCTTGCCCTGTGTGTGTCACCCTTAACCTCTTCTTCCTCCTCCCCCCCTCCCTCCCGGTCTATTGTCCAGTCTGTAAGCCTTTTCTCTTAAATATAAGGAATCTCCATATGTGCTGCCAGACAGGTGTGGTGCTCGTTATTTTTTTTAATTGACATGAACTAAAAATCTTTAACAAGTAAAGTAATGCAAGGTGAGTCTACCCTGTGAAGGCTTCACTGCGTCACTAGAAACCACTTACCCAGTTGAGGGAAGATGTACTTCTGGAGAAATGAGGCATTAAGGCTCAGTTTCTGGATCAATGGCAACACAAGGAATGAACCAAAGGGGGAGGAATGTCCTTTCCTAGAAAGACTCACTGCCTCCTGCATCTCTGAATAGTCATTTGCCTTTCTTAAGACATCCCTGTTCCCTTTGGACTCTTGTTCATTTTCTTCTGGATGCCCTCATGAAGTCACCAGGCGGGGCAAACATCACCTGACTCCAGCTTCAGAATCAGCAGAGATGTCCTGAGTCTCTACTCACACCCGAGTCCCTTAGAGCTCTTAAAATGAGGGGAGGAGGCTGTGTCCCGAAAGGAGAGCTGGGTGAGCCAGGCAACGTTCACACACAGGGCAGGAATCTGGTGTGTGCATGCGTGTCTGTGTGTGTGCATGTGTCTGTGCATGTGTGTCTGAATCTACAGGTATGTCTGTACATGTGTCTGTGTGTGAACATATGTGCCTGCATGTGCTCATGTCTGTGCATGTGTCTACATATGCACATGTGTATCTGTGCATGTGTACCAGTGTCTGCATGTGCACATGTCTCTGTGTGTGCATGAGTGTCTGCCTGTGCATGTGTGTACACGTTTGTCTTTACGCGTGCAGTGTGCCTGTGTACATGCTCATGTGTGCCTGTGCATGCACACATGTGTCTGTGCATGTGCATAAGTGTTTGGGTGTGCATGTGTGTGCATGTGCATGTGTGTCTTCGCATATGCACATGTATCTGTGTGTGCACATGTAGCACAATCAGGGTAAGCTGTGGCAGGTGTCACACCTTCTCCCACTGCCTGCTCCTGGAAACCAGGAGATTCCCCAATTCTAATTCAGAGAATTTTCTAGGGTGTGAACAGATTACAGGGAGGGGGGATGCCTGAGGGCCTCCACTGGTCTTTGATGGCATCTGTCTCCACCTGGGAGCCCTGAGCTCATCACACAGCCATGCCCAGTGTCATTTCCTCCCAGGAACATCTTCCTTGATTTCCAGAACTGTGTACCTTGTCTGCTTCTGCCTTGTCCCCATTAGTCGACCTCTCTGGACTCAACATCTGCCTACTTATTTCACATGTCTGTCTTAGGGCTCAAAGTGTCCAGTGTCTACCTCTGTGTGTAAACCGATATGTGGGACCTGTGGTTCACTGTGAACGCTGCTCAGGGCATTAGGATGCATATTTTATGAAACGCTTTCTAGAGGAAAAAGCGCCGGGGAGCAAGTGGCTTGAAGCATACTAGAATCCTTGCAAATGCCTGTTCCTTCACAATTCAACCCCTCCCCTTTCTTACGTCACCAGTACACTTCCTCCGGGATCCGACACTTTGAATGCTGGCCCTGCCTCGCCAGTGCTTGTCTGAAGTTCCTAATGTGTCTGCAAGACAATGTAAAACTGTGTCTGCTTAAAATGTAAAAATTGGAGGTCACCTGTTTTTGGCCCCCTGAAAGCTCTCACGTAGAAATTTATCTGGAATTGGTGCTGTTTTCCTCCACCTTTACATGATTAAGTGGGTCTTAATTTCAGACGTCTGAGTTAGATGAAAACTGTTCACCTGAGATTAGGACAATTAGGAGGGGCTACGAGATTAATGACTCTTGCATTGGACACTCGTGGCATGGGGAGAATGTGATGCAACCTGGGCATGTGCCTTGGAATCAGACCTGGATCTCAGTCTGGATTCTGCTACATACAGCCTTAAGCTCCCTGAAGTTCATGGATGAAATTGATTATTGTGAGAATTGAGTGAAATAATGTGTATAAAGCACCTGGTACGCTACTTAACATATAATAGATGCTCAATAATGGCGACTTTTAATTATGATTTATAAGCACCCCTGAGGTGTGAGGTGCTAGGTTAGGTGTTGTGACATCTATAAAGATTTATTCCACATTTAGGTCCTGAATCCAGGCTCTTAATCACCATGTCAATGCTCTCAGCCCTGGCTGATCCCACCATCACCTGGAGCCTTTCTTCTAATTACAGATTTCTGACACACAATTGTCCCTTGGTATCCATAGGGGATTGGTTCCCAGACACCCTTGGGTACCAAATGCTCAGATGCTCCTGCCCCTGAAATAAAATGGTGCAGTATTTGCATATAACCTAAGTACTTCTTCCTGTGTACTTTAAATCATCTCTAGATTACTTATAATGCCTAATACAATGTAAATGTTATATAAATAGTTGTTAGTATATTTGTTTAGTTGGTATTATTTTTTATTTCTGATTATCATTTTCTATTGTTTTTTCCCAAATAGTCTTGATTCATAGTTGATTGAATCCACAGATACAGAGGATCCACCCGCACTTTCAAAGATTCCCATTTAGCAGATTTGGGGTAGGACTTGGGAATCTTCATTTTATAAATGCTGCATGGATGACCCTAATGATCTATTGGAAAGAACTGCTTTTAAGCCAAGTATACCCAGCCACTAAATCAGTAATATTTAAGGACATGGTAATAACACAGTCACTGATGTAGTGTTTGATGAGATACGGTTTGTTTTTTCCCAAAATAAACACACTCAGCACCTCCCTTCAGCCAACCATGGTACAGTAGAAAGACAGTGGAGGCTGTGTATACTTCTGAAAGGTACACTGGAAGTTCTCTCGTATCTCCTGTTTCCCACTTCTGTTGAGAACCCCTGTGCCAGGGCTGTCTTAGAGCTCAAACTCCAGTGGGATGCCAGCGCCATCCATTTAGCTTGTGGGTGGGATTTTAAATGTCCACATCCATTGCTTGAACTCAATGATAGACAAAGCCAAAAGGATCACCCAGAAGACAATTTGGTGTTGGAAAAGGAAGCCACTCAGGGTGGAAGACTTTCCCCAGAAGCTGATTCATGAGATGTTGCAAGCTGATGTCAATCAGAAAGAGGAGGTGAAAGGCACTTGGCACTTTCAATTCCTCAGCACGAAAACAACACACAGGTGTCAACTAGTGTTCAAGTCCTGAAGATAAGCTGCCACAAAGAATGAGAAGTTAGGGTCCTCAAACTTTCTAAACAGGGGGCCAGTTCACTGTCCCTCAGACTGTTGGAGGGCCGGACTACGGGCCCTGGGACAAGCTGGCTGCTAAGCAGGATAGGCAGCAGTGGCAAAAACACTCGGCGGGCTGGATAAATGCCCTAGGCGGGCTGCATGTGGCCCATGGGCCATAGTTTGAGGACACCTGAGCTGTCAGTAATCTTCTGTCGTGAGAGAACTGAGGAATCAGGACATCCTTGGGAGTACCCAGCGACAATGACCTCAAAGGGCAGAAGGCAGGTGCCACCTCTCCACTTCCTCCTGCCAGAAGGTCTCCTGGATTTGAGGGACTTGGAAGCTGCGCTGCCACTAGCCAGAAATGTGTTTACTGGAAAGAGAGGAGAACAGAAGAGGGAGATTAGAGACAGGAGTGCGTCCCAAGCCGAGAAAATAGCAAAGACTTCAAGAGCTTCAGGAACCTGGACGGTCTAAACATAGAGGAAGCAACATTGAAAATGGCCTGAAAAAAGGGTAAAAAATGTTTTCTGTCTCTTCAAAGCCCCCTTATCCTTTTTGAGAATTAAAACTTATATCGCTGCCTCAGGCCAGTGCTTGGAAGGGGAAGGGGAGTGTCCTTTGTTCTTTGTGCCAAAGAAAATAATCCGAATTCAGGTGGAGGTCATGAGATTGTCTTACCAAAAGAAGAGGTAAATCAGAATCTTTAAAAGCCCTGTACTTCTGCTTAGAAGGGAAAAGCTGGCACTTTGAGACAGGATTCTGACAGCCTCCTCATTTGCCATCAAATTAATAAGCTTCTCTTTCCTTCTCCTCAAACCACTTGTCCTTGTTCTTCTGATAAGGCTTGGGAGTGCCAAGCTTTCTATAACAAGGATGACTATCCTTGTGAGGCAATATTTATATGAAATGATGTTTCTGGACAATGTGAGCCCCATGAGATCAAGAACTTTATCTTATTTAAGCCATCAGTTTTCACCCAAATGACCCATTCGGTTGAATTCAGATACAAAAAATAGAGCCCATCACGTGTGTACTCAGAAGCTCCCAGGTATTCCATCATGGAAGGGAGAGCAAAGGGAGAAAAGCCAAAATTTGACAGACACCTGCTCTGTATCTTGTACTTTAATGCCCTGGTTCCCAGATTTTATTGCTTAGTAGAATCACCTGGGAAGCTTTTCAAACTCTCCATACCCTGTATCCACTAATTCGTGGCATCTGGAGTTGAGGGCCAGGCAGGATACACTTTAGAAGCTTCCCAGGTGATTCCAATGTGTGGCAACGTTTGGGAGCAGCTGGTTTCACACATTATTCCTTTAAAACCCTGTTTTACAGATAAAGAAACTTAGATTACAAAATCATATTTGGGGACCAATCAACAATTAAGGACCTACTTCTAGACTTACACCCAGCACTGTCTGATCCATTGGCTGTATTCTTTTCATAGCATCTTCCTGTGCTCAGCCTACCATAATAAAATGCCCCAGACTGAAATTTATTTTCTCATAGTTCCAAAAGCAGGAAGTCTCAGATCAAGTCCCTGCAGGGTGGGTTTTCTTTCTTTCTTTCTTTTTTTTTTTCCTGCAGTTTTTGGCCAGGGCCAGGTTTGAATCCACCACTGCCAGTATATGGGGCTAGGGCCCTACTCCTCTGAGCCACAGGTGCCGCCCCAGGGTGGCTTTACCTCCTACTTGAGGTGAGGGCTCCCTTCCTACTTGCAGATGGGCACTTTTCTGCTATATCTTCATAAGACCAAGGGCTTATGGTCTAGCTCTCTGGTGTCTCCCACCCTTATGACCTCATTTAACCTTAACCTTAATCACCTTCTTAAGGGTGCAGGGGTGTCCAACCTGCTGCCCACGGGCCACATGCAGATTATTTGAGAATGGTTTCAATACTTATCTGTGGTGTCAAATATCATGAAAAGTATGGACTTTTTTTTTCTTTGTTCATCAGCTTTTGCTAGTGGTTGTGTATTTAATGTGTGACTCAAGACAACTCTTATTCTTTCAATGTGGGGCAGAAAAAAAAAGGTTGGACACCCT
This sequence comes from Otolemur garnettii, assembly GCF_000181295.1. NCBI lineage: Eukaryota > Metazoa > Chordata > Mammalia > Primates > Galagidae > Otolemur > Otolemur garnettii. The sequence continues at coordinate 26,807,183 of NW_003852411.1, read as the reverse complement.
TGTTAGAGTTTCAACATAGGAATTTTGGAGGGACATAATTTAACCTATAGCAAATAGTGTCTGGCATCATATTTAGTGTACAGTAGATACCCAGTAGTTATTTTTTTTAATTCTTGTGCATTCATATAGTACTTTTGGCATATTAGTTTGTTTTATTTCAAAATATTAAAGGTGTGCTTAGTTACATGAATAAACTAAATAATGCTGAAGTCAGGTGCCCATCACCAGAGTAATGTATATTGTACCCAATAGGAACGTTTTTATCAGTCACCCCCGCCCTTCCCTTTCTTAGTTTCCAATGTCCTTTACACTCCAGTAGTTATTCTTGATTTATATGAAGTATATTCATATCACATGAGAGTGAACATCAGCTTTTGTGAGATGTCCTTCAACTCACTGAAGAAAGAACAAGAAGACATAAACTAAAAACTGTAGTGTCAGGAATTTAGGCTTAGATACTAGAATTTCTTTCTTGAAAGAGATGGCCCAGGCATATTTAAATGAAAAAAAAATACACGAATTGTTTCTGTCTCTGCTTCTTTAAGGAGCAAGTGAAATGAAGGCATCACACTTTTGTGAATCCAGATATTTCAAGAAAGATGATAAATCAGAACTTAAGGAGCACCTTTTCCTATCTAGGCTGTTATGAGGGTGATGACGCCCTCCGACTAAAACACAGAAACAAATGTTTCCTGGTCTCACTGTGTGGGCTTGGACACTTTCCAGGACATTCAGCACTTGGTAAGCCTCCACTTACACTTTCTCAGATACAAAGGACAATGTCTAACTCATCATTTTCTGAAATATTTTTCTTCATAATGATGTTCAGAAGAAAGAACTATAGTCCCAGCTGGTTGCAGAGATGGTAGGAGAACCCCTCAGCTCTTCACAGGGGTCCCAGCACCTAAATACAGATGAATGGACTCTGTTCTCATTTTGTTAGAAAATAGACAACTTTCAGATGGGAGTAAAGAATCCAGATCGTTGAGAAATCGTATTGAATATGAGATAGAAGAGAAAAGAATACAAGCCAAGTTATCAAGAAAAGGAAAAAATATTGACTCTAGAAACTGTATGCTAATAAAATCGATGTGAGTTATTTAGGAAAATTCTTAGAGAAAAAATGATGAGTATTTATAACGGAAAGGAGTAATCTCTGGGATTATCATGGATTTGCTATGAACAATTCATATACCCTGAATACAAGTACTTTGCTATGATCATTAGCATAGTAATCATCGAAAATGCTACACGTCTATTTTAGCAATACATATCACAATTTTTTAAAAGATATACTTATGAACACAATAAAGAAAAGTAAGTTGGCTAAGAACCCAGTTATATAAATGAAAAACCCTAATAAAAATATGCATTCCTAGACCAACATTAACAATGTAGGAAAGTTTTTAACAATAATCATGGTATTAATAGCAACAATATTCATCTATTGACCTAGTTCTTTTCATGTATTTTCACTTTTCAAAAAAATGTATACATCATTAAGTCTCATTGGTGGACTGAGCTCCATCTTGTATTTTTGGCAATTATTTGTTCAATAATTTATGGGTGACAGAAAACTGGGAAGAAGCACAATGCTGGATTATTTAAATCAGAGACTTTTTTCCACACTTTTCTAATAGCCTAGAAACGTTTCCTCAAGAAAATCTCTAAAGGACAGACAGTTGTAAACAAAAGGAAGGAGTTGCTGGTATGGAGAGCCTGACATCGTCTAACGCAGTGGTTCTCAACCTGTGGGTCGTGACCCCTTTGGGGGTCCAACGACCCTTTCACAGGAGTCACCTAAATACATCCTGCATATCAGATATTTACATTACAATTCATAACAGTAGCAAAATTACAGTTGTGAAGTAGCAACGAAAATAATTTTATGGTTGGGGGTCACCACAACAGGAGCAACTGTATTAAAGGGTCACAGCGTTAGGAAGGTTGAGAACCACTGAAGTGAGTCTCACCCAGGAACAATATCTGTGTTAAAGGCCCATGTTCAGGAGAACATTAGGAAAAGAAGTCTACAGATACCAAGCCCTGCCCTCACGGAACAGGTCATCTAATGCTAATAGGAAAGACAGAGGGGAGGGCATGATGGGAGACGGAGATGCCCTTCTAGCCAACCAAGGGACACAGCCACGGTCACACCCATGATGAAGACTGGTGGATTATAGTGGGTGCAGGAGTGGTTCCCATGCACAGATGGGGGTGGGAGGACAGAGATCTCCAGCAATCACTCAGTGGGGTGTGTTCATTCACGTGTGCATTTTCTTCCATATGTGCAGCAGGGAAAGCAGAAGGAACATGAAACTTTCTAGAAGCAACTGGAAGGACAACGTCTCCTTCATCTGTAGGAGAAACAAATAGGTCTTTAACTGCCAGCCTCCACCTCCCTGGCTACCTTGGGGTGCAAATGGCTTTGCTTTTTTCCCACCTTCGCTCATATGCAGGGAGGGGAAGTAGAACCTGCCTTGAGTTCCCAACCCTGCCCGACTGTCCCTGTGTGGAGATCTAGCACCCTGTCCTATAGAGCAGGTGCAGCCATGACAGAGCTCAGAGCCAAAGGTCATGAAAGCAGAGAAGCAGCAGCCAAGTGAGGGACTCTGAGTACCCGAGCTGGGTCCTTGTCCCAGAGCACGAGAGGTGGTGCAACTACAGCTTGAGTCATATGCAGATGGGATGAAGAGTGTCACTGGCCTGACGGGAAGGGGACAATATCCCAGGCCACCTAGTGATTAAATATTCTCTATGTAGGGCTTCCTCCTTTTCAATTAGGAGTTTACAAAGACAGGGAGAAGCCACCCACCTACCCAATTGTAGGAGCAAAGTTGCTTGGGCTTTCTCACCCATGTCCTTGGGTCTAGGACGAAAGAAATGTGTGTGGGCTTTCTGACCTGCGGGAAGCACAGTTGTTTGGGCTTCTCACCCATGGGAAAGTGCGGTGTGCTCCTGGATAGATGTAACTGTGCACAGTGGAATCGTGCTTAGTAACTGCTGCTTGGCACCTTGCTTCGTTTGTTCCCCCAGGTATAAAGCTGTACGGGACCTCCTGTTTGTGTGATTACAGATGGTGGATTATGGACTTTCCATAGCCCAGCTCCTTAGCCACCAAAAGCTAGATAAGGGAGGATGTGCCATGCTTGCTCCCGCTGAATAAAGACGTGCCCTCCAGTTCCTGAGTTTCTCCAGTCTGTCTGAATTAGAATACTTGCACTACACCAATATATCCCTAACTGTCCACAAAGGCTCCTAGAACACATGATGTCTCCAAGTGTTGTGGCTTTCCAGTTACCTCATTTAGCCTCCTGTGGACAAAGTCCTGAGATCTGTCCCATAACTACTAAATCAGCACCCTTAGAAAAGGGTTTGGAAGCGAGTTTAGAGGCTTCGCAGGTGATACGCATAAACACGGGAATTTGTAAACTACTGGCCTAGAACAGGATTTATAATCTCTGCTGTATAACGCGGGATTCTACAGCCCGAATGCCTGAGTTTTAAATCTCTGCCTCTTACTCAGTGTAATGCCTGGGGTAAGTTACTCAAACCTTTCTGCACCTTGATTTCCCCATCTGTAAAATCGGAGTAATAGTAATCTCTACCTCAAAGACTTGTTGTGAGGCTTAAATGAATTCACATGTGTAAAACATGTAGCACAGTGTCTGGCACACAGTAAACCATCAGATGTGTGAGCAATTCTCTGATCCTGCTCAGTTTATGGAAGAAGAAATGGAAGGCCAGGGAGAGAACCAATATACAGCCAGTTTACAACTTCATGATAACTAGAATCCAGGTCTCTGTACTTTCCCTACAGGGGACTTTCTGCTTTTCTTCCTTTCCCTTTCTCTTCAGAAGTTTCTTGCTGAATCACTAAGAATGATCTGAACATAGCTTTCTAAAAGCAGGTCCATGGGGAACGCAAGGAAGTCTCGACAGCATTTGGAGAAGAGCTTCTGAGTGCGGTCGGTACGTTTGGTCAGAACACAGGCAAGAAGTCATTGTCAGGAGGTACAGAGACGGAGGACTCCGTGGGGAATCTTCTCCATCTGTGTTACGGACAAAGAAACATAGGCCCCGAGCATTGCTGCAGCACCGCTGTGGTCCCAGAACGTGACTTCAGGGCACAACTCCTGACTCCTACTCCAGAGCTCCGGCTCCTTCTGACCTGGGAAATGTGGTGCATACGCAGTGAGCCGCTCGGTCTGACCCTGCTGGAGGGGGCATTTTGCAGACTCCTCCATATCTTCTAATCCAACTTCCAAGAACCCTCAACCCTCTGACAGCCATCTGCACTCAGGTGTGATGACTGAGTCTCTGAGGCTTCTCTGAGGAGGACTTGGAATAAACCAACGAAGAATTGACCAGATTGTGATGGGGAAGACCCTCTGGGATTCCTCTAAATCACACAGAGCAAAGCATTTCTTTTCTTTTCTTTTCTTTCTTTCTTTTTGCAGTTTTTGGCCAGGACGAGGTTTGAACCCACCGCCTCCAGCATTTGGGGCTGGCGCCCTGCTCCTTCAAGCCACAGGTGCCGCCCCCAAGAGCAAAGCATTTCTCATGGTGACCCCACCTGTCCTTCACCTAACTTTCTCCAAGTGATAAAAGGGGGCAGGGTTGCTCGTGCGGCTGCAGCTCCTTGTTCCTGGTAACAAGTTTCAGTGATGCTGGATGCCTCTGTGACCACCTGTCCTTTAAGGGTTCCCAACCAGGGTCTTGCTCCAGCCTACAGATCTTCACTGTGCCCCTCTTCTGTTTGATGGGGAGACAACTTTCCACCCAATAACTGTCTGTCCTCTTCAGCCAGCTTCCTCTTCATGCCCCCTCTTACCTGGGGTGCGGTTTGGGGTCCGCCTTCTCGGTGGGGACGCAGAGCAGAGACGAGGATTGGCACAAGCAGGCAGGAGAGCGAGGGCCTGGTGCCTGGAAACGACTCAGCATCTTGCCCTTGTTACTAATAATCCTCCCCAAATCACCGAATGGTTTCTAGGCATTAAAGTTATCGTTTGCCATAAACCCCTTGTCTGTTTTCTGGAGAGTTTAATATATCGCAGGAAGTTTCACCCATAAAAGGTGATGGCTGCGCTCCTGCGAGTGAGCGGGGCATCTGTAACTTATGACCTTCATAAATGTGAGTGGGTCTCGCGAGCAGGTCCATCAGTCTTTGGAGTAATTCTGCTTCGTAGTGAAATATTTTACCGTGCGTACTGCTGTCAGCATTTGCCTCAGTGGTGGGGAGCCTTCCTGTTCTTTCTGCCTGTGCTCCTCGCTCTTGCTCTATTTTCAATTACCTCGCTTCCAGACTCCAGTCTGAGACGCAGAGAATCATCTTTGCTTTTTTAGGGTTGCAGCCCAGCTCAATCTGGGGGCTTGCTAGACTTGGAAAGCGGCAGAATCAATGTAGCATTATTTATCACGGTGGCATTTTGGGTACTTTTTTTCTTGCAGAACTAGAGGAAGTCTGCCAAGAAAGCCATCACTTTAAACAGAGTCCTTCATTATCAGATGGGACTGTGTGCTGGAAGACTCTTCACAAGCTGCAGAGCCTTCTAGAAGCATGAGATGTTTTTGTTTCACTGATGTAGCATAGCAGTTAACATTCTGCTTTATAATCCTGGACACCAAAATAGGCTTTCTCAGAGTCACAGACTTGACATTGGCCCACAAAACAAACAAACACTTTCCAGACATTTTGCAGCAGTAGAGAGACTCTACTTCTCGTCAGCAAGTTCAAGTCTCAGCTCAACCACCTGCCTCCTCTGTGATATCAGGCAAATCACTCACCTTCTCTGTGTCTCAATTTCCAAAGATGGCATATGCTGTCTCCACCTCAGTGCTATTTTAAAAATCAAATTAGATACTTTAGAAACAGCAAAAATCATTAAAAGTGCCGTGTGATAATGTTTTTACAATAAGGAACAATGGAGGCATAAAGATGTAAAGGAAATGAAACCAAGTGGAAAATGAGTGAGTTAATAAAAAGGATTCAAGAAAAGCAGCAGCTGGCTATGGTAAGTGGGATATGTGACTCTCACAATCGGGGGCTGCGGCTGTGTGGGAGGCGGGGTGTGCTGGGAGCTGCAAGTTGGTGTGTGACCACACTCACACTCATGGGGTCTCGGTGAGGAGGGACGGGTAGCAGGGGGGCAGTTCATTGGCCGGGTACCTGCTGCTTCCAGAAATTGTCCAAAGTCTGGCCTCAGGGCAATTCTGCTCATTTTCAATTCAACAGGTATTTGTTGAACACTTAGTGTCTGCCAGGTACTGCTATAGATTTTTGAGATATATCAGTGAATAAAACAAAGATCTCTGCCTTTGAGGAGCTTACAGTCTAGAGGAGGAAGTTGTCTGTTACATGTCCATCCATCTGGTATAACAAGTTCCTTAAGCACAGGATGGGGCCAGGAACAACAGAGGCACTGCCAGCCATTGGTTCTCCTGTCCTCCCAGCAGACACTGGGGGAGATTTAGAAAAACAGAGACTGGGTCACTGATTAGAGCTCCTCAGACTCCATGGGGCTCTGCAAGTCCACCTCCTTCCCTCCCTACCCTCCTTCCTTCCTTTCTTCTTTCCGTCCCTCCGTCCATTCTTCCTTTCTACTTCCCACTGTTCCTTCTTCCCTCCCTCCATTCATTCCTTCCTTCCTTCCTTCCTTCCTTCCTTCCATCTTTCCTCCCTTCCCTCCATCAGGGATGTCATCCTTCTGTCGTGCCGTGTTCTGAAACAGACATTCCACCAGTCACTAATGAGGCTGAACTCGGAATTCACCTTCAAATCTGCTTCTGAAAAATATTTAACAAATTTCTAGGAAGGAAGGGAGAGAAAAGAAGAAGGAAGGTCGGGGGTCATTGCCCATGGACCCCAACCGGGTTGAGAGCCAACAGGGAAATGATGAAAATCTACCCTGGTTTAAGATGTGGAGTCTGAGACCCCGGAGAAGGTGGACATTATCTCTCGCCGAGTGGCAGACTGGGATGGTGCAACAATTCTCTGGCTTCTTCAGAAGGCTTTTATTGATTTCTAACAAAAGTATACATGCAAAATGCAAAAATGCCAAAAGATAGGGTTAAAGAATCCCAAGTCCCCAGGAAGATTGGATAGAGAGAGGGGCTGGGTAGAAAGGTAGGGAGTTGCTAACAAATGGCCATAGTACATTTAGAAAGGGGGAGGGAAAAACCACTTCTATCCCTGAAGGGGAAGTAAGCCAGGTTCCCCCAATCTAACTGCTGATCAGGAGTTCAAAGGATTCAGTTCTGTTTCAGTCCTGCCCCACCTGTTGACTCTCAGCGCACAGGGATAGCCCAGTCTGTGCAGGCTCTTTTTATCTTCATGGTCTTGATGAGCCCCTGGGGATCTTTAAGCTTTCCCCTGGATGCCCCTGGATTGAGATGGGGCAACCCATTGAGAAGTCAACCTATCTACCTCCCATAGGAAGGCCCAAGAATAACTAGAGCACCAGCAGCAGCATCTTCTGGAAACTTACTCTTAATAAAAATGCAGGCCAGGTGCAGTGGCTCACCGCTGTAATCCTAGCACTCTGGGGGGCCGAGGTGGGTGGACTGCCAGAGCTCACGGGTTCGAGATCAGCCTGACCCAGAGCAAGACCCTGCCTCTAAAAGAGAACCCAGGCATTGTGGCAGGCACATGTAGTCCCAGCTACTTGGGAGGCTGAGGCAAGAGTATCACGTGAGTCCTAGAGTTTGAGGTTGCTGTGAGCTATGATGCCATGGCACTCAACTGAGGCTGACAAAGTGAGACTGTCTCAGAAAAATGCAAATTAAAAAGCCCCACCCCTGACCCACTGAGTCAGAATCTCCTGGAAATCTGTGTTTTAATGAGCTTTCTAGATGATTCAGGTACTAAACTTTGAGAACCACTGCTCCGACCTGCCAGTTAGAGCTCTCTTCCTCCTTGGACCAGTCAGCCAGGTAGGACAGAATTTCTCATGATTGTTCAGAGTTGCAAGAAGGAAGGGAAATCACAAGAGACCTCTAAGGCTCAGGCAGGGAACTGGCATCTGCTATGCTATTTCCCACATTCATTACCAAAGCAAGTCATACAGCCAGAGTTAGGGATCCAGAAAAGTATAAAGGAGTAGGACACAGCATTCAATTTAGCCTAGAACTTAAAAAATTAATGCCATTTTATGGTTCATAATGCTCAGTCACATACATTATTATTACGTAATTCTCATTAAAAACACTGTGAAGTGAGAGGAAAATTCACTGAACAGGTGGGAAAAAAGGAGGTTCTTGGATGTTGAGGTCAAGGTCATGTAACTAAGACCACCCAGGTGTCCCATCTCCATGTTTGAACTATTTCCATTGCATCAAACTTCTAGCTCATAGGTTTATAAGGCTCCTGGATCTCTTTCATGATCAGAAAACATCTCTAGTGCTCCATCTACTATGCTCTGTAGTCCTTATGCATCTAAGGAGAATGAGAAACAGAAACAGGAAAATATTTTAACACATTCTCAGCCTCACACTAGACAGTTAGTTGATTCTACTTACAGGTTTCAAAGTCACAGCCATTTTTACTTCTGACGTTTCCTCATGGGCTTGAATTCCAAAGTTCCAACAGCCTTCCTTTCAGTATCGCGCATTCTAAAAATTTCATGCAAGGAAATTTTCTATAGGAAACATTCTTTGCCTGATTTCTCAGAGACTACAATTTTTCTGGAGTGTCAGAAGGTAGGTGGGGTGAACAACAGCACAGAAAGAACACAGCAAAGAAGCAGAATTTTCTTGTATAGCTGAAGATACATTCTGAGGAGGGAAATAAAACTTAGAAGGAAAATAAAAGAATGCATCTTACAAGGGTCCATGTGAAATTCACTAGGTGTAGAATAGAAATGTCTTAACACAATAACTAAGAAAAGGCCGTGAAGGCTATGGTGACCAGTTTGATGAAAGCATTTCAAATTCTACGTAAAACCAGCACATTGTATCCCATGATTTGCATTAATGTACACAGCTATGATTTAATTAATAAACAAATAAAAGTAAGAAGAAAACATATCATAAAGGATGTAACATAACATTTCTTGGTCCTCTGGTATAGAATTCAGGTATTTGATATGCCAAAGTTGAAGGGGAATTTCAGTGCCTCTAATGACTTAAAAATATATAATTGAAAAACAATTGAGTCAGATGAACAGTTGTTTTTAAACATTTCAATAGATGAAGAGAAAACATTTTTACAAACTTTGATGAGGGGATTGACTTAGAAAAAGATACATTTACTAGTCCTCCTTTGACATGTAAGGCAGTCTCTTTCTGTCTGCCCCTGTGCCCAGCCCACCACTTCCCCTCCTTCCCTGACTACGTGATAATTTAAGACACCTGAGGTGCTATAGGAGAAAAATATGACCCTGACGCTGAGTGTGATCTATAGGGAGCCCTGGCTGCACACCTTAATTATTGCTAACAAAGTAACATTTTAATAGCTTTAGGTTGAAATTGATGAGCCCTCCTGTTTGCTGGAAGCTTTGCAAAGGCACAACAGGAAGTACGGATGCAGTGGTGTTAAAGTGTCTGGCTCTGTGTGGAGTGGTCAGGTTTTGAAAAGTGCATTGTCCTTGTTCAGCAACTTTTCCCCAAGGAACTTAAAGCCTATTAGAGTCCATATGTTCATCTAATGCGTTTCCATCTTTCTATTATATAAGTAGGATCAAATGTCATTCCCTCCTTTTACTAAAGAAAGGCATCTTGAAGGGACAGCACAGAGTTTTCTAGCAAGGGGCAGGGGAGCAGCTGAATATGAAATACTCAATTCTTTAGAGCCGATTCTTCAATGAAGTGAAATAACCTCACTTGTTTTTATAATGGTGACAGGTGGAAACAGTGGATATGGGGTGATGTGTTAGTTGAGAGGATTCCAAGGAAGTAAAAAAAGAGGATTTGGCCTCCAACTTCCCAAGTTTCAATATTAAGTGACAGTGACTGTTTAGACCCCAATGATACTTGAGTACATCATAGGTCTTCAAACCATTGCGAACCTTTGAAGAACACTTCTGTGTAATAGTCCCAATTAATACACACAGTGGCCCTGGCTCTCAGACCACACACCTAGTCCATAGCATTTATAGCCTCTTCTGGCACCATGTTCATTAGTTCCCCAGAGTCATGCTATAGCCCCCTTACTACCCAACTGCAAGGTGCTTCAAGTCTGCAGACCCTGTCACAGCCACTGCGAAGGCCTCTCAAGGGACATCCATGAGATTAGCAATTCCTTTCCAGTGTCACCATGGGATCATGAGAAAATTGGTAGGGCTACTGTAGACCCTCTGGGTTGCTATGATTTTGGCTCTCCTGGTAGGACATTAAGATTCTTCAGGGGATCTTCTCAGAAGCTTATGACTGGGAAATGGTAATAGAGGTGGTTGGGTGAGGTGCACAGATCCTTTTTAGACCCCAAACAATGTCTAATTGTACCTCTCTCTTCTGTCTCCACAGAGAATTTAGATCTTCTCCCGAACGGAAGAAATGGGCTCAACATATCTTCTTCCAAGTCAACTTACAGGCAGAATTTTTATTCTCTATGTCCTTAAGGGCCTTATTTTCATGACTCAGAAGCCATATTTGAGGAATTCAAATACCTCACCTGCTTTCTTTTTTGCCTTCCAAAAGGTTGAGTTTGAAAATTCAATTGAAGAACCCAAAAGATAAAGTTAGTTTTTCTCCTTGCACTTCTACCTCCTGGGTGGTGAGTGATGAGCGCCTCACTCCAGGTGGACGTGAGGAGTGGGCAGGTGGCGGAGGGGACTTAGGTCAACATATCAAAGTTTTGTTCTCTTCCTATAAAAAGTGGCAGAACAAACCCAGAGAGAGTAGAAACAGGAGGTTTCTCTCAAGAATTGTTGGCCAATTGGATGAAAGTATTTCAGATTGCATATGGAAACATGGGACACTGTATCCCATGATAATATCAATGTGCACAAATACGATTTATATAAAAATAAAATAAAATAAAAAAAGAATTAGCCACCCAGTAAAAGGAAAAGTTGGGGAAAGGGTTTAAGTCGGCCGAGGAGAATAGGAGTGTAAAGCACTATGAAAACATGCTGGGTCTTTTATCAGGTAGTATTTTTCCACATAGCCATAAACATAACTCAATTATAAACAGCTTCCTAATGAATAATATTGAGTAAAGACTTAATAGGGAGCCCCAATACTCCTGAGCCAAATCATATATTATCTCTTTACATTTCACACTTGGTATGTATAAACAGCACTGTGTAAATGCTCA